>NC_070611.1:4536432-4851790 GCF_027172205.1 Podarcis raffonei
GGGTTGAATGTGGTTAAAAAAGTGAAATATTTGGGTATAAATATGACAGCTAAGAATGTGAACCTATTTAAAGATAATTATGAAAAAACTTGGACAGAAGTGAAAAAAGATTTGGAGATTTGGTCAAACTTGAAACTTTCCTTGTTAGGTCGAATTGCAGTTATAAAAATGAATGTATTGCCAAGAATGTTGTTTTTGTTCCAAGCATTACAAATAATGGATAAAATGGACTGTTTCAAGAAGTGGCAAAAAGATATATCTATACAATGTGACACTAGATGGCGATGGTAAGTCTCATGGAAAATTCAATGTATTTTTTAAAACACTTTTTTAAAAAGCATTTGCAGAACGTATTTTATATGTGTGTAGATGCTACCCTGGACATTTTCCCTGGTCTTGTCCATGGGAAGTGAATACGAATACTGAAAATCATTCTGAACATTCAGCATGCACCTAAATTGGAGCAATTAAAGCAAAATGTGGACTTGAAGTTTTCTTGTCCAAACAGCAAAATTATTTTTATTCCTCTTTTAACAGATGTTTTATCTGGGCAAGAACCTCCAGTTTGCCTCACTTTCAGTTTTGGTGGAGCTCTGTAGCAATTTCAGGTTATTGAAAAGCAAAAATAAAAATTCACAAGTTCCATCACAACTCATTTTTCTTCATATGGACAATACTAGGGAAAATTGTGTGAGTTTTGCATAACTCATGGTTGCTAATGAGCTTGGGCTAATGCAGTTTTCCCCAGACAAATGTAGGGAAATCAGCTAAATCATGTAAAAATTTAGGTGACATTCAGGGAGCATTTGCCTCACAGTGGATTTGGAGATCAATCAGATTATTACTTTATGCTATCCATACCTGCAGTGCCATATCAGTGCAGAAACAGAGAAAAGTGCGCTTCTGAAAAAGATAAACACTAATTGAATTTCACATGATTATTATTTTTTTGCTGCTTATTTGTTAAAAGATCCCTTCCTTTGTGCTTCTGTTAATTGTACAGACAAAAGTGGCTAAAAATTCCCAAATAGGCAATTTAAATTGAGACTTGCATCTATGTATTTTGTTTAAAATATGTACAACTTGTAATAGACTCCTTTTATTTTTAAAAGGAGAGAAAGAAGTAATGAGCAGAAACCTCTGAAACAAAACAGAACAGTAGATGTGTTTTCTGTTAACAATGTTAACGGGAATCTGGAAAGTCAGGATTCTGGCATTCCTCAGTGTTACAGATACCAAAATAAAGCATCAAGACAGTTTAAAGGCTCCTTGCCCATCTAAGATCATGCCTGTGGGGGCTTAAGGTGCAGTTAATGTGTAATTACATGACGAGAAGCTGCCTGCTGCCTTAAAGGAGGCACTAGTGTGGCCAGAGGATTGGAGAAGATCAGTCTACATCCCAATCCCAAAGAAGGGCAGTGCCAAAGAATGCTCCAACTACCGCACAATTGCACTCATTTCACACGCTAGCAAGGTTATGCTTAAAATTCTACAAGGCAGGCTTAAGCAGTATGTGGACCGAGAACTCCCAGAAGTGCAAGCTGGATTTCGAAAGGGCAGAGGAACCAGAGACCAAATTGCAAACATGCGCTGGATTATGGAGAAAGCTAGAGAGTTCCAGAAAGACATCTACTTCTGCTTCATTGACTATGCAAAAGCCTTTGACTGTGTCGACCACAGCAAACTATGGCAAGTTCTTAAAGAAATGGGAGTGCCTGATCACCTCATCTGTCTCCTGAGAAATCTCTATGTGGGACAAGAAGCTACAGTTAGAACTGGATATGGAACAACTGATTGGTTCAAAATTGGGAAAGGAGTACGGCAAGGCTGTATATTGTCTCCCTGCTTGTTTAACTTATATGCAGAATTCATCATGCGAAAGGCTGGGCTGGATGAATCCCAAGCTGGAATTAAGATCGCTGGAAGAAATATCAACAACCTCAGATATGCAGATGACACAACCTTGATGGCAGAAAGTGAGGAGGAATTAAAGAACCCTTTAATGAGGGTGAAAGAGGAGAGCGCAAAATATGGTCTGAAGCTCAACATCAAAAAAACGAAGATCATGGCCACTGGGCCCATCACCTCCTGGCAAATAGAAGGGGAAGAAATGGACGCAGTGAGAGATTTTACTTTCTTGGGCTCCATGATCACTGCAGATGGTGACAGCAGCCACGAAATTAAAAGATGCCTGCTTCTTGGGAGAAGGACAATGACAGGCCTAGACAGTATCTTGAGAAGTAGAGACGTCACCTTGCCAACAAAGGTCCGTATAGTTAAAGCCATGGTTTTCCCAGTAGTGATGTATGGAAGCGAGAGCTGGACCATAAAGAAGGCTGATCGCCGAAGAATTGATGCTTTTGAATTATGGTGCTGGAGGAGACTCTTGAGAGTCCCATGGACTGCAAGAAGATCAGACCTATCCATTCTTAAGGAAATCAGCCCTGAGTGCTCACTGGAAGGACAGATTGTGAAGCTGAGGCTCCAATACTTTGGCCACCTCATGAGAAGAAAAGACTCCCTGGAAAAGACCCTGATGTTGGGAAAGATTGAGGGCACAAGAAGAAGGGGACGACAGAGGATGAGATGGTTAGACAGTGTTCTCGAAGCTACAAACATGAGTCTGACCAAACTGCGGGAGGCAGTGGAAGACAGGAGTGCCTGGCGTGCTCTGGTCCAGGGGGTCACGAAGAGTCGGACACGACTAAACGACTAAACAACAACAACAAAGTGCGGCTTCTCCTAAAGAGGCCATGGCTGAATCCATAGGTTTATAGCAATGATTGCTCAGTTCCAAATTTCCCCTTTGTGGCATAGGTGTCAAAAAAGTGGGTGGTGCAACTGCAGAGATTCTTGCAGGAGACTGATTCTCCAGACCCATTAGAATCTGGGCTCAAGTCCGGTTTGGGAGCTCAGTGGACCTTGGTCACCCTGTGGGATAAACTTTACTGGGAGAGGGACAGGGTGAGAGCAGCCCTTTAACTTCTTGATTTCTCTGTGGCTTCTGATGCCATTGACCATGGTCCTGGGGCACTCTTTTATAGGGGTTCTGATCTTCCCTATGGGGTTGGGTCCAGGCAGTAGCATTAGAGAAGTGTCTCCCCACTCCTACTTGTATTCTGGAGTGCTGCAGGGACTATATTATTCCCGATGCTACATTCACCATCTATACAAAGCCACTGGGAGCAGGCAATGGGGGTTTGCCAATGACGCTCAGCTCTACTTCTACATAACAGGTGGGGTGTTCTGGGTAAGTGCTTGGATGCAGTGGTGGGCAGGATGAAGATCAAGAAACTGAATTTGAATCCTGGCAAGACGGAAGCACTGTGGGTGGGTGGTTCTTATGTTCAGGAGGTAAGCCAGTTGCCTGTTCAGGACAGGATTGCTCTCCCCCTAAAGGGACACCATCTGGGGTTGCTCCTGGATCCAGCCGTTTCTTGTGCCTCAGGTTAATTCAGCGGGTAGCCTCAATTGTTGTGTCAGCTCTGACCATTCCTGGATTGGGATACTTTGCTATGGTGATTCAAGCACTGGTAACCCCGCGTTTGCATTGTTGCAATGTGCTGTATGTGGGGCTACTCTTGAAGCTAGTTTAGAACCTACAGCTGGTGCAGAATTCCGCAGTTTGTTGTTATTGGGTGTTGGCTAAGGACGATATATAGCCCTTTTGTTGAAGGAGCTGCACTGGGTACAAATACACTACTGAGCTACTTTCAAGATCTTGCTATTGCTATTTGAAACCTTAAACATCCTGGCAGTATTCTTAAAAGATCTCCCTATTCCTTATACCGCTCTTTGATCTGTGTGATCTGTCGCTGAAGCACATCTGACAGTTCCTGGCAGCACCAGACTTTGCTGGACATGAAATTGTGCATTTAGGGTGGTGGCCCTGGAGTTATGGAACTCCTTACCTAATGAAATCAAGCTGGAACCATCCGCAATGAGTTTTGGGTGCCATCCTGGGAGTAGGTTATTTCAGCAAGCCTCCTTATGAAAATGATTTACTGTTTTTATAACCTCCTTGTCAGTTTCCCCATTATGCACTTCTGCCGTTTTGGTTTTAATTAAGATTTTGTACACCACAGAGATATATTTTTATATGAGTCCAAGCTACATGAATTGTTATTGTTGTTGTTGTTAGTCATTGTAACAATTGCATCTCATTAAAGGAAAATGTGGAAGGCATGGAGGAAATCTCTGTGCTCAGTCTGTAGGCCAGGAATGGCAAGCAGATTGGATGGTTGCAATTGACAACTTGGCAACAGGGATTTGTGGGCATCTGGGTCGAACTGCTTCTGTTTTAAAGACTTGCACTCTCTGTATCTGAATGTTTTCCTAGGTTTCAATTCTCAGCTTGCATATCGGTCAATAAACATGTATTACAAACTCACCATAATTTTCCAATATTCAGGGAAGGAAAATGACCCTTTAAAAGACTGTCGCTAACATTTCCTAGGCTTGATTAACTGCATGCTAAGACTATCAGATGTGAACACTGACCATCTCCAAAATAGTTTTGGGGGTTGCTGTTCAGCAAAAGCATTTCCTTGACATTATTGGCTTAACCACAATGACTTAATGTGCCCTTTAAGAACATAAGAAGAGAGTTGGATTGGGCCAATGGCAATGGGTTGGTTTTCCTCATAAATGGTTGTTTGAACTTCACAAAGAAAATTTGCATATTTTGTGAAATGTACAGGAACCCACCTACCTTACTAATTCCTAGTACCCCTATGGTTTCTATACCGTCTGAAGCTCTGCCTCAAAGAATTAGGAAATGGAAAGATGTATGGCATCATGTATGAAGAATGCATAGCCATCCCTGAGAGTTATGACTAGGATCCAAACAGAAACCAGAGTTGGAATGGTAAGTATGCACAAGCTAACATTAACATCACAAACTAAAGTTGAAATAAGTAGAGCTCCTTCAGTAAAAGACAATGCAAACTTAAATTACTTTAAATGCCGGTGGAAAATCAGCCTTTGACACAAGCTGAGGAAGACACAGCAACAAAATGTTCTTCTACTGAAGCCAGTGAGAGATTTGTTGTGGAGCCGAATTGGCTTACAGAAAGTGCTTTCAAAAACATAATCTTAAAACAATACAAAATGCCCCTTCCAAAATACACACTACATTTCCAGACATTGTTTTAAATTGGTCCCTGCTTTTGCAAATCTTTATTCTCCCTTGCTGTTCTGTTGGAAAATGGCAGCTCTTGATTATACGCTGCCTGCTGTTAACTGTTCAAAACTTGTTCCTTATTAGCCACGCCAACAACCCATCTTGTCATGAAACATTTTACTCTGATAAACTTACTGGAACTTTCATTGTTTTATTTTTTTGTGGTTTCCAGAAAACATTTTCTTAAGAACTTGTTCATGTGAAGAACAGCTGTCTACCATATGGATTAGAAGTAAAATTGGCTTCTCCACCTCCATCTGATTTAAATGTGCAGAATGGTGCTGCACAATACTTCAGTCATATTTCTGAAAGTTGAGCAAAAGGGACTTTGCAAGACTCCTGAGGACTGTTAAGCCTTAGAGCGGTTTGTTTATATCCTTTATACTCTTTCTGAGGATTTTTAAGGAAGCTGTAACACTCAAGATCACACCTGATCTGCACAACTCATTGAAGTCAACGGTGAAGCAGATCTGGAGGCACCTCTGTGGGGACAGTCAATGGAGCATTCTGTGGTGAATTCTAACTGGTGCTCGAAAGCAGCAACTTATGCAGGATGTTCAGGGCAAAAGGCAATTATTTTGAGTCAGAAAACAACACTCTTACTCCTGGCGGAAGACATGAATGGGAAAGCCTTCTAAATTACTCTTAACAAAAGATTTGGCTGTATAATTATAGCAAACTTGGCTGCAAAATTGCTTTGGGGTGCAGATGGTGTAGAGTGGCAGCAGCAGCTGCCCCCTGGCTATTCCACCTAAGACTCCCCCCTTCATGAGCACTTAGCTCAAAAAGCAGTTTTTGTTTATTTAATATATTATACAATTGATCATTAAAGGGAAATCTTGATCTGGTTTACAGAAACAATAATAAATATACACTAAATAAAACCATTTCAAAATGAAACCAGTATCGCAGATAGTAACAGAAATATAGAATAGTAGGAAATGTTCAGGGAAAGCCCTTGCAGATAGGTGAGTTTTTAATTTGCATTAACAGTGCTCACTACTCAGGGCTTTCTGAATAACAGCCAGATGGGCAGGGTATGTATGTATGTATGTATGTATGTATGTATGTATAAATAAATAATAAATATTATTATTATTATTATTATTATTATTATTATTGCAGAGGATAGGAGCCACCATGGAAAAGGGCCGCTTTTATGTTGCAAACTGGTGCCGAGTTGTTCAAGGCTTTATATGTTAACAATATAACATTGAAGATAGCTGGGTAGCTAATAGGCAGTCAGTGTAGGTGTAATATATGTGTGGCCAGGTGCTCCACTCAGTGTATTATTTATTAAATTTGTATAGTGCCCTTCACCTGAAGATCACAGGGCAGCTCACAACTGATCTGGCCTCTTCCAGGTGAGATGTTATAGAGAAATTAAATATGGATCTACAATTTCATAGGTCAGTGAGGTCTAGATTTTTAATGAAGGGAGTTAAAGACTACCTTTTTCATGGTAATAGTCAGGTAATAGTCCTACAGAAACATGCTCATTAGCAAGAGGGCTTCCTACAATTAGATACAACTAGGTAAGAAGGGCAGAGGTCTATACCACAATTTAGAAACTTAAAATGAGCTCTTTTAACCAATGTTCACTTGGGCTCATCCTCAGTGTCCCATCACCTGTGCTCTAGTCAACGTCTCAGTCATGCCACCTCCAGCAGCTCCTCAGAAATCAGTTTCAGATCTAAATCACAGGAAAGAATTTCAGCATCCTAAGTCAAATCCTAATTTTGAGCAGGGCTTCAGCACAAGAGCCTACTAGATTGACTTCTAATTCCCAAGAGCAATCTGGGAGTCCAGAGACACAAGCAGCATTTGGAGGCAGACCGATTCAGCAGCTGGGGTAGCTCAGTAGGTAGAGCATGAGACTCTTCATCTCAGGTTCATGGGTTCAAGCCCCACGTGGGGCAGAAAAAGTCCTACGTTGCAGAGGATTGGACTAAATGATCCTTGTGGTCCCTTCCAACTCTATGATTCTGATTTAATCAGTTACCAACCACTTCAGAAGGTATTGAGCCCTGTGTCACCTGTTGTTGTTGTTTAGTCATTTAGTCGTGTCCGACTCTTTGCGACCCCATGGACCAGAGCACGCCAGGCACTCCTGTCTTCCACTGCCTCCCGCAGTTTGGTCAAACTCATGTTGGTAGCTTCGAGAACACTGTCCACCCATCTCGTCCTCTGTCATCCCCTTCTCCTTGCGTCCTCCATCTTTCCCAACATCAGGGTCTTTTCCAGGGAGTCTTCTCTTCTCACGAGGAGAGCCAGTGTGGTGTAGTGGTTAGGAGCGGTAGTCACATAATCTGGGGAACCGGGTTCGCGTCTCCGCTCCTCCACATGCAGCTGCTGGGTGACCTTGGGCCAGTCACACTTCTTTGAAGTCTCTCAGCCCCACTTACCTCACAGAGTGTTTGTTGTGGGGGAGGAAGGGAAAGGAGATTGTTAGCCGCTTTGAGACTCCTGAAGGGGAGTGAAAGGCGGGATATCAAATCCAAACTCTTCTTCTTCTTCTTCTTCAAAGTACTGGAGCCTCAGCTTCACGATCTGTCCTTCCAGTGAGCACTCAGGGCTGATTTCCTTCCAAATGGATAGGTTTGATCTTCTTGCAGTTCATGGGACTCTCAAGAGTCTCCTCCAGCACCAGAATTCAGAAGCATCATTTCTTCGGCGATCAGCCTTCTTTAGGGTCCAGCTCCCATACATCACTACTGGGAAAACCAGTGTCACCTATCATCAGGCAATTCTTTAGCCATGGCACCCTGAAAGTTTTACCTACTCCCAGAACCCCATTGAAATATTCAAATAAAATACCATGTCAAGAGTATGAGCAACAGAATATGTGGGGCCTAAATCACAACGGAAAAGCCTCATAGTTGCCATGACAGCCGTGGAGTCATGAGCTGTACCTGATAAGGTGGCCTCTGAATGAATGTGAATGCTGTAATCCTCCAGGACTAACAACTGAGAGTTCTTCGACACCACGCTCAGGACCACCTCCATGAGCTCAGCCAGGCAGTTTGTAACATTCAATCTTAGTACGGTTTGTACATCTGCATTTGCTATTCAGACCAACTATAAAGTGAAACCAGCTTTTAAAAGAAGTTGTAATGGTTACATAGCATTTTTATTAGTGTATTAATATCACAATAAAGCTCTGCAGTAGATTTTGGCATAATCCAAGTGTTCTCTACAATTCCTTTGTATTTTCAAAAAAGCAGGGCTACAAATGTGAACCAATATCCAGTTTCAGAAATTCAACCTGATGGATAATAATTTCCAGCAGGATAAAATTTATAGATGGCTGGTCTTTGGTGGGCAGCCCCATTTACACAACCATCCCCCCATGTTTCAGATCACATGTGAATATTCCCCAAGAGCATGGTAATTTCTGGTTATTGAGAATTATTATTTTTTAAATCCTCTATGAATGTATATAATCCATAAATACTTTTGAAGTGTAATTATTTCTTTTAGTTTAATATTGAATATTTTTATCTGTTTTAGTTACTTTATATAATGTAACATTTCTCAGAAGAATTTTATAAGTGGGGCCTTTGAGACTTCCTAGGAATCCTGCTTCCCTCTTTTGTCATGGTTCTGAACCCTTCACTGCTACCCTTGTATTTGGATTTTTGAAAGTCTTAGATAGCCCATTTTAAAATATCCAAAAGAAGGTGCTTCGTGGAACACGGGGATCTGCTTTAGAAGTTTATTTAGGATAGCGTTTTCTGAAGTAATACATTATGTATGGAGACTTGCAAAAATCTGTGGATGCATGTTTATTGTGGCTACCTGCAATATCTTCTTTTGGTCTATTTCACCTTTCCCTCTTGCTCACACACCCCTCTTTACACTCACCAACCAATGCACTATTCCCATATAAAGGTTTGTTCATAGGAGCAAGAAAGATGATTCTCTTGGAGATTGAAGGCCAACTTGGACATAACTAAGAGGCTTTGCATCCATGGTTACTGGTAAGCTGCAGAGCAGAATATTGGTGGAAGGCTGGTGGAAAACAAACCTGAAGATAATGAGTGAGGGCTTCACTTAATCAGCCCTTTGGACACACAGGGGCACAGGTCTTAAGAGGGAAAACAGAAAAACCTTCAATGTTGTGGGTCTGGAAAGAAAGGAGGAAACCTGGAGACTCTTGACTTTAGCTGGTGTGAGTGTGTTGCAGAGAGTGGCACACTAGCATCTGAATCCCCAGGCCCCCCGTATGCAAGGAGGGGGGAAACAGTCCCTGGAAGAGTTTGGGTAAAGCAGCCCAGGAGAAAGTATTAAACATCATTTCCCCATGAATATAGTTCTTTACAACATTTTTAAAAATTCCATTCAATCGTGAAATGTTAAACTAAGGCCCCTCCAGATAACTGAGCAGTCATCATGATTTGTTTGTTATTATACAACAATGAGCATTCATCTTGTGTTCATCCTGATTTGTTTGCAGGATGTTTACCTTAGTCATTATCCCATACTGTTCAGTGCAGTTCCCAATCACTTTCCAAACCACAGAGTCCAATACTGTACTTTTTGTTTTTTTAAAGTGGCTTTGTTGCACAAGGGTGACAGAAGCCTCTAATCCACTTCAGCTGGACAAACCTAAAGTTCTGGTGTGCACTTATGAATCCTTCCTGCAAAATAGTGACAAGGCGAAGGCAAGCTCCGTTTTCATTCCCCACCTAGTTCTAAGCATGCTTCTACAGAAATGGTTTAGCAATGTCATCAGTGTTCATTGTCTGAAAGGCAATATATAATGTTCACAAAATTAGTCATTTGTCTGCTTTTGCTAGTTATTATAAGCTTATTTCCAGATCTGGAGCCAGTTTTCTACACCACTTCTTCCTATGGGACTACATATCAGACCTCTTTCAGAAACACATTGCCACTTAATTGCAGGACATCTACAATTTATTTTAAGCCTGGGGATCAAATGCCAGATGTCTTTGTACCTAAAGGTGGCATAGGTGAATAGGACCTAATTTGAGCCTTTGCTCAGTCCCAGACAGGAGAATTTGTGTTTGATGCTTTGGAACAAATGAAAAAATAATGAAGGAAAGCGGTGCTGAGAATGTCCAGCTACCATAAGATGTGGCGACGGTTATGAGCTTAGGTGGCTTTTTAAAGGGGTTAGACAAATTTGTGGAAGAGACAGGTCTATCAGTAGTGGCTATTAGGCCTGGAAGTTAAGTGAAACCTTCAAGACTATTATCAGCATACTTCTGCCTACCAGATGCTAGAGGACAAAGAGAGAGAGAGAGAGAGAGAGAGAGAGAGAGAGAGAGAGAGAGAGAGAGAGAGAGAGAGAGAGAGAACAGAGGCTGTTGCCTTCATGTGCTGTTTCCAGTTTCCTCAGAGGCACCTGGCTGACCACTGTTAGGAACAGTATGTTAGACTGGATTCAACCGTGGTCTGCTTCAGTTGGACTCTTTGTAGGCTTCTTTCACTGCAGAGGAACCAGTGCCAGTGTGCCCTTGCCAGGCTTGAATGCCAGCACTTCTCATTTCAGAAATGTGTTTGTATACATTTAAGCATGCATGTCTTACATGGATTTATTATATTTTATGCCCACCTTTCTTCTAAGGAACTCAAAGTGTTTCTCTGCCCTTGCATTTTATCTCTGTAACAACCCTGTCATGGCTCAGTGACAGTAACCATGGGGTTTAAATTGAGAAGCACACTCTTAATCTAAAATATGAAATAAAATTGCAGCCTTGCTTTTAACTTGCTTTTTGTCAGGCTTCTTTTGGCTGCCCCTTGCTAAGGCATTTGCCAGCCTCTCTTTATTTCATTTCCAATATATTTGCAGGAGTCAACTTACATTTCCTTAATGTCTGTTTACTTGAATATGTGCGACATGCTGACATGAGCATGGAGAAAAGGTGTCATTAGATCAGAAGAAATGAAAGGCTGTATTTCTAACCTTAACATGGATAGAACTGATGCTACATTACATACAATGCAAGTGTAACTTTACTAATAGAAACTGTAGAAGGACATGGGAACTCAGTAGAAGATGAAACGGAGTCCTGTGGTATCTTAAACCTCTCTCCTATTTGTTTATTTATTTATTTATTTATACATACATACATACATACATACATACATACTTTTTATCCTCCAACATCTGGTATCAACTGATTCTCTCCATCCTTTCAGCTGCCAGTGACTCTGGCACATCACTTGATTTTCTCGATTACTGTGACTTCATTTTTCACAGCTGAATATGTGAACTGACCCCAATGGCTTCAGTTGGTGTAGAGACATGTCTGTGATGACCATTTTATATATTCAAGTCATCATGATGTCACAGTTATGAAGTATCTAACTTTGTGACTTGGTCAAGAATGAGTGATCAAACTTCACTGGAAAGCATGACATTTGTGATATAAAAATTCTGCCCATGGTGTTAGATATCTGGCAGTCCATTCAAACAAACAAGCCTATAAAAACAAACTTGAACTAGACTTTTTAATTTTGGCAGATTTTCACCACAGATGAGCATTCACCTGCTTCCAAACCTGGCAGCACAGTACTATGAATATTAACCAGAAATACGTCTCAGTGTGTTTAAGGGACTTTCTCCCTAGTAAGTTTCAGATAGCAGCTCAGGTATATAGCAATCAGGTACAGAGAAATCAAATTATGCATATGTACATGTGAACTAGTCTTTTACATGCCATGACACCAGGCTGAAAGTCCTGCTCAGAATAGACCCATTTAAGTTAATCATGTCTATTAACTTCAATGGGCCGATTCTGTGTCGGGCGAGGATTGAATACGACTTATTGAACTAAGCTTCTGCACACAGGACTTTCATCTACAACACTTTGCTCAAGCCAAATGTTTGACTTCATATCTAACCTATGGGATAATTCTTATTTTCCTACCTGTTACAGTGTCATGTTGGGATGCGGGTGGTGCTGTGGTCTAAACCACTGAGCCTAGGGCTTGGCAATTAGAAGGCTGGTGGTTCGAATCCCCGCGACAGGGTGAGCTCCCATTGTTCGGTCCCAGCTCCTGCCAACCTAGCAGTTCGAAAGCACGTCAAAGTGCAAGTAGATAAATAGGTACCGCTCCGGCGGGAAGGTAATTGACGTTTCCGTGCGCTGCTCTGGTTCGCCAGAAGCGGCTTAGTCCTGCTGGCCACATGACCCGGAAGCTGTACGTCGGCTCCCTCAGCCAGTAAAGCGAGATGAGCGCCGCAACCCCAGAGTCATCCATGACTGGACTTAATAGTCAGGGGTCCCTTTACCTTTTACAGTGTCATGTCAGATCCCACTGCATGCTGGTTCATGTTAAAAGTATATTCTTGTGATGCATCCAAGCTCCCCAGTTTTTTTCTGTATGCATTGTCTAATTTATTATATTTTGACATTTTGAAATCTCTGTTCCCTTTCCCAAAAGCAATGGGCTGTGACTGTAATATTATGCACCTACTGAAGAGACAGTCCCATTGAAATCAGTGGAAATAAAGAGGTATTCCACACCATTTTATGGGAGTGTGTTTTGGACTAAACACCTCAGATTATTCATTCAGTGGTGGTCTTAAGAGAATACTTCCAATTTCTGACAGTGGGTAGGTGAAGATAAATACGGTTGTGGAGAAACGAAGTTTGGCAGCACTTTGAATAAGCACTTAGGCAAATAAAGGCAAGATAACGTGATACAACTCTGAACAGAACAGAGCCACCCTGAGGCCTTTTAAAGCACGTGGCAGGATATAAATTGAATAAGCAAACAGAAAATAAGTAGAAGTTGCAGGAGAAAAACAGCATTAAAAATCTAAAATTCAACAGAACACTTGAATGTGGAAAAAAATTGCTTCACTGATAAAATTTCTCTGGATTGCCAGGCTCAAGTTGTACATATGTATAAATAAACCATATATCCTAAAGACACCAAAGTCTCTGCAGTGTTTCATCTGCAAAAGGAAACGCGAACTGTGCCTGGAACCCCTGGAATCTCACATCACTCTGAGATTGGGTGGCATGCAACAGTATGACCAATTGTGTGTATGTGTGAACTGATCCTCAGGGCTTCTTGCAAATACTCTGTATGTGTGTACTTGGAAGCTTGAGCTCTTATAATACACAGATGGTGCAATAGCAATACCATTCACAGAGTTCTTCTTTCTGGCAGGCCTCTGTACCTTTAAGAACTGTGTAAAAAGCAAAAAATGCAATACCTGCAAGCTTTCCCTTGCGGTCCCTTCCACCTCTACAATTCTATCATACTATGATTCCCAGAATTGAAATGGCAAGCACTCACTCAACTACGTAGGGAAGAACTGAATTCTACTTATCTGATGAATGGGAGACAACCACATTGTGTTTTTTCACCAATTGCACTCACCCTCTAAAATAATGGCCGGCCATATCTCTGCTCATTTGCTACTAATAAGTGTTATCTCTTATGCCAGGGGTAGGCAAGCTGCAATCTAGTGCTTCATGCAATCTGCAGTCTCTGCAAACCTCTGGCAAAAGCCATCTGTGCCTTCAATCCTAGCACTGGCTTTAGAAAGAAGAGAAACCAGTGGCTGCCCAGTTTTGGCTCCAGCCCTGCCCACCTTCAGCCCTGCCCACTAACATGCAATGGACAAAAGGTTGCTCACCCCTGCTCCCTACTACCTCTGCATTCAAACACACTACAAATATCAGGTTGTAGCCAATGTTAGTCATACACAGAGCATACTGGGAAGAAGGTTGATACATCTGAGTTTAGACACTTCTCTGACTGACAATCAAGGGGCTTGTGCCCTGGCAAGTCTGCTGCAGGTTTGGGTGGATGCCTGCTATTTAAGAAGAGATGCAGTTTTGGGGTACAGTCGAGTCGATGTGAGTGGGATTTCAAATCTAATTGTACTGTTATTTGGCTTCTTGAGATTTGTGCTAATGTTAAAGGGAGCTTGGTTCTGTAGCATAACCCATTCTGAGATGGGGGTGAAGTCAAACTGTTGAAAGGTTAGAGCACCTGCTGTGGCTGTAGAGACAGGGGCGAACAAAGACATCGTGACACCTGGGGTGGGGCGTCGCTACGTAGGGTGCATTTGCGGCATTGCATGCGGCCTACGTAGCAACGCCACACATGCGCTGTACATAGTGGTTTGCCGGTGCTGCCACTTCAGCGCCGTACGGATGGTGCCGGGATCCCTCTGTTGCTCCTACAGCCGCAAACGGAGGATCCTCTACATGCAACTGTAGCGGCGACAGAGGGATCCCACCGCTGTCCGTATGGCACTCAAGCGTCGCTGGCGGCAAACCACTATGTACAGTGCATGTGTGCTGTTGTTACATACAGCACATGCATGTGACGCTGCACGTGCGCTGTACATAGCGGTTTGCTGCCGGCGCTGGCATCCTCTGCTCGCGGCTGCAGCCGTGAATGGAGGATTCTCCACATGTAGCTGCGGTGGCCGATGGCTGCTTGTGCCACCACGAGCCCCTGTGGGGTGCCTTCTTGTCAACCCCCCCAGACATGGCACCCCTCCCACCCACCCCGCTTTGACACCACTGTGTAGAGACCAATGGAGAAGAGGCATGTTTTGTTGCAGCTGGGGCAAGTGAAGGCATCTGGTTGTGCTGCTGCAGATGCACCAGGGCGTTTCTTCTCACTCCTCCTCTGGTCACTGTTATGGATGCACAACTTGACTGCCTGTCTCCAGGCACTGAGGTCGCCTGCAAGGAATTCTCACATGGCGGGGTTGATGTTGCTGGTCTTCATGTCCCATTTGCAAACATCTTTGTAATGCAGAGTTGGTCTGCCAAGAGGCCTGGTGCCTGAAGCCAGCTTTTTGGGGAACCTGCCACCTTCCATTCTGTGGACATGACCAAGCCACTTCTTTGGCCTAGGCTGCAAAAATGCTTAAGAGTAGTATTTTTTTATAAGTGTTCTAAGGGAGTATGAGTAGGCTAAAGTAACTATCCGGGGAATGGGGGCAAAGAGTCAGGAGTCCTATAACAATAACAGCAGCTTTGGAACCATAAATGCAACAGGTGATGCTCTCTCCATCACCACCACATTCCCTTGCTAAGCATGTACCTGCAGCATTTCTGCCCACCGTGCAGCAATTAAAAAAGGCACAGGAGCCCAGCTGCTGAAAACATACTGGCTCAGGCCCTGTTGATGCATTCAGCAGAATCGAGCGGTATTTCTCTCTACCCCACCAGGACCACTTTAAGTTGTGGATGGGAGTTTACATTTCTGAATGCTTCTGCAAGGGACAAAAAGAAAGTAATACAGTGGTACCTTGGGTTAAGAACTTAATTCATTCCGGAGGTCCGTTCTTAGCCTGAAACTGTTCTTAACCTGAGGTACCACTTTAGCTAATGGGGCCTCCTGCTGCCGCCGCACAATTTCTGTTCTCATCCTGAAGCAAAGTTCTTAACCCGAGGTAATATTTCTGGGTTAGCGGAGTCTGTAACCTGAAGCATATGTAACCCGAGGTACCACTGTAAAAGCAGTGGGAGCAGTCTTGGTCTATTAATGTGTATTATTTAAAGAATTAGGTGTCCATCCACCCTTCTAAAAGCCCAGCGTGGCATTAGAAAAATTCCAAAATCCAGTTGGGCAATATAATTATTGGAATAGTCAAGCTAAGTGTGACAAGATAGTGAGCACGACTTTGAGTTCTCCAGCCTAGACCCCAAGCTAAGGTGGGGGTGGGGGGGTGGGGGTGAGCTTAACGCTCAAGTCAGTTGTTTTTGTCCCTGCTCTCCCATTTTTCTTACATCCATCCTCATGATGTGTCCTGCAGAACTGGAGTGATACCTCACTATTTTATCAAATGCTGGGTGGGACCAATAAAGGTATTGCTGCACTGTAGATGTGGGGATTTCCCCACCCCATTATAAAAATAAAAACCCTCCCCTGAATATAGAACCATGGAATCTTATGTTGGAAGGGATCCTGAGGGTCATCTAGTCCTGCCCACAGGATGGAATCCTGCCCACAGGATGGAACCCCCAACCTCCTCAGCCAGCCCCACTGAGGATCAGGGTTCAAATCCTCCCTTGGCCATTAAGCTCACTGGGTGACCTCAGGTGGTCACTCACCCTCTCAGCCTAACCCACCTCACGGGGCTGTTGAGAGATGTATGGACGCCCCCTCTGCGCCCTTGGCGGAAAAGTGGGCTGTATCTTTGCAAACTAGTGATGTACAGAAGTGACAGCTGGACCATAAAGAAGGCTGATCGCCGAAGAATGGATGCTTCTGAATTCTGGTGCTGGAGGAGACTCTTGAGAGTCCCATGGACTGCAAGAAGATCCAACCTCTCCATTCTGAAGGAAATCAGCCCTGAGTGCTCACTGGAAGGACAGATCCTGAAGCTGAGGCTCCAGTACTTTGGCCACGACAGAGGACGAGATGGTGGGACAGTGTTCTCGAAGCTACAAACATGAGTCTGACCAAACTTTGGGAGGCAGTGGAAGACAGGAGTGCCTGGCGTGCTCTGGTCCAGGGGGTCACGAAGAGGCGGACACGACTAAACGACTAAACAACAACATCTTTGCAAACGGATAACTAGATAAAGCGTCTTCCTGGCCCGCTGGTTTTCTAGGGGCAGGGCGTTCCGCAGGCCAGCCTCTCTCTCTCTGCACCTCCGCTGACACGTGGCCCCGTGCTTGCTCCCCGCGTCCCGCCAGCCTGCTGCCTCGGGGCTTCCCCTGCGGAGCCTGGGCGCGTGTCGTCGGCGCCGCGCCCGCCTCTCCCTCCCCGCCCCCGGGCGGACGCGGCTTGCCCCTCGGTGTCTGCGGGGGTCCCTGCGCCCTTCGCGCTTCGCTCTCTGGACTGGCTTGGCGGAGAGGCGGGGAGAGAGAGAGAGAGAGAGAGAGGAGGGGAGTGTTGTCTAAGCACTTTCTTACCGTAAGAGGGAGTTGGGACCCGGAGCTTTCCAGTTAATCACACAACAAAACTTGGCTCATCGCAATAAAAGCAGCAGCTCGGCTCGCTCCGTCTCCTCTCTTGGCCGGCTGGGCATCTCCTCTTCCCTCCTGGCGACCGAAGCCCCCCCAGCCCCCATGTGGACCAGCCGGCTCTTGCCCCTCGGACTCTTCCTTCACTCCATCAGCAACATCCCTTGGGCAGGTTAGTTCGGCTCCTGGTTTTCTTTTCCCCTCAAGGAGCTGGTCGGTCGTTTTCCACTCGGGACTTCTTGCCTTTTCGTTTTCCTTGTTAAACAAATGTGCTTGTGTGCATTGGAAGTTCCGCACGTTTGTGTTAGAAACACGCGCACACGTGCGTGTGAACGCGCGCGAGTATACATTGACGGGAGAGGGGGAGATATTGAGAATTTTCTGTGCTTATGATGTATCCAAATGCATGACGAGATCTATTTCGATGTTTTTTCTGGCGAGGGGTGTCCGGAGGGCGAATGAACGTGTGAAAAACGCCCGGCAACTAAAGGGTTAAGTTTGTTTTGCGAAGTCCCCTCCCGGGACAGGGCTAAAGCTACACCCCCTGATCCGTGTCCCAGGACGCTTGTAGTAGGGCATCAAATCATTCAGGTGTCTGGATCGAATATGGTTCCCTTTTATCCATGCCAGAAAGTGACAGCGAAATAAAAATCCGCCTCAAAGCAAACCCCGTTATCCTCTCTGAGCAAGTGAAGGACCAGTGGGAGACTGGCTGGGTTAGAAATCAAAACAGAAATGTATTTTGCCCCACCTAAGTGTTCCTGTAAATACAGTAAATCTAAAAAGACTTCATGGATCTGTGCAGGAAGAGAACTGTGGATGTTGCTGCAGAATTTGTCTTGTTCTGTGTAAAGGCACTCTTTGCCTCCCCCCCAACACCCCCCCCCCGTGAGCACAGTTTTCGGAGCCCAAAGACCTACATATGTGCAATCTTTGTGAACTGGACAGATTAGCAGATCTAAGGGGAAGCGGGAGAGTTCTTTCACTGCTTGTTTCTAGGCTCTCTCAGCTGTGATGGGGCAAGAGGAAACATCTGTCCCTTATTGCAGTGTAATTGATTACATGTTAAGCAGTATGAGGACAACAGTGAGCATCCTAACCTCAGGAGACCTAGTTCCAAGGCTTGGAACCAACACCTAAATGAGGGCCATGTCCTTGTGTGTGCACAGTGCAGTAAACTGTCTATTTCTGGAGCCAGTTAATTAACATTTCATCTCCGAGCCAATCAAGTTCCCGAGGCTGTGGAAAGTAGGAAGAGCAAACAATAAGCAATCAACAACTGGAAACTGCTGACTTGGTTTTTTGTTTTCTGAGTGTCTTCCATGGGACCGAAACACCGGAGGGACGGGGCTTGTATTTCTCTGTTGTTTGGGGGATATTTTTTATTATAAAGGAAACACGTTGGGTTTTTGTCCCTCTTTCTCTTTTTTGAAGTTAGCTAAGGCAAATGTTGTGGAAACAGATATACCTGCTTATCGGTTTGGAACCACGTGTACCTTTTTTGTAGATAACTTTGACAGCATGATGGAGGCACTTTGCTAACTTCCTCTAATTTATTTATACATCTTATTAATGCAGCTTATTTATACAGCTGTGTAGAGTTGATAGTCCAGTAGTTTGTCTGATACGAAGTGATTTTTCTATTTATTTATTTGAATGACGGTCCAGGTGAACTTTAGTTTCCGTCTCACTAACATGATCTCCCCTGTACTTTCAGCATCCTTCTTGTTCTACCCCTTCTCTCTCCTGCAATCACTTTTAACATTTGATCCCAGCTAATGTGATTTAGGATGAAGACAAGTTTTTATTTCATTTCCATCCCCAAAGTGCATCCTTGGATGGACAAATTCCATTTTATTTCAGTCTTATTTTCTCAGAATGTAAATATTTCACATGCTGGGGAAAATAATAGATTGACTCCATACAGTATTATAAACACAAATATTCCCCCCATACCATTTATTTTCTTTATTTTCTTCTTAATTTTTTGTTATGGAAAGTGTTGCTTTAATTTTTGCTACAGGGTTTATATTAACATTCTTAATATCAGCTCTCAAAGAAATAGATAGAAACTCCAGAAGCTAATCTAGTTGATCACTGCAAACATCTAGGAATCAAATAGTCTTATTACATCATGGTTATTCTGCTGTTGGATGTCTGGGTTGGTCTTGGATTGATCAAGTTTTAAATAGTTGCAAAGTAGGTTTTTGTTTGTTTCAACCAAGAGCAAGACCTCTGTTATACATCACACCTTATTTGAATTACATCACATTCTTGAGGGCATGGGAGGGGCAACTTCAATTAAAAATGCATGCTGACTTTTTCAGTTGTGAGTTGCTCCAGATTATCTGAATTTATTTCAATATACATGTGAATATAAGTTATGAAAAATCAAGGATAAAAGTTTGTGACACTTCCCCGAGCTTTTAGAAAATCTGTTGTCTATGTATCTTAGTGACAGTAAACTGTAGATTATAATTGCTCCTAAATATATTTTTGTGATCAACTAATTAAAAACATTACCCCCTTTTAAACCTTATATTTTGGATTTATTAAATTATGATAACACTTTGGTGGTAGAATCTGTTGGCCAAATTTCTTCATAGTGGATTAATGCTACACCCTTAGCTCAACCCTGTGCATTAGATTAGTTTGAGAGAGAATTATTAAGTCAAGGCCATCTTTGAGTTGGAATAGAAATTTGCTGCATCCCATTCTCTCTGCAAGGGTGCTGTATTTGATGTGCACCAGGAGAACTGGGAACTGTAGACTTTTAAATTGTGCTGACCTCACAAATTCCTAGCACCCTTAGCAAACTGCCGTTCCCAGGATTCCCCCTGGCTATTAAAGAGGTGTAAGGTAAAGGTAAAGGGACCCCTGACCATTAGGTCCAGTCGTGGCCGACTCTGGGGTTGTGGCGCTCATCTCACTTTATTGGCGGAGGGAGCCGGCGTACTGCTTCCAGGTCATGTGGCCAGCATGACTAAGCCGCTCCTGGTGAACCAGAGCAGTGAACGGAAATGCCGTTTACCTTACCGCTAACCCTAACCCTAACCCTAACCTATTTATCTACTTGCACTTTGACGTGCTTTCGAACTGCTAGGTTGGCAGGAGCAGGGACCGAGCAACGAGGGCTCACCCCATCACGGGGATTCAAACCGCCGACCTTCTAGAGTGCTTTAAATGTATGATGTGGATGCTTTTGCCACAACCTCTCCAGAGTACTCAGACTTCGAGTGTGTAAATAAACCACCTAACAAGGAAGCTGAGTTTCCTGCAAACATGGTCACATTTCATGGCATTTTCCATGTGACTCATGTTGCCACACATCACAGATGAAGAAAATCTGAACTTTGGTCAATCAAAATATTCAGAAGCATAGTAGAGATTTTGCTGTGTCTTGTTGGCTCCGTGTTTACATAACTACATGTCATTAGCCTGCAGTGATTTATTCTTTCAGCTGTAGATTATTATTATGCCATATGCTGTCAGCAGTTAAAATGATATTCTGCCAGTCTGAAGACTGTATTCTTTTTGGATAATGGAATCCATTCGGTGCAAAGTGCCAATAGCTGCTTATTGGTCACACACACACACACACACACACACACACACACACACACACACTGAGGGGGGGGGAGTCCTATAGCACAGAGCATTTGATCCCCTTTATCAGAGTTCCCCCCTCCACTTTTTCTATTTAAAGCTATTTTTGTGAGCAGAGCAGCATGAGGCAAGTGGAGCTGAAGGGCTCAAGATTAGGATGTTGCGTAAAAACTGGAAAATCATCCACTGAAATCAAAGAAGGGAAAGCCTCTTAGTGGGGAAAGCTTATCTCACTCTATAACATGGTCTAAAGCTAGAGTGGAAATGTGCATTCTCTGTTATAGAGTGAGGGATCTCTGCTTCTGAGGGCTGGTGGGTGGATGTGCGAAGGCTGTTCCTCATGAAACTTTTTTAAAAAATGGGTATAGATATCAGAGAACAAAGTGCACAGACACATTCTGTGAAATTTGGATGACAGATTTTAAAAGGCAGGAAAATGACAGTTTTGCTGCAGGTTTTTTTTTTTAAAAAAACACCCCAATATGTCTACCGTGAGCAAAACGTGGTTGAACACCACCCATAATGATCAAGTATATAGAAGAACAAGCCTTGCTGGAGCAGAACCAATATGGCTTTTGCAAGGGCAATTCCAATACAAAGGATGCCATCAAGGAATCCTAAGTAAGCTTAGCAGTCATGGGATAGGGAAAGGTAAAGGGACCCCTGACCATTAGGTCCAGTCGTGACCGACTCTGGAGTTGCGGCGCTCATCTCACTTTATTGGTCGAGGGAGCTTCTGGGTCATGTGGCCAGCAGGACTAAGCCACTTCTTGTGAACCAGAGCAGCGCACGGAAACGCTGTTTTCTTTCCCGCCAGAGCGGTACCTATTTATCAACTTGCACTTTGACGTGCTTTCGAACTGCTAGGTTGGCAGGAGCAGGGACCGAGCAACGGGAGCTCACCCCATCACGGGGATTCGAACCGCGACCTTCTGATCGGCAAGTCCTAGGCTCTGTGGTTTAACCCACAGCGCCACCCGTGTCCCTAGCAGTCATGGGATAGCAAATGGCAAATGCATTTCAGTGTAAACAACTGTAAAGTGATGCATCTCAGGGTAAAAAAGAAAAAGAAAATTACATATACAAAAATGGCTGGTGCAGAGCAAGAAGAAACTTGCTGTCGGAAGCCCTTGGGCGCTGTTATTTGACCAGAATTAGCTATTTTTTTGGAACAGCAAGTTTTGCAGTCTATAGTCATGGATACAGAGGACAATGTTGGTGCTGATAATCAGACTCCAATAAGCAGGCAGTCCAGACCTGGGGAAGTGGGGAATGGCTGGGGTGGGGAACAAGCAGAATTCCAGAGGGAAACTGCTTGTGGGGAATTGTGCTCATGTTGATTCTGCTTGCAGTTTTTCAGATAGGCATATTGGAACACCTTGGCTTCAAATGCACATGCCATCTTTAGTTAATATGATCTGATAAATATTGTACCCATTGTAAGAAATCCACAGTGCTGGAAAGGAATCCAGTGGATATTCAATCACAGGGATAGCCAATTTGGGGCCTCCAGTTATTTGTGGACTACAGCTCCTCAAATCCCTGTCCATTGATTCTGATGGCCAAGGCTGATGGACATTTAGTTCACAACATCTGGAACGCACACACTGAATGGTAATATAGAGTAAGGCAGTCGTATAGCTTGGGAGGGTGTGGCCCCAGGTACATTTTTTTGAGGTACAACTAGGTGCCCCCATGACAGGCTCCATCACTGAGGCCAGAGCTGCAGGGAAGGAAGCCGCACCTGGATTGGGCCTTTGGGGCCTGGATCCGGAATGCAAGGGAGCTGTGGAGGCAGCTTCCTCGTGCGATGGTCCAATGCTGCCGGTCTAAGCTACCCAATGAGTTCATGCTGGATGTGATAATTGAAACAAGGACTTCCTACTTTTCAGATCATTCTCATAGAGAAGGTATGGGGAACTGTTGGTCCTTTGGATGTTGCTGTACTACAACTCCCATAATATGGATGGGTCATTCTTCTTGGGGCCGATGGGAGTTGTAGGGCCAAAGGTTCTCCACACCTGTCATAGTGGCATGGCATGTCAGTGATTGTTGTGTTTGGTGAGCAATTGTTTTGCCTACGCTATTGCACACTGTGAACTTGATTGATCAGGGAGCACATCATATAGAAAGATGCACATATGTAAAGCTGGGGAATAGGTATGGCCATTCATTGTTCCAAACACAGGAGGGGATGTGTTGATTCTTCCTCTTTCCTCCCGGCCCTCATTTCTTAATTTGGTATGTATTTCTTTATAATTCAGCTCAGGAAAATGTCACAGTGAGCTAACATTTTTTAATGAAGTCCTTCTGTGGGTTGTTCACCGTGCAGTAATATTTATTCACTTCTGCTTTCAACTATTGTTGCTTTTTCAACCTGTCATCATCATTCATTTTTTCCGTGTGTAGGAACTTGTCCACATATTATCCTCCTGGTCTTCTGAAGCTGGCCTGCCCAAACCAAAATACTTAGCTAGAAGTTAGCCTTAACGAAGCAGTGCAGGAACTTCACAGAAGAATGACACTTCTGTATTTCTCAAATATTAAACCTGTTCCTTTGCATTTCTACGTGAGTACTACAACTGCTGCTGTAGTAATTGGAACTTGTGCAAGTGGAGAGCCATAGAATGTTACATTTAATACTCACTGGATGTATGTCTTGCTTCATCCCTCGCCCTGATTCTGGCTGGGATGCCCAGGGAAGTGGAGCCATCCCACCAATTCTTGTGTTCAGGGTTTCTTGGACATGATACCCTGCCACACTATTACCCTTCCAGATTCTCCTTCCCAAGCAATATGGATGGGACTTGAGGGAGATTTAACAGCCAAATCTAACCATACATATTCTTACTACAGTCATACCTCGGGTTACGAACGCTGCGGGCTGCGTGTTTTTGGGTTGTGGACTGCATCGAACCCAGAAATACTGGAATGGGTTACTTCTGGATCTCGGCACATGCGCAGAAGCGCAAAATGACATCATGCGCATGCACATGAGTGCCGAATCGCGTCACACGCTTGCGCAGACGCAGCGTTGCGGGTTGCAAACGCTGTGGGTTGCGCATGTGCCTCCTGCACAGATCATGTTCGCAACCCGAGGTATGACTGTAGTTAGTAAGTTTAGGGGCTAATGACCACAGAGCTGTAAAAATGGCACCAGTTATAAAATTATACATGTCACATAAGGGAACTGTTTCCTATGAAAAGGAGTGGAAACTTTGGTGACGTTATTACTGGTGGGAGAGGAAGCTGAATGTCGAAACAAAAGCTTCTTATTCGTTGTTTGGAAGCTTTGTGCTGCTGTTCGTCCGATGTGTATCTAGACTGTAGATGCCTATCAGAGGGACAACAGCAGAACAAAACCTTATGCCAGGCTGCCAAACTACCCTGATGTGCAGATAACCTATTCCTGGAAGAAGGAAGAAAGGGGCTATCCCTGTTTTAGGCATGTACCTTCCAACTATAGTTAGGGTTGCCGTATTTCAAAAAGTAAAAACCAGGACACCCCAATAGAAAGACCCCAATATTGTTCAGCTTTTTTTAGACAACCCCCCCCAAAATGTGATTTTTCGATTGACTTGCCTATGATTCAGGACAAAGCGCCGCCTTTCAGAAATTCCCCCTGGACGTCAATTTTGCCTTTGAAACCCCAGTAATGTCCAGGAAAATCCAGATGTATGGCAGCCCTAACAATAGTATAAAACAGCATGTGTGGCTCTTTGTTACTGCCTGTTGCATTGGTAGTCCTTCTTGATGTAGGTTGTGAAGGCAACACGTACCAGAAGCTAGGATGCAGATGAAAGGCAAATCCTTTGTCTTTTCCTAGGGTCTATGTGACAATTGCACAAACAGAAGCCTTGATAATATACTAAAAAAATGGATTGCAAAGAAGATAAAAAGACAATGTAATGTATATCATAACTGGGTAACATTCATTTCCTTGGTAAAAATGGTAAAGTGTTTAAAAATACCAAACTGTCTAAAAATTGCCTTCTCCCTCCCCCATTGCTGTTTCCAGCATATTCATTGCTGTTTTCCCTTAAAAATCAATTGAGCTGGAGTTCAATTTTATTAGCCCTGGGGTTGTATTTGACTGTACTTTGTAAATCTATTTTGTAACTTTGCTGTGACCTAGTTGCGTGTGCATGTTTTACTACAAATTACTTGATTTTTAGTATTTATTTGACTTGAATTATCCATATGCTAACTGCTAACAAGCAGTCTTACACAATACCAAGTGAAATTCTTTTCTTAATTAAAAACAAAACAAAACTACAGATTGCATTTTTTTAAGCTGATGGTTAAGGGCTAGTCAGGAGCTCTTTCTATAGATAAATATCTATTGACATTCCACCTACTAATGCGAAAGATGTAATCTTTTCTTTGGCATGTCTTCAATTTTACATAAGTCCAGGAAAAAAATGGAAGCTGTATACAATTGCCTCCTCTGTTAAAGTTCCTTTCAGTTTGGAGAGTTTGGAGATTTCGGGGATGGGGGTAGGCCAAGGGTTTGAAAATGGTATAGGTGCAATATATTCTGAACAGAAAGCAAAATTAATTGTAAATAATGTAGTAACAGAAGAGTTCAAGATTGAAAAAGGGACACGTCAGGGGTGCCCTATCTCCCCATTACTTTTTATATCGGTCCTGGAGGTTTTGCTTAATATGATTAGGAAGGACCAGTTGGTCAAAGGGGTTCAGGTCGGAGCTAAACAATACAAATTGAGAGCATTTGCAGATGACCTAGTACTTACTTTACAAGAGCCAGAAGCTAGTACGAAAAGAGTTTTGGAAATAATTCAAGAGTTTGGTCAAATGGCAGGATTTAAATTGAATAAGTTAAAGACTAAGGTATTGGAGAAAAATTTAACACAGATTGAAAAAGAAAGGTTTCAGAATGAGACGGGGTTGACTGTGGTTAAAAAAGTGAAATACCTGGGTGTGAATATGACAGCTAAGAATGTGAATTTATTTAAAGACAATTATGAAAAAACTTGGACAGAAGTGAAAAAAGATCTGGAGATTTGGTCAAACTTGAAGCTTTCCTTGTTAGGTCGAATTGCAGTTATAAAAATGAATGTATTGCCAAGAATGTTGTTCTTGTTTCAAGCATTACAAATAATGGATAAAATGGACTGTTTCAAGAAGTGGCAGAAAGATATATCTAAATTTGTCTGGCAGGGCAAGAAGCCCAGAATAAAATTTAAGATATTAACGGATTCAAAGGAAAGAGGGGGGTTTGCCCTGCCAGACTTTAAATTGTACTATGAAGCGGCAGCTTTCTGCTGGCTAAAAGATTGGCTGCTTCTTGAGAACACGGACATTTTGGATTTGGAAGGTTTTAATAATATTTTTGGGTGGCATGCATATCTGTGGTATGACAAGGTTAAAGCGCACAAAAGTTTTAAAAACCATATTGTCAGAAAAGCACTATTAAATGTCTGGGTAAGATATAAAGATTTGCTGGAAAATAAAACTCCAAGGTGGCTGTCGCCAATGGAAGCTAAGGCAGTTAAAAAGTTAAATATGGAGTTGAAATGGCCAAGATATTGGGAAATTTTGGAAAAGGAAGGGGACAAATTGAGACTGCAGAGTTTTGAAAAATTAAAAGGGAAGGTGAGAGATTGGCTGCACTACCATCAAATAAATGAAGTGTTTAAATTGGACAGTAAAATTGGCTTCCAGGTGGAAAAATCAAAATTAGAGACTGAACTGTTAGAATCCAGTACTAAGAATTTGTCAAAAATGTATAACTTGCTGCTGAAATGGAATACACAAGATGAAACGGTTAAATCAACTATGATTAAATGGGCTCAGGACATTGGTCATAATATTTTGTTCGCTGACTGGGAAAAGTTGTGGACCACCGGGTTGAAATTCACGGCATGTAATGCCTTAAGAGAAAATATAATGAAAATGATTTATAGGTGGTACATAACCCCAGTCAAGCTTGCAAAGATCTACCACTTGCCTGACAACAAATGTTGGAAATGTAAGGAAAAGGAAGGTACATTTTTTCACCTCTGGTGGACGTGCCCGAAGATTAAGGCATTCTGGGAAATGATTTACAATGAACTGAAAAAGGTATTTAAATATACCTTCCCTAAGAAACCAGAGGCCTTTCTCTTGGGTATTGTCGGCCAAGGGGTGCTAAAGAAGGACATAACCTTTTTTATGTATGCTACAACAGCAGCAAGAATACTCATTGCAAAGTACTGGAAGACACAAGATTTACCCACTCTGGAAGAATGGCAGATGAAGGTGATTGACTACATGAGCCTGGCAGAGATGACGAGCAGAATCCGAAACCAGGGAAGAGAAGCGGCGGAAGAAGAATGGAAAAAGTTCAAGGACTATTTAAAGAAATATTATAAAATTAATGACAGTTAGAATGATGTTGGACTAAAGTAAATGGTTACTATTAGTAATGGTTAAGACAAGGAGAACAAGGATGATTAGCTTAAATTTATAGTAAAATAAGGGAAGATTTGCTGAACAATTGATTAGAATTGGAATACAGAAACGGGAGGCATGAGGAAGTCGAAGAAGAAAGGTTTAAGAAATTAGGACATGAAATGGTACTTGTTTCTTGTTTTGTTTTTGTCTTCTGTTTGTTTATGTATGTTTTGTTTGTATGAATATAAAAATTGTTTAATAAAAATATTATTTAAAAAAAGAGAGAGTTTGGAGATTTCATGTTTCTTCACTTTAATAATATAATAATAATAATAATTTATTATTTATACCCCGCCCATCTGGCTGAGTTTCCCCAGCCACTCTGGGCAGCTCCCAATCAGTGTTAAAAACAGTACAGCGTTACATATTAAAAACTTCCCTGAACAGGGCTGCCTTAAGATGTCTTCTGAATGTCAGGTAATTATTTATCTCTTTGACATCTGATGGGAGGGCGTTCCACAGGGCGGGCGCCACTACCGAGAAGGCCCTCTGTCTGGTTCCCCGTAACCTCACTTCTCGCAATGAGGGAACCGCCAGAAGGCCCTCGGCGCTGGATCTCAGTGTCCGGGCTGAACGATGGGGGTGGAGACGCTCCTTCAGGTATACAGGACCGAGGCCGTTTAGGGCTTTAAAGGTCAACACCAACACTTTGAATCGTGCTCGGAAACGTACTGGGAGCCAATGCAGATCTCTCAGAACCGGTGTTATGTGGTCCCGGCGGCCACTCCCAGTCACCAGTCTAGCTGCCGCATTCTGGATTAATTGCAGTTTCCGGGTCACCTTCAAAGGTAGCCCCACGTAGAGCGCGTTGCAGTAGTCCAAGCGTGAGATAACTAGAGCATGCACCACTCTGGCGAGACAGTTTGCGGGCAGGTAGGGTCTTAGCCTGCGTACCAGGTGGAGCTGGTAGACAGCTGCCCTGGACACAGAGTTAACCTGCGCCTCCATGGACAGCTGTGAGTCCAAAATGACTCCCAGGCTGCGCACCTGGTCCTTCAGGGGCACAGTTACCCCATTCAAGACCAGGGAATCCCCCACACCAACCCGCTCCCTGTCCCCCAAAAACAGTACTTCTGTCTTGTCAGGATTCAACCTCAATCTGTTAGCCGCCATCCATCCTCCAACCGCCTCCAGGCACTCACACAGGACCTTCACTGCCTTCACTGGTTCTGATTTAAAGGAGAGGTAGAGCTGGGTGTCATCTGCATACTGATGAACACCCAGTCCAAACCCCCTGATGATCTCTCCCAGCGGCTTCATATAGATATTAAAAAGCATGGGGGAGAGGACAGAACCCTGAGGCACCCCACAAGTGAGAGCCCAGGGGTCTGAACACTCATCCCCTACCACCACTTTCTGGACACGGCCCAGGAGGAAGGAGCGGAACCACTGTATGACAGTGCCCCCAGCTCCCAGCCCCTCTAGACGGTCCAGAAGGATGTTATGGTCGATGGTGTCAAAGGCCGCTGAGAGATCCAGCAGAACTAGGAAACAGCTCTCACCTTTGTCCCTAGCCCGCCGGAGATCATCAACCAGCGCGACCAAGGCAGTTTCAGTCCCATGGTGAGGCCTGAATCCTGATTGGAAGGGATCCAAATGGTCCGTTTCCTCCAGGCGTGCTTGGAGTTGTTCAGCAACCACCCGCTCAATCACCTTGCCCAAGAATGGCAGATTTGAGACTGGGCGATAGTTGGCCAAATTGGCTGGGTCTAAAGATGTTTTTTTAAGAAGCGGTTTAATGACCGCCTCTTTCAGCGGGTCTGGGAAGGCTCCCTCACAGAGGGAAGCATTCACCACCCCGCAGAGCCCATCGCCCAGCCCTTCCCGGCTTGCTTTTATCAGCCAGGATGGGCAAGGATCAAGGAGACAGGTGGTCGGTTTCACTTGTCCAAGCAGCCTGTCCACATCCTCGGAGGTAACAGATTGGAATTGATCCCATGTAACAGGACCAGACAGAACTCTAGCACTCTCCCGCCCTGGCCCTGCTCCCACGGTGGAGTCTACCTCCTTCTGAATCTGAGCGATTTTATCTGCAAAAAACTTGGCAAAAGCATTGCAGGAGATCTTGGGGTCCCTACCAGGCCCCGGTGGTACAGGTGGTTCCGATAGATTGCGAACCACCTGAAAAAGTCTCCTGCTGCTGTTTTCTGCAGATGCAATGGAGGCGGCGAATAGTGCCTTTAAGGCACTATTGTTGTACCCCAGTCTTCTAGCAGTGTGAGATTTCAGGGTTCCAGGCATTTACCCAGGGTTTGTGCTTCCTTTGTAATGAATTATAGCATTACATGGTGTCTTTATGATACATGGTTTATTTACACATATATACAACCTGAGCCTACGATGGAGGGTTTCACAGCATTAACACCTCAAGAAGGCCTTGCTTCCCCAACAGCCACAACCTTGAATCCCAAGAGAAAGCAAACATTTTAGGGAAGGGGACCTACCCACTTGCCATCTTGCACAGATCCACTTCTTTGTTCCTCTTAATAGCCCATCACCTAGGTGATCACCTTATAAGGAAGCTAGCCTGGCTTATGTTTTAGACACTTGCTGAATCCAGGAGTTAGAATGAGTTGGCATAAAGCCTGCTCCCCCCCAAAAAAAACTTATAACACTATTTATTTCAGAGTTCCCCACCCCCCTCCATAATGTGCAGCAGTACTTGGAAAAGAATGCTAGTTTCACCGGTTATATACAGGTGGTACTTGCAACAAAATATTGCAGCATATCCCCACCTCATTGCAGAAGTTCTCCTGTTCAGAGTTCTTGCCAGCCAGGCATGGTTTCCTCCAGGATACTATAAACTTTAAAGATCTGAAGCATTCCACTCCCTGACTATATGTTATTTTTTATTTTCCAGTTGACACTCAATATTTCATAGCTACTGGGCTTGCTGTGTAGGCTGTTTGGGGGCTTTGTGCCCCCTCAGGATTTTTCAAAGGGTTTTTTTGGTACTTCTGCAAACCTTGGGGTTCCTCTGAGCTTTCTGATACCACCCTCTTGATTCCCAGTGGCCCATTGTGGCCATGGTCCTGTTGGCACTAGCTATGTTCACTATTAGAGGGGGTGAAAGCAGCAGGTTCCCAGTGGGTGATTTCTTTGTGATACAGTAGTCACCTGCAGACTGATGGGTGCATAAGGGATTTTGAGAGGTGGGGAGGACAACCCACCTATCAATCATGTGACGTCATAATGATAATAGAATAATAGAATTGCAGAGTCTCAAGAGACCATGAGGGTCATTTTAGTCCAACTCCCTGCAATGCAGGAATCTTTTGCCCAACGTGGGTCTTGAACCCACAACCCTGAGATTAAGAATCTCATTCTCTGCTGCCTGAGCTGTCAGCTATCCCAGGAATAAGATGCCATGTCACCACATGACTGGCCCTCCCCGTCTGTCAAATTTGGCCTGCAAGGTTGATCTTGATAAGGATTTGGTCCATGGAGCTGAAAGGGTACCCTACCCTTGTTCCAGCGTTACGTTTCTCACCATGACTCAGAGACACATTTTGTGCTTTCCTACAGAGTGAGGAAATTCAACACGTGAAGGAACTGTGAGTGAATGCTGCAATCACAAGTGGAAGGAAAGATGCTAATTAGGTGGGAAAGGCCCAAAAAATTGGCACCACTTGCAAGATCATTGTCATTTATATGGATCTCCCAGTTTTGGAACACTGCACTATGTGGAAGCATCTCGTTCATATGTGAAGGGTGCTTCAGGAGTAGACCTACTTTCATTTCTATAGGGACCAAGGGCTCAAGCTACGCAGCCAAAAGTCTGTAGATGGTATTACAGGTCAAGGTTTAGTGTGTTGCATCCTTGAGCAGCTGCTGGGACCCCATTGCCTTGACAGGGCATCCTGCTGCTCTACTCAGTGTTTCTGAAACTTGGGTCTCCAGACGTTGCTGGACTACAGCTCCCATCATCTCTGACCACTGGTCCTGTTAGCTAGAGATGTAGTCCAACAACGGCTGGAGACCCAAGTTTCAGAAACACTGCCACTGCTATAATAACTACCATAAGCTTTCCTGTGTCGGGTGGCTTGGCAGCACCACTTAAATTTCAAAAAATACATTGGTGTATTGAGGGACCGTTGAGGGAAATTGTGGCTCCAAGCAACCCAGTGCTGAATACAGTGCTGCTGCTGCTCTCCACTGCTACCACTAGGCTACCACCAGGCAGTCACCGTACAGGTAGCTGTTGGATTTCCTGGTGGCAGCAGGCTTGAAGCTGGGGGACCTAAGGTCAGGCCAGCTAGGTCTGCGGAATCTGCTGCATATTATGAAGGTGGGAATAAAGGAGAGGAGGGGTGCTGAGAAAGTTTCATATAACACTTAAAAACCTGTGAAGAGCCTGCTGGATCAGGCCAATGGCCCATCGAGTCCACGTCCTGTTCCCACAGACACCAACCAGATGCCAATGGGAAGCTTGAAACCAGAACCTGAGCAGAACCACCATTGGCAGCTTTCTCCATCAGGAGTTTGTATAATCCTCTTTTAAAGCCATCCAAGCTGTCACTGAGATTGAAAAATGTGGTGGAGCCACGAGATGTAGAAGTTTACAGTTGCTTTTTAAAAAAAGGCCCTCTAGGAAACCTCTGTTGTAATCTTGATTGCTTGTGACACCTCTTTAGCTTATTACTGGTGCAATGTATTTTAGAGGAAGGAAGGAAATATTGCAAAAGGAGAAACAAAAGTATACTTCATGTGCAGTAACGTGACAGATTTCTGGCACTCAACTATTTTTAAGTTGTTTTTAGATTTACATTTTATGTAGCTTCTTTGCTAAAGTGAAATCAGCTTTATTCTCAGAAGATCATAATGCAAACCAGTGGGTAAAAGTAATAAAGGCTTCAGCTTGTGTTCCAAATGGCTGAATACTTATTTGTTGTGCTTATTTGTTACACTTTTAGCCCACCCTTGAGGACCTTTGAGGGGATTTTATGCTTGCTGTGTTGGTTAGGCGGTGGTGGGGTGGAAAGAGAGAGTATTTGGCCACCCAGTGAGCGTCACATCACAGCTGAGTGGGAATGTGAATTTGGCTTTTCCAAATGCAAGCCCCAACAATTTATCCAGTCTACCACCCTGTCTGCTGAGGTTTCCGGTGCGTTTGGGTGTGTATGTGTTGCTGCTTTAGCAGTCCTTTCCCATTTTGGTGTGTGCAGTTGGAATTCCCCTAAGTGAAAATTAACACTACTTCTAGGGCCACATTAGGACAAAGTAGCCTTGACAACTTTTCATGCATCCCCTTCAGCATTCACATTGTCTTCAACACCAGCTGGAAGCAAGCCTGCAACCACTGAGCCTAGGGCATGCCAATCGGAAGGTCAGGGGTTCGAATCCCCGCGACGGGGTGAGCTCCCGTTGCTCGGTCCCAGCTCCTGCCAACCTAGCAGTTCGAAAGCACATCAAAGTGCAAGTATATAAATAGGTGCCGCTCTGGCGGGAAGGTAAATGGCATTTCCATGTGCTGCTCTGGTTCGCCAGAAGCGGCTTAGTCATGCTGGCCACATGACCCGGAAGCTGTACTCCAGCTCCCTTGACCAGTAAAGTGAGATGAGCGTCGCAACCCCAAAGTCATCCACGACTGGACTTAATGGTCAGGGGTCCCTTTACCTTTACTAGATGTGATGATAAACTTGTCACTGTGTCTTTATTTGATTTATTTCATTAAGAAAACCCAATGCATTTAGGTAAGTGGAAATGTGCTGGGACTGCAGTGCACAGGGAGGAGGATAAAAACCTTTGCTTCTTGCACTACAGTTCTGATGAAAATTGCACCCCCATCCGGCTTCTTTTAGCCCTGGCAGGGAAACTTCCAAGCTTCTTTTATTGGACTACTAGTACATACCCACCAAGTGTCCCTGATTCTCCAGGACATCCATGGAATTACAGGAGCCATCCTAGCTTCTGATTTCATAGAATCATGGTATCATAAAAGTAAGATTGCCACCACTTCAGAATTTGCCTGCCTCCCCTGCCCCCCCCCCGAATGGCTGAATATCCCCCTCACTTTCAAGAGAGATGAATGGTCCTACAAAAGTGAGGGAAGAAGCATTTGGCTCTGCTTGAATTCAGTATATGCCATCTGTGAGGTCTTGCACCATCCCTTGGGCCCACCAAACCCCCTAAGCTACACCTGTAGTCAAAGAGTAATTTGTCCATAACTGCTTTTCCTTCAGCTGCCACCACTCCATCATCACCTTTCTACTGCCACATCTCCCCAATTTATAGCCCAAATCTGCAATTACTGCTGGATCCTGAGTTTCTGTTAGCATTGTTCATTGCCCTTCATTTTTTTCCAGTTCCTCATCCATATGTGATTAATGCCTGTATATAGTGCTTTTTTCTGGGGGGACGCAGGGGGACGCATACTCCTAAACATTTTGTGAATCTAACTTTGGCCTCATTGGGGGGCAGTATTTAAATATGAGTAGGGAAATGGGAGTTCCCCTAAATATTTCTTTAGGGGAAAAGTGCTGCCTGTATGAACCTGTTGGTTCTTTCTGCAGAAGGCAAAGGGAAAAGAAATGCCCTTCATGACTACAGGAAGACAGCTGATGCCACGTTAATGAGAATAGACAAGGCGCTGAAAGTGAAGACCAAGCTGCTAAATACTACGGAACAGTGCGCCAAAAGATGCAACAGGAATAAAGGACTTCCATTCTCTTGCAAGTAAGCAATGTTTTAAGTTGCTTTTAGTATTGCCAAAATACTAGTCTAGTCCAAGCATCATGATATTTAACTGACAAGCTTCCATAGACAAAAGGAAACATTGCTTTTTAGAAGAGCATTTGAGCAAAATATTTTTGAAGCTGGCTGGCTGAGCTGATGTTAGGTGATATTAGGTGCGCTGTTTATATGACTTCAGGCCTGTTCAGATTATTGTTGTTCCCCCTGGGGTTGTGGAAGAATTGCATAAACTCATTTCCTGCTACTGATCTCTTTTGAAGACAGTCCTGGGATACCAGGCGAAGGGTGAGGGGTGAATAGCCTCCTAATAAATTTGTTGATATTTCTAGCCTTCTTGTTTTGTTGGTTTTATCTGTTTTTTATGACACTTTGACAACTTTACTGCTTTGAACTTGCTTGGAAAAAGGCTATAAAATATTATAAAATGAGATCATGTTTTCAGAAGTTGGAAGATAATGAGGTGTTAAAAGTAAGTAAATGTGGAGTGTCTTTTTTGAGATGTGCTGGTGGTCAGCCATTTGGAAAAGAACAAACTGAAGGAATTGCCCAGGGCCAAGAGTTTTTAAGAGAGAAGTGCTTTCAGGCAATTGCCCAGATCAGCTTCACGTGCATGTATTTTCCAAACTTGGGACTCAGCTATACAGCTGCAAATAAAATGTTTTAAATGTGTTGTAAAGTGCAATATACAAATGCGACACTAGATGGCGAAACTGGGTTATGCAAAATTCAATGTATTTTTCAAAACTTTTTTAAAAAAGCATTTTCACAGCATTTTTTATATATGTGTAGATTTCACCTTAGACAGTTTTGTGATATATGTAATGGTTTGGCTAGTTTATTTTTACTGTTTAGTATTGGATCCTAATGGATTATTGAGTATTGCTTTATTTGATATGTTGTTTATTTTAAAGTTAATGTGACTTTTATATAGGATCTGATTGTTACTATTAATGCTTGTTGTTATTGTTGTTGTTGTTATGATGACAACGATGATGTTGGGAGCTGCCCAGAGTGGTTGGGGCAACCCACCAGATGGGCAGGTATTATTATTATTATTATTATTATTATTATTATTATTATTATTATTATTGCTAGTTGCTTATTCTCCATTTATCTGGCTGCTGATTGCTTTTCTGCTTATAGCAGCAGATATCCTATATGTCTTTGTGGACCAAAATAATTTTTTTTTATTTTGGAATGTGTCCAAATTTCTCCTGGTTTACGTTGCCCAATGGCAGATGTGGGGAACCTTTGACCCTTCAGATGTGGCTGAACTATAGCTCCCATCATCCCTGGCTATGCTTGCTAGGGCTGATGAGAGTTGTGTTCCAGTAACCTAAGTTGTTGTAACCTGTGCTGTGACCTGCTGGTGAAGTTCAGGTAATAATAATAATAATAATAATATCTTGTAGTCTATCAGTTATGAAAGGGAGATTTCTTTCAGGTCATTTAAAATGATAGCATAATCACTGAGCTTTCAGAGCACGTCCTGGGAGATGAGCCGGGTGACTGGGGCAGTGAGGCAGGTGGGCGGATCTGTTTCTTGAAAACTTTGGCTTTTCCACTTTATATTGATGGCACCTCTATGCTAGTGGCGCTGCATATTGCAATGACTCCTGAAAACTGTTATTCCCAGCTCTGGCCAATAGAGCCACTTGAAAAGCCCACTGTCCCCCCTCTCAAAACAGGTGCAACAAGGAAGAAGATGAGGCAGCAGATTACTACTAAAACTATGTGAAACTATTTGGCCCAGGATTGGGGGCGGGTTAAATTGCATTTTTTGCAGAATAGAGTGCAAATACCTCCCCCCTCAAGATTGATTTGATTTTGGATTTGTGTGTGTATGTGAAACTGTAAGACCTTTTTGGGGACATTTTTTTGAGTTTAGGGTAGTTTTCTTTCTTTCTTTCTTTCTTTCTTTCTTTCTTTCTTTCTTTCTTTCTTTCTTTCTTACCTACCTACCTACTTGGCTGGGCTCAGGCACATAAAAGAAGAAGAGTTTGGATTTGATATCCCGCTTTATCACTACCTGAAGAAGTCTCAAAGCGGCTAACATTCTCCTTTCCCTTCCTCCCCCACAACAAACACTCTGTGAGGTGAGTGGGGCTGAGAGACTTCAGAGAAGTGTGACTGGCCCAAAGTCACCCAGCAGCTGCAGGTGGAGGAGCAGGGAAGCGAACCATGTTCACCAGATTATGAGTCCACCGCTCTTAACCACAACACCACACTGGCTTTGTTACTGGAAACAGAATAGGGAATAATGTTACATAATAACATAGCAAAAGTCCATGAGATATTCTTGGGGTGAGAAAAGTGACTGCCATCATGTGATGTCAGTTAAGACAGCCATCACTCCTACCCCCCAAGAGCCACTGGAAGCAAGGTTGGAAGCCGTTGGAGCATCATCATCATCATCATCATCATCACCAGCAACGTTTGTACTTTTCTAGGCTTCTAACAATGAGTAGCAAATAGTATCTGACTTTCATTATTGGTAGCAATGCAAGATCTCCCTGAACCCGCTAGTGATTCGTTCCCATTTTGAAAGAGGGGAATGGGGAGTGGATTCATGGAAGTTCAGAGGAAAAACCTCAGCATTTGTTAGGGCCAGATGTTGCATTCTGTCTGTCAAGGGCCTGAGAGTCTCCTCAGTCAGACTGAGACTTCTTCCTTCCCATACAGAGTTGGACATCTTACTAGAGTTTTACTATTTATTCATCCCATTTTCTGCACAGGGCTTTTGCATTTGATAAAGCTTCCAAACGCTGCCATTGGTTTTCCTTTACTGCCCTAGAAAATGGAGTGAGGAGCAGGGAAGACAACACATTTGACCTGTATGAAAAGAAAGGTAAGTTGCTTATTCGTTAGCCATGACATTATAGACAAGAAAGCCTGCCTGAGTGAGTGAGTTAGTATAATGCCCCATTGGCTATTGTGAACCCCCCCCCCCTTTATAGAAGTTCTAATACAGGGATGGGGAACCATTTTCATTCCAAGGGTCAGATGGGGAACTGAAAAGAACAGTTCCAGGAAAAAAAGTCAAGTAAAACTCCTTGTTTAGCTGCAGGATTAAATTAATGAAACGAAACAGAATATTTTCTTATGTCCCAACAAAGGTTTTAAAGAGTGAATAAATATAGATAAGGCCAAGGACTTGTAAGTGGCCAATGATTTGATGTTGTTTACTTTGAACAGCAGGCTCATTCTCTGAACTATTTTGACTCTCATCTCTTTGCCATTTGGCACTGGGGTGGTGCTGTTTAAGAAACAGAAGCTCAGAGCCCCCCTTGGTGCACAGAATTAGTTGCATAGTTCTTTGGATACTGGCCCAAACATTTAACAAATTATTGTATGAAATTTTAGATTTTTAAAAATTGCACTAGTCATGAACAATTGGCACAAAGCAAGATGAGTTGACCTTTATTATGTGTGAGTATAAAAGTACACTTGCTAAATTTCTATGCATTTTTATTCGCTAATAAAATGTGAGGTATTCCATTTATCTGCTTTGTTTCATGATTCATCTCCCACAGACTATGTTAGAAATTGTATCATTGGTAAAGGAGCAAATTACAAGGGAACCATATCAGTCACAAAAAGTGGCATTCGGTGTCAGGCATGGAATTCCACAATACCTCATGAACACAGGTAAGATTGATGGGATCACAAGAGCCCAGTCTTACATAACTTTCTCCTGCCAATTTCCTTTCCTTTCATTGATAATAGAATCATAAAATTGTGGAATTGGAAGGGACCCCAAGGGTTATCTAGTCCAATGCAGGAATCCCAAGGAAGAAGAGTCCACCAGCTTCCAAAGGAGACTATTCCACTGTCAAACAGCTCTTCCCATCAGAAAGCTTTTCCTAATGTTTAGTCGGAATCTCCTTTCTTTTAACTTGAATCCATTGGTTTGAGTCCTCCCCTCCGGAGCAGGAGAAACAAGCTTGCTCCATCTTCCATGTGACAGCCTTTGAGACATTGAAAGATGACAGTCAACTGGGCAGTTGACAGCAAATGCACCTGCAGATCTAAGACTGCTGATGATCTCTGTAGGGTGTACATATTGGGAAACACAAGTTTGTTGCATTATCATTTTAGTTTTAGGGTGTACACTAGAATGATTTCCATATATACATCAGAAAAGCTGAAGTGGTTCTTGAAAAGTGCTGTACGTTGAGACAGCAGTGCTGGATGGAGGACAGGGCAGGATGGGGGCCCTCAAAGCAGACGAAGTGCTTAATTTTCATTAATGATAAATGAAAACTGTGAGAATCTTGAATTTTCTCTCCAAATGTTGAGGTTAATCCATAATTTATTACACTGGGATGGCTAGATTTGTGCTATTGGATGTATGATATTCCAACATATTGTAAGGAGAGAAAATGGAAGTTAAATTGTACTAAATCTGGAATACTTCTATTTGGAGACCATTCACTGAAATATAAACAGACAATGTAAAATAGATCAGGATCAAAGATTAATGTTCTTGGGCATTTTCCGTGAAGAATACATATCCTGGGAAATGCATAAAGAATCAAGTATTGCAAAAGCCAGATAAGAGAAGTCTTTTGAAATTCTTTCACATAAAGAGTGGTTTCATGATCATTCCAGCTTTAAAAATATTCATGGCTAAAGTTTGGAGCCCAGTTTGCACATAACACGAAATCAAATGATAGCTTAGTGTGAGTGAGCTCAAAAAAGAGATTGTGGCTGCTTTGAGGATGAGGAAGGAGTGGAGTGGCCTTATTAGCCCCAGTTTGCTTCCCCATGAGTGGTTACCTGGCCTTGACTGCCACCCCCTTTCCCTTGGAAAAGTCTCTTCTTGTCTCTCTTCTAGGTAGTGATGGTGAAATCCACACCCACTCATGGCAGGAACACAATTTTACCTCTGCATTGTGCTGAACAAGCCACCGCTTGGCTGAGTGTGTTGTCTGAACCTGGGTTCATGGTTTAGCAGATATTTCCCTATTTTGGATTTCATTGTATATGCAAAATATTTTTTTATATAGGATTCTTAAGGCAGAAAAATTCTGTCCAGTAGATTTTGTTATAAATTTCTGTAATAAAAAGGTTCTGTAGGGTAGATTTCATTGTCATTTTCTGCAAAAAAATCAAAAATCAAAAATCTGGGAATTGTCTAGTTAGTACAATAGAGTTGATGAGCATCACGGTGATCAACTTCAAGCTACTTTTTAGAAATGTTCTTCCCCTAGAATTTCTCTTTTTGCTTATTTGTGGTGTTTAGATAAAGGTGGGACCCAGTGCACACTTACCTTTGCCTTTGGTATGTGCACAAGTGCAGGCAAACAACGCTCAATATGTAGACACTGTCAGCACATATAAGTTTGGGAGCACATTTTCCAGGCAGCACTGAGGCTCCTCTAGTTGCCTGCCAAAGTGATGCTTCATGGTGAGCCCTGCCTGCTTGTGACATTCTTTTATGCTTCCAAGTCATGTAGCACTGGCAAGCAAGAACTGCCCTTGTGTCCCAGCAGAACTTTGGAAAGCTAGTAGGCAGGATTGGATCTCATCCTCCAAAACTGTAACAAGAATTTTTTTTTTCTATATGAAAGGCTGTATGATGACATATTTAGGGCAATCTGGATTGAATGTTGCTGGCTTGCATTTAATGCTTATCTTTCCCAAGCTTAGGACTTTCTGATGAAAGAGGTGGGGGAGGAAAAATACAGCAATACACAAGCGCATACCATTGTTAAAGACACACATGAAATGTAATTCTCGATCAGAAAAGCTTCCCTGAAGCTGTCCTTAGCAAAGAGGCTATGAAAGATTGATAGCATGGAAGCGGAAATAAGGAAAACTAGGGACTACATGAGAAAGGCACCTCTTCTGTTTACTCCGGAAAAAAGAGATGTTTCTAGCATATGAGCCGCATATGATAGGTCAAAAACAGGTCTTTGAAGTGAGCCTGGAAATGAATTGGTAACCTGTTCAGCCAAGCCAGAACTGGTGTTATATGTTCATACTGTCCTATTCTAGCCAACAATTGCCGTTAAATGTCCTCAGGTGTATAATATGAATCAATACCATACCTGACCTGGATGATAAGCATATGTAGTCTCGGGGGTAAAATTAGGGAGTCTAATTAATAATTGCAGAGGAAGATATTATTTGGCACCGGCAAAACCAACTGGTGCAGTTCTAGGTCACAGATGCTCTTTGCTGCTCTTTGCCTGACTACATTTTTGTTCTCTACTGCTTTACTGTACAGTTTTCAAATATTATTTTTAACTCGTGCAGGAATGTCAGCAGGCAGTTAACATTTATTAAATAAATAAATAAATAAATAGGAGTCAGATAAACTAATTATTAAGGTTCGCGACAAAGCTTGCATGCTCTTATACTGTAATGATTGTCATTTTAAAACTAGCTTTTTGCCTTCGAGCTATCGAGGTAAAGATCTACGTGAAAATTACTGCCGCAATCCCCGAGGAGAGGAAGGCGGGCCCTGGTGCTTTACAAGCAGCCCAACGAAGCGTCATGAACCCTGTGACATTCCCCTCTGCTCGGAAGGTAACACCCAGAAGGTCAACCATTAGTTGATTTCAGTTTTGTGCAGAAGCAGAATTAACTTTACAAATATGATACACCACAAATTTCTGTCTTTTGAGTGCAGCTCAGATTCTGATAATTATTAGACAACGTTTTCTTGACGCTTAAGATTCAAACTTTGTGACAATCTAGGCTGCCTTTTGGAAACTCTTGAAAGTCCTTGGATGTTTTGGCAACAGAGAAACCTCCATTCTTACTTCAGATTTCACATTAGGGAAAAATTGATAAAAACCGTAATTAATTTCATAGAAGACCATGTGAATCTAACAGGGGTTGCTATTTGTTGACATATGCTTTTATCTGCATTATTGGAATGAGGTGTTGAGCTCAAGTCACTATCCTAGAAAAGAGTCACTTTTCTGTACTTTCAGCTGAATGCATGACGTGCCATGGCGAAAGCTATAGAGGCCCCATGGACCACACAGAAACTGGCAAGGAATGTCAACGCTGGGACCTTCAGAGACCACACAGGCACCCATTTCGTCCAGAGAAGTAAAAATGCTCTTCATTTATTTTAAGGAAGTACAGATTGTGAATGGAACCTGTCTGTCTTTTTGAGACATGATTGCTGCCTGTGGGCCACTAAAAAGGCCCAGATGATGGGGACACCTGAGAAGGGTTATTGTGAAAGGTCTTATAGGATGTGAATCTAGGCAATCCTATAGGTCTGCTGCCCCCAAGCTATGAAGTCTTTAAAGGTCAAAACCAGCACTTTGAATGGAAAGCCAGCACTTTTATTTAGGCCCAGAAAAAAGTTTTATCTGGGTATGTGAATCCTCTATAGCAGACATAGTTTTTCATTGCTTACTTTTGAAAAGTAGACTGTCTACTTTTGAAAAGTAGACTGTTGCTACCTGCAACTTGAGCTTTCACCCAATCCATGAGCCAAGTCCATGTGTCAAGCCCAAACCAATGTCAGTGGTGTTCCATTCATTTGAATGTTAATTGTTTAACACAAACCCTATACAATCTATCATGTATTGAATCATGTACAATCCTCATTAATTTTAATGAACTTTGGACTACAACCATACATAGCATTGGAAATTGTTAAACTTCATATTGATTGAGTAGTAGAAGTAACTCACTTTTATGTTTGCTCATAAAAGCTTCTAATTAAAAGCATGAGGTAATCTTAATAGCATAACTAGGGTTTAATGAATGAGAGAGTGAAAGAAGAGAGACCATGCACACACAGGTACAGATATCTCCAAAAAACCCCAACCAACTTTAAATAGCTTGTTATCAAAGTGACTTAAATAATTGAAAATATTTATGAGCTTAATCTTTACTGTCCTCCATAAATCTCTACCAGAATACTTAACCTTTAAGCTTCTCAGATTTTTGATCCTTTGCCTATTAAAGCTATAAATGTTTTGTTTTGCTAATATTTGATAGTGATCTAATATTTATCTTCCATCCCCCCACCCCACAGACAAAAAAACATTGGCTGAAGGCAATGTTCATTGCTGTGAGTTTTGGTTTTGGACAGTTACTTAAGTCGTTGCAGTATTTACTGTACTTCATGCCAAAAACGTGAATCTGAGCCAATGCAAGGACACTGCAGGCTAAAAAGGTTTTGTTCTTATAGGCTGTTATCCAAGCATACAGTGTGATCTGTACTTTAGAGTCCTTCAAAAGGAGCTGATAGAGTAATTTAGGCCATGCAGAATGGTCCTGGGGGGGTATCTACACTGTAGATGTAAACTAGTTTAATAGTTATTCTTTCTCTTCAGTAAACACTTGGAACAGTAGATCTGTGAGGGGGACTTAGAATCCTTAATGGAAAAAAATACTACTACTACTACTACTAATAATAATAATTGGTGAATAATATTCTGTTAAAGCCATGGCAGTTAAATTGGTATACATCAAACTTTAATTTGCAGTGTAGATATGTCCTATGGTGTAGGATATATATTTGCATTGATATGAATTGCATAAGAAAATTCTTTGCCTTTGAATGTTGAGGTCACACCCACACCATACATTTGAAGCGCTATTATTCCACTTTCACAGACATGGAGAATCCTGGGAGTTGTAGCTCTGTGAGGTCAGCATCCTTAGCAAAGTATAGTTGCCAGGATCTTCTATGGCTGTTAAAGTGGTAAAGTAGTGCTTAAATACAGTATATGGAGAGCAGTTGACTTATCTAGTAATGGTAAAGGGACCCCTGACCATTAGGTCCAGTCATGACTGACTCTGGGGTTGCGGTGCTCATCTCACTTTACTGGCCGAGGGAGTTGGCATACAGCTTCCGGGTCATGTGGCCAGCAGGACTAAGCTGCTTCTGGCGAACCAGAGCAGCGCGCGGAAACGCCGTTTACCTTCCCGCCGGAGCGGTACCTATTTATCAACTTGTACTTTGACATGCTTTTGAACTGCTAGGTTGGCAAGATCAGGGACCGAGCAACGGGAGCTCACCCTGTCGCAGGGATTCGAACCGCTGACCTTCTGATCGGCAAGTCCTAGGCTCTGTGGTTTAACCCACAGCACCACCAGCGTCCCGGTTGACTTATCTACAGGCTACTTAATTCTGCTGTCTTTTAATTGGAGTCCAGTAGATAGGATTTCATAAACTGTAGCTCATGTTGGAATTGACTTATAATCATAACAATTACTTTTAACCAGCTTGCGTTTACGAACATTGTTCTTGCTTCCATTGCAATGAGCTGTGTGATCATACGGCTGGAAATAAGGGAATTGGTATTCGGTTCCATGTCCTCCTTCCATAGACATTGTTTGTGACCTTGGAATGGTCATTAACACATTTTGCGCTCCACTTGCATAACAAGTGATATTTTTTTCACTGCAATCTACTTGGAAACCAGTTGCTAACAGTATTGGAACACTTGTTCATTAACTACAGGAACGGTGGCCTGCAACCGGCTCCACATTTTATCTCATGTCTGATTCCTGAATCAGGCAGAAATTGTTTGCTAGGTGTAGGTGATGGTGTAAATAACATGTCTTAATGGAAATGCATGATGTGGTGTATTTACATGGCGGGCTTTCGATACTGCTGCTGTGTGTGACTGTGAAAAGTCTTACTTCTTTACCACTGTCATTAGCAGCTAACTTGAACTGAGTTGCAGAGCTTCCCCATTTTTAGCTGATAATGAAAATTTGTATATCACATTGGATCACAGCGGTTCTCAACCTGTGGGTCCCCAGATGTTGTTGGACTACAACTCCCATAATCCCTGAGCTCTGGCCTTGCTAGCTAGGGGTGATGGGAGTTGTAGTTCAATAACATCTGGGGACCCACAGGTTGAGAAAGGCTGGATTAGGCTCAGTTCTCTTGATTTTTTTAAGTTTTTGAAATGTTATGCTGTTTTTGTGATGTTTGAATTTTATTTTATATGTGGCTTGTAAACCACTTTGGGACAGATTTTTCTTGAAAAGCAGCATATATATTTATTAAATTAATAAACAGGTGGCCACAAGGAAGTGTGCAACATGATAATATCACATAACACATTTCCCTTGTGACAGGAGAGAGGAAGGACACTTGGCCTGGGCCAGCCTTGTGTGTTTGTTCTTTGTGATAGTTCTAAATTCGGGGTCCTGTCCATGATGTTTTTTTATCAGGTGATAACCTAGCAGTTCAGAAGCACATCAAAGTGCAAGTAGATAAATAGGTACTACTCTGGTGGGAAGGCCAACGGCATCTCCATGCACTGCTTTGGTTTCGCCAGAAGCGGCTTAGTCATGCTGACCACATGACCCGGAAAAACTGTGTGTGGACAAATGTCGGCTCCCTCGGACAGTAAAGCAAGATGAGCGCAGCAACCCCAGAGTCGTTCACTACTGGACTTAATTGTCAGGGGTCCTTTACCTTTAGGTTATGGGGATCTAAGCTTCTCACTCCTTCAGGTGTACAGGGTTGAGGTTGTTTAGGGTTTTAAAGGTCAGCACCAACATTTGAATTGTGCTTGAAATGTGCTGGGAGCCAATGTAGGTCTTTCAGGACCAGTATTATGTGGTCCCAGTGGCTGCTCCCAGTCACCTGTCTAGCTTCCACATTCTGGATTAGTTGGGTAATACTAGTTACCCAAACCCTCTGATGGTCTCTCCCAGCGGCTTCATATAGATGTTGAAAAACATGGGGGAGAGGACAGAGCCCTGAGGTACCCCACAAGTGAGTGCACAGGGGTCTGAACACTCATCCCCCCCCCCCACTTTTTGGAGACGGACCAGGAGGAAGGAGCCAAACCACTGCATAACAGTGCCCCCAGCTCCCAACCCACCTAGACGGTCCAGAAGGATGCCATGGTCAAGTGATGAGAAGACTAATAGGGGAGTTTCATTGCTATACTACACACCCAAAAGATTGGATATTATGTTGGCGTATTGATTTTATCAGACTGAGAGCAAAATTCACAGGGAAAGGTTTGGAAAGCAGGCATTGAGAGCATTGCAGCCCTTGGAAAATGTCTGTCAGCCCACCTGGCTTGTGCATTGCAGGTGGGAACTCCAAGTGCATTGATGGAGTCACCAGGATTGAAGACCTACATGAGTGTATGTAACACCCAGTCAGACCTGAGGACTCTCATTAAGATAGCACACTGCTGCTTGTATTGATACAAATTTCTGTACAGTACCAGCAAAAGGAAGCTGAAACTGGGAGGTGAATCAACAGCAGAGGAGCAGAAAAGAAGCCAGTTACTGCACATTGGGTCTTGATAGTGGTGATGGGAGTTCAAGAGTTTTCTAAAGCAATAAACCACAGGCTTCCTACATATCTCTACCTTCATTCTGCAACTGATAAATTTAAAGAGTAGAATTTAGCATAGTTCTGCCTGCTCCCTGCTGACTAGAAAGGCTGTGCTAACAGCCAGCGGGTCTGGAGAAATCAGGCTTAGAAGTAATTGTGCCATTGCTTTTTAACACTACTGGGGGACCCCAAACTATCCCCTTGAGTGTGTGTTGTGGGAAGACAGTATAGCAGCAGATCAACCACATGTCATTGTTTTGTAGCTCTAGGCCGCTACAACTTAATTGTAAACAATTGACATACAGCACAGGATCCTATAGAGTTGCTATAAACAGCAAAATGCCAATATGATTAAATTAGGGACCCCCATTTTTTAAAAAAATCAAAACTCTGCAAAGTAATGAGTTGCATAAGATTCTGTTGTCCTTCTGGAATATCTTTTGCATAAGCTCTTATTAAAACAACAAAAACAAAAGCCAACAGGAACTTGAGTATGTGAAACTGGGAGCCTGCAGCTGCCTATTTAAAATCTCAGGGTTTTCTTTGACTTTTGGCCCCCAGCCCACCAAAAACATGCCCAGTCTTAACTCTTGCTATGGCATTGTCAGTACTTTGAATATAACTGCCTTATTTCGGCTCTGGGTATGTCTTAGTTGGATACAACCTAGATTCATTTCCGCAGATATTTGGTGTTATAGTGGTAGAGGTTTCATCAGTACATGGTGTTCTTTGATTGACCAAGACCAGTGTTTTTAGTTCTGTCTGCAATTCTTCTCTGAAATGGCAACTCCAGGGAATGTAAACAAAAGCACATGCTGTGTAGTCTAATAAAATAATTCACGTAGATGATAGAGCAATTGCCTTTAAATGTTTCCCCTGGAGGTCCACAGCTTGGGATATGCAGCTTGGCCTTGATTAACAGCATACGTTTTAAATTTCAGTCACTAAATGGAAGTGTCAATTATACTTGCATTACTAACTTATTACAGTGGCCACCTAAATAGCAGGTTAAGTTGTAAAGTAAGGGGGAAGCATGAAATTAATGACCCATTAAAGCTGAGAAATGCCTGGGAAGAGCCTTTCTATCTATTGTTAATCACAATTGCCTGGAATCCAGAAATAACAAGCACTGATGGAGAGCGTTAAATGTAATTGGAGAGAGAGAGAGAGAGAGAGAGAGAGAGAGAGAAAGAGTGTCAGAAGGAGAGAGAGAAAAGAGAGAAGAAATTTTACTACCTTTTAGAAAGCTGCTACTGTGTTACAGCTAGACCTTGTCTAGATTTACTCAGAGGCTGAGTCCAAGTATCAAGTAAGCATCAAAATAAATTTTGATGATATGCAAAGTAGTAGAGTATCTTACAGCTAGAAAGCTAAATAACTCTTCCAGGTGATTGACAGCTTCTTTGTAAAGACTATACAATGTCCAGGCTTTTAATATTCAAAAGAACTTTACTTTATACATAAACATAAATATAAAGGTTTTTACTTTATTATACATACCATGTATAATAAATATAATATAAACAATTATTTCTAAAAGAATAAGCAAATGCTATTCATTCAAGAAACTGACAGCTGTCTCAATTCCCCCCTTCACTTCTTTCAGTAATTCCAGGACAAAGGGTATGGAAATAATTAAAAGGAGAAAAAAATATTGACAAGATAAAGAAGGGCAGAGGAAATCTGCATTTTTCCTCCTTTCAGTGCTGGAAATGAGGGCATGGCCTCAGAATAAGCAGACTTCTAAAAATAGAGCTATCATTAGCACAAAGTTTATTGAAAATAGCTTCCAGTTTGAACCCAGGACTGTTGAACCCATTTCCTTAATGAGTCTGGCATGCCAGGAAGTGTTTATATTGTCCACACTTAATTGGGCCATTTGAAGATAGGGAGTAAAGGTATCGTGTCAAGCCAGACACTAATGGGAGGTTGCCCAATTAGCAGAGTGACCCTGTTGGATGCCCTGCAGCATATCAAAACTGTTCTCCTCCAGATATTACAGCTGCTGACTGCTTTTTGATGGCAACTCCTCCTCCCACATCTGTAGGTATTTGGCACCCCACATGTTAGGGTTCCTGTTTGCCCCAACTGCCTCAGAACCCTATCAGGCTGGAGGTCATTTGGGCTGCATCTTGTGTGCCAGTGTAGCCTTGCCAGGCTGACTTGGTTGACGTGCTTGTCTGTGTGCTTTGCAGATATCCTGACAAAGGGCTTGATGATAATTACTGCCGCAATCCAGATAATAAGCCGAGGCCGTGGTGCTACACTCTTGACCCAAACACCCCCTGGGAGTTTTGCACAATTAAAACGTGTGGTGAGTTTAATGCAAATGTTTATTGTGACTTTCCCCTTTCCTTAATCTAGGCTATCTGAGATTGTCTCTTCACTGCGTGGCAACCCTGTTATATTTTCTGTAGGTTTCAGTCCTGTTGCTTATAACAAGGATCCCCTGTTTGGTTGTTCCCCTGTTCTCTTGCCTAATATGCTCTCCCCAGCCCTCTTTGTGCATTTCCTCATGCAATTTCTGGGGCGTGGGTGCTACATTTCTGGCCTTGCCCTCAGATCACACAGGCTCCATCAATCCCTCTCCACATGCATAAATTTCCCTGGAAGCTGCAGGCCTAATAATACAATTAGTCTTGAAAGCAGATTTTAAGGGTAACAGCTCAGAATTTATGAGACAGAGTTTGCCTGGGCACAAGCAAAGGTGCATGTACAGATGAGACCTAGAAAATGCCCAAGCATCCTCTGAAGCATTGTACTGAAGGTTGTGGTGGTAGACAATATCTATCTTCCCCAGTGGCGTAGCGTGGGGGGTGCCAGGGGTGCCGGCCGCACCGGGCGCAAAATCTGGGGGGGCGCGAGTCCAGAGGGAAAGGACAAGTTCCTTCCTCCGCCGGGCTCCCCGCCGCCACCGCCAGCCTTGCGCCCTAGCGCGTGTGCGCCCCCCGCCGCAGCTGCGGCTGCGCTCCACTCACTGCTCGCAGGAGGAGCAGCCGCTGCAGCAGCGCCGCCGCCGCCACCGACGCCTGGCCGGGCACGGGCAGCCTCCGCACCCCGCCACCGCCGCCATCCCCTCGGCCCAGCCACAGCTGCTTCTGCCGACTGGAAGGAAGGAGAGCTCTGAGGGGCCTCGACGTGCCCTGCCCTCCCCAAAACCCTCCGAGAGGAAGCCGGCGGGCGGGCGAGGGTCTCCCAGCGGAAGGGGGCGCCGCTGGCTCCGGCTCTCAGCGCAAGTCTCAGCCGCGGGGGGGGGGGGGCGAGGACAGAGCGCGGCTGGAAGCCCCCGGACCTGGCCGGGAGGAGAGGCGCTCGCCAAGCCCGGATCTGGAGCGCCTCGGAGCGCGGGCTCCACCTACAGCCCAAGGAGAGGAGGGGGCGGGGAGGCGCCCGAGGGGAGGGGGCTTCGGCTGCCTCGGCCCGCGGGGGCTCCGCAAATAATAAATTTAATAAATTCCTGCTGAGCCTTTGGGGGGGCTCCTTGGCTCCTTCGCTTGCCCCCAGCCCCAGTGGTAGCGTGGGAGGGGGTGCAGGGGGGCCGGCCGCACCGGCCGCAACATCTGGGGGGGCGCGCTCGCACTCGAGTGCTAAAATCCATGGGTTAGGGGGCGGAAATTACTTGCCTTGCCCCGGGTGCTGACAACCCACGCTACGCCACTGATCTTCCCTCTAAGCACACTCTGAAGCGCCTGTGTTGCCCCAGAGTTCTTGAAAACCCAGTTTAAAAACAACTATATTAGATCAATGCTGCTGCAGGTCTCCTGAGGTCAGAGTTCTTTTTGGTGTGGGAAAAGATAAGAGATCCGCTTCAGCATACATCTAGCAAATCCTTTATCTTTCCCTGCAATCCACTTAAGCAATGCAATATGTATGAGACCTTGCTATTTAAGGTAACAAATAATATCTCAGAAGTGACTGTCTAGCAGTTTTTACTTTTATGTTCGCAATTAGCATACTAAACAGTGCTGAAAAATCTCTCCTGAGAATACAAACATCTGGTGCATTTATTGCCATCTGGACTTCATGCTACCTGAATGTTTGACGTCCAAACTAAACTGATCAAAGACCCGATCTTGCTTAGACTTGGCATGTTCCAAACATTTTGAGGCTGCTTCTCTCTTCCGTGAGCCTGAAAATGCTAAAGAGCATTTTACCTTTTCTTGGAGTGGTAATCTATTTGCTCATGAATCTCATATAGGAAAACCAGTTTTCTAGTATTATAAATAAATAGTTTGAACAACAGGTTTAGGTTTATTAAATTTATATATTGCTGCCCACAACAAAAAGTTCCAAAGTGATTTAAAATGAGAGTAAAAATACAATAATAAAAACAGATAAACACAGTGAGGATAAAAACATCCAATCACTGGTGCTGCCTGAATGCCTGGGGAAACAAAAATGTCTTCTTGGTGCTGGAACATTAACAAAGTTGACACCAGGTGGGCTTCCCCAGGGAGATGACCTGCATGCTTGGGGCTTTTCAGGCTTCCTTTGTCCTGTTTTACCTTACATGCAGGTGTGCACTCATTCGCCAGAGTGCAGAAGTAGTGCAGAGAGATATGCACAGTGCTTTTCCCCCCTTAAAAATGTTCAGGGGTCCTCTCATTTTCTTACTCATATTGAAATACTGTCCCTCAAGGAGGCCAAACTTAGATTCACAAAATGTTTAGGGGTATGCATACACCTGCGTACCCACAGAAAAAAGCACTGGAAATGCCAGATAGGAATCATGTACAACCAGTAGAAGATCTTTGCCATTTTAAAATATACTGATTTACTTGTGGAATCCTAAGAATCTTAAGGGGAATTATTCTGTCTTTTCTGTTCCTGCATGAATTTGCAATTCACAAGCTGTAGGTAACAGGGCATTTTTTTACAAGTGGCTCACTTCAGGAAATGACTCTGAACCACTTTGTCAGGAAATGACTCTGAACCAATGTGATCATAAAAAAAGAATGCAATGGAAATGTACAACTGCCGCACAAGAAAATATTGATGCCCCAGTAGGAGTTTGAATGTCCTTGAATTGCATTATTGCAGTTTCCTTAAGGAGTAGTTTGATATTTTTCTCTGCAGTAACGCTTGGTTTTTCTGATGTATTCATTCTATGTCACAGCTCCTTCCTAACATTCCTACAAAAGTACACAATATGTGATGTAACTAATCACTTTGCTGCAAAAACACCACAGATTGTCATACACTTCTGTTAAAGGCAAATTTGCTTTTGCAAATGGTATACCATTAGTATTCTAGAGGAGTCAGGAATAAAGAATGTTAGATACAGAGAGAATCCATTAGCTTAGTGGTACAGCACATGCTTTGCGCTCACTTCCCATGTTTTACTTTGAATGAATCAGGTCGCAAATTCAATCCCTTATATCTTAAATTATGTTCCTGATGCGGCCTCGGTTCCATAAACATTTCCAATTATTACAAATTTGTAAGTAGTAAAAATAAGCCTCGTGCCTGCTTGCCTGAGTGACTCATTTGAGGAGCTACCATTTTCCAGAATTCTGTTCAAAACAGTCCACGCCAGACTGAGTGCAGCTTGCAGAGACATCTGCAAAAGGTCTTGAGACAGAGAAACTTGTTGGCTTTCCAAACATATTACTCTAGGGAGAATTTGATATCAGATTTACAGAAGCACAGCCACTCTTTAAAGTGCACAAATATTAGCTTAATAAAGCCATTAGAATATTAAATGTAGGAATGTATTCATTTTAAAAATCAGATACTTTTGCATTAATCCATAATTGTGCGTGATCTACACAGAACAAATCTAGGATGCCCAAACACTGATTTGTGTGTTTAATTTTCCATGCGCAAATACTCTTTTGACTGAAGTGGAACCAGGGATTTAAGTAGTTAGATGGGTTTATAATAGATTTCGTCTTGTACATGTTTATATGACTGGGGTTACAACAACAAAAGATGCCTCTTGAAGAATTACCTTTGTATTTACCAGCAGACTTTACATTTAAAAACTAATCTATATTCCAGGTTAGACAGTAGACCCTAATTGTGCAACCAGATGTGAACCCACAAAATCTTACTGACTTTATAAAGTTTGAGCTATGAGTAATTCAGGCCAGGGTGCATAAACACAGGGCCTTTACAAGGATTCCTAGTATTTTGTTCTTTGGGAAGCATGTTGTTGCACAGGCACAGGGAGAGAAAGGCACTGTGAATTGCATTCTGGGAAACTGCAATCTAGCAGGCAGAAACCTGGTGTTTAGTGGTGTTCCTGCTTATGTCCAAATAGAAGTACAGTGGTACTTTGGTTTAAGAACATCTTCGTTTATGAACCACTTGGATTAAGAACGCTGCAAACACGGAAGTAGGTGTTTTGGTTTGTGAACTTTGCCTTGGAATAAGAACATGTTTTGCTTCCTGTTGAGTGTGTTCCATTTGTAAATTGAGTCCCCACTGCTGTGGGAAAGCATGCCTTGGTTTAAGAACACTTTGGTTTAAGAACAGACTTCTGGAACGGATTAAGTTCGTAAACCAAATTACCACTGTATTAATAGGAAAAACCTTGGAAATGAAATCCATTACTGCGTTGCAGAACAAAATCTTAAAACAGTCACAGAATCACAACAGATAAAAGTCTTTCTCATGCAAAGCAATTCGACATTTGAACTGATGGCATTCAGTTCTTTGGAATTCAGTGCTAGCCTAATGTGGAAGTAGCTATTAGCTTAGATTCATAATGCTTGAGGAATTTAATTTCTGTGAAGTCCTGTGTGGACTAACCTCCTTCTAAATTCACACTTCTCCAAGTTGTAGTTATCCAGACAAGTAATGTATACAAAAATGGTTGTGCATATAAATGCATGTATTAGTGAAAATAGCTTACACAGGTGCGTTATATTGGGGGAGATTGCCTTGCTGATTTTTCATATTGGAATAAAATTGTACTAAAATGTTACTGAATTTTCATAGAGGCTTTCTTTTTAAAAAATCACAAATTGACGAGGAAGGGTGGAGAACTGAACTTAAGATCTGAAAAATGAAAAATGTGCAGTATTTTCCCATCCCTATTCAGAGTAAGTCTCACAATGTTCAGTTGGGCTTGCTGTTTAGTTGTTTAGTCGTGTCCGACTCCTGTGACCCCATGGACCAGAGCACACCAGGCACTCCCATCTTCCACTGCTTCCCGCAGCTTGGTCAAACTCATGTTGGTAGCTTCAAGAACACTGTCCAACCATCTCGTCCTCTGTCGTCCCCTTCTCCTTGTGCCCTCCATCTTTCCCAACACCAGGGTCTTTTCCAAGGAGTCTTCTCTTCTCATGAGGTAGCCAAAGTATTAGAGCCTCAGCTTCACAATCTGTCCTTCCAGTGAGCACGCAGGGCTGATTTCCTTCAGAATGGATAGGTTTGATCTTCTTGCAATCCATGGGACTCTTAAGAGTCTCCTCCAGGACCATAATTCAAAAGCATCAATTCTTTGGTGATCAGCCTTCTTTATGGTCCAGCTCTCCCACATAAATATGCATAAGATTGCAGCCTAAAGGGTTGCCTTGTTTCCTAGGACCCAATGTATCTTTTAAGTGGTCTGCAGGAATCAAAGGGTGAACTGTAGAACATTCCCCTTACATCAGGTTGACTTGCAGGAAGGAAAGCAACAGCCATGTCTATCTTTCTAGCTCAGAATGTTGTGGACAGCTCTTCAGCAGCAGCTGAGACGAGAGAATGCATCAGAGGTCAAGGAGACGGGTACCGTGGAACTATAAGCACCATATGGAGTGGCATTGAATGTCAGCCTTGGGACTCTCAGACTCCTCATCAACACAACTTCACATCGCAGAACTATAAATGCAAGTGAGTAGGGCCTCATGGGTGTCACCATTTAATGGCAGTGATTATGACTTGCAGAATCATTATTAATCTTCAACCCAATAAATACTCATGTGACTTGTAGAGTGTGATATAAAACATACTTTACTGTCATGTCAAACACTATCTAGGAATCATAGCTATGTTTCTGAAGTGTTGCTTTTGGGAAAACTCACCTGAATCTGATTTATATAACTGCTCCATGTTTGGTGGACTCATTTCATGGATCCATGAACAATCCAATATGGGAATCTTCAGAGCCTTTTTTCTGGCCTGCAAAACTGGCGCATAAGTTGTGGTGTATTCATAGTGCCTGATGGTGTCTAGTACCAGCTTCTCACTGTGTACCTGGCAAACTGTAGTGTGGTGGTTTTATGTGTGTGCACATGGACTATGTATACTGGTGTGATGGAGGCACACCAACATTTTCAGTAAGAAAGATGGTAAAAAAGTGAATTGGTCACAGGTTTTGGGACTAGTTGGGAGAGGTGTTAAACTGTCACTCAGGGTTTTTTCTGCAACATGGCTTTATCTTACCTTGAACACTAAAACTTCCTACCTTCTCAACTCTCTGATATTTTAAAGAAGCCACTGCTCCCCCCACAACAACCCCCCCCCATTTCCTAGTTGTCTGAAAGTTCCCTTCTCCCTTCTAGGGAATCTAATACATCTACAGGTGAACTAGTTGAAATGATGCAAGCCCCAGCATCAATTCTTCCCCTCCTAATTAGGATTCCTGCTGCTTATAGAAGCTCTGGTTGTGTGGAACCATGATCCCTTGTAGCTGCTCATTCTTCAGCTCTTAAATTGGCTGGCTGTGTCCTATGAAAGGCTTCAGTCACCTGTCCATGTCAGAAACCTTCGCCACTGTAGCAGCTTGACAACAAGAATCTTGTCTGGGGGTAAGTTATCCTGACTTGATAATATGCTACGGTTTTGTGAGAGTGTGCTTGTTTTTCAGTGCAGGGTGAATGGGTGTCCAGTATGTTTGTTGTTACCAGTGCTTTACTTTTACTAAAAATTCAGATTTGTCCATCTGGAAATTCTCTATTTTATATTCATGCTAGTGTAGACTTTAATGTCTGAAAATATGCAGGATAACATATAGTTTATTCCCCCTTAGCCCCCTTCTTGAAGGACCAGCTTTTGCATCGACAATAAAAGGACTGGGTAATGAATGCACACAAGTGCAGACAGAGGTGCACAGGTTTTGCTCCCAAGAGTGCCTTTCTGCTAGAATTGGAAGGCTGACTCAGTGGTGGTTCCAGACTGTAAGGGAATCTGAGGAAAAGGGTTTGGGAGGCCTTTCTCGGATGGAAAGATGATGGCCCACAAATGAGGCCAGGTGAGGCAACCACCTCAGATGGCAGGATCCAGTGGGGCGGCAGATCTTGATGCCAATCTTTCTCCACCCACTGCTTGTTTCTAATGGAGCTATTCCCTCCCTCCTCCTTCCCTGGGGGGCAGGGGAAGCACCTCAGGTGCCAAAATGTCTTGGGCTGGCCCTGCTTCTAGTGCTCTCAATATTAAAAATACATATTCCTTGTTGAAGCAGCTTTTTTTGCATAGTGACTCTGAATATTTGGGGAACTGTGACCAAGAGCACTCGGCAAAAAGTTATTTTGCTTACCCTTGCTGCTGCTTCTTTCCCAGGATGCATGCAGAATGAAGCATCCCTCCTTTGTGCCACCTGCACACTTCTGAGACATTTGCTGATCCTGTGATGTGAATGGCACGCTCTAAGTGCTGTGCAACACCCACATGGTTTCTGCCTTGGAACACCATGTTCATGCACCATTCAGAAACCTACTTTTGCAGCTCAGCTTCCATTTTCCAGCTAGCACTAGCAACACTAGTGCAATGAAGCATATATAGATGCTGGAGAACCATCCTTATTAGGCTAATGGTGTTCTAATAATCCAGGATTGTTGGTTAATGTTACATGAATGGGAGCTGTTGTAAGGGACATATTTCAATATCTTTCGGAATACAGTATTCATCAGAATTTGATAGGTGCCGCCATCTAGCTGTGCACTGGGATAGAAAAACAGTTTGAAGTAATTTTGCAGCTTGTCTAGCTGGAATCAGTTGAAATGGATTTGTCCCAGAAAGACCCCGCACTGTGACCAACTGTCTTTTATTCTTTCCTTCCTTTTTTACTAGAAATTTCATCTACTTGGAAGCATTGTTGCAAATAAAAATCCCATGTCGTTCATCAAGAGTTATGGTTGGGAGTGGGGAATGCTGCCTGCACTCAGTTGCAACTCAGAGTATCAGCTGCAATGCAACTGGTGCTGTTTGACTGGAAGCAAGTCTTTGTGGCTCTGCCATTTTCATTCCATGCTGCTTTACTAGGCTGAGATGCCACGGTTGCTACAGCTTGTTTGATTCTCGTGTATGCAATAAGCACCAGCTATGCTCTGTCTCCACAATCAGAGGCTATAATACTTCTGAATACTAGTTGCTGGAAACCTCAGAGGAGAGAGAATGCTCTTCTGCTCAGGTCCTGATTGTGGGTTTCCTAGAGGCCTCTGGTTGGCCATTGTGGGAACAGGATGCTGGGCTAGAGGGGCAATTGTCCTGATCCAACAGGCTCTTCTAATGTTGACTTCAAGTGCCAATGAATTTTTTGTGGCACAGTGGTGAAAGTGTGCTTACATATGGGATAATTGTATTCCAAGTTTTGCTAGCGAGATGGATAGGCTCCAGCATGGTGCTTACGAAAGGATTATTTTTTATTGTGGTGAACCTGATATGTGGTGGTGCTAGCTAAGTACAGCACAGTTGTGCATGCATGATATCAACCCCCTCATGTTGACTGCTGCAATGTGGGCGTTCTGCGCTGCATGCCAGTGTCCATGGAGTCCTGGTGATGATGGAAATAGACTGTGATAGCTCATAGAACTCTGACTCCTGTGTGATCTTAGCCAGGGAGCTCTTGGGAGGACTCCCACAGTTCCACTGCAACAGCCAGCAATATGGGTATATGCTTTTGCTTTGTGTATTTTCTATCAGTGCTTGCTGCCTTGGGGGGGGGGGGCGGGGAAGAAGGTCTCGGTTGGACATGTGATGACACACTGTTGTTTCCTTGCACTGCAGAGCTGAAGGTGGACCAGCAAGGAATAATAGAAAGAAATCCTATTATAATTTTTGCAAATGTAACCAAGTTCCTACTGTCTTTTATGTGTCATATTTCACTTTTGTTAAATAAGTTTTTAATGTTACTATATAGCTGATGGTAGGAAAATGTGCATTATTTACGGTGTGTAGACTTGATCTTTTTATTTTGTATTGCATTAATTATTGTCATATGCACAGAAGAGTCTTTTGGCAATGTCATGAGAATTGATTTTATAATATTTGTAGAGCGACTCCAATAAATGCATTTTGCACTTCTCCTTTCTATATTCCTTTGCTCAAATTAATTTGACAATTGCCTAGGTGTGTGTTCCAGTGGCACTGTAAAGCAATCCAGGTGCCATTCCTCTATACACTTTCCTAGAAGTAAGTCTCATTGTACTCAGTGGGACTTACTTCTGAGTAGACATGCTTAGGATCGTGCTGTAAAAATGGCTATATTGTGCACAACGGTTGCAGAAAGATATGCTTGGTGCTGGGCGGCCAAGAAGTCCCTTAACTGCTGCAGGTTGGAGGTGGGACATTATGCTTTTCTCACTGTCTTCTTCTTCTTCATGAGCCACAAACCATTCATGTGGAAAACTTTTTCGAAGGGGACAAGCTTTCTCTCCCCATACATAACCCATTGTTTTACCCACTTGCCCGTCACTAGAACAAAAATGCGGCAGAGAATCCCACACTTGCCTGGCTATGTCATGATGGCAGGCATAAGGCAACAGTTTTGCAGTCACAGCCTCAGTAAAGTGTTGCTATAAATCTGATCTATTCACTGGTGAAAAAGAGGAATATGGGAATGCTTTTTAAAATGGCACATAGGAACCTGAATAGGAAGCTGCCTTAGGCTGAGCAAGACAACTCCGGCCAGCTCAGTATTGTCTCTGCTGCCTGGCAATGGCTCTTCCAAGATTCAGGTCAGGGTCTCTCCCATCCCTAGGATTGAAACTGGCACCTTTTGCTTACAACACCCCTGCTGCACCACTGACTTGTGGTCCTTCCCCTAAATGCAACGTGATCCCTTGGTAATTATTGTTGCCTTGGCGCTGTTTCCTGGGCAGATCATTGAAGACTTTACAGATCAAAATAAATGTAGATCAACAAGGCTATTAATAGAGCTGTCGCAATTACTGTAGACATTAGAAATATGGCGGGTGGGTCCATTTGGCTCTGTGAGCCTCTGGAATTTAATCCCATTTAACTTGTAGAAGGGTGCAGTACGTGCCTTTGGCTGCAGATACTTAACTGGCTGCAAGTCCAAATGAAAGCAACGGGACTTCTGAAAAGCCAGGCTTTGGGCTGGTGGTGCTTGGATGTTAGAGTTGAGAATTAGACATCTATGTTCAGACCACAGAATTAAAGCCTTAAAACTATAGAATAAGGATGTAAAAGTTTTATAGCAGTCCTCAGGATTTTCACCCTGAAAATTGTTCTGCTACAATCAATCGGTCAGAGCCAGAGTATGTGATTTCAAGTGTTCAGCCAAATATGTGTAACATACTTTAAAGAAAAGCATGCACAGAGCTGAATGTATCTCTTTTTCCAGAATAGTGAGCCAAATTTCATAAATTTCACTTAAAGCTGCACTAATATGGAATATCCTCTACAAATCCTTTCTTGAGAACCTCTTTAACCCAACTAGGAAGGAAATGGGGGATCTGGTCCTGTAACATGTCTCAGACAAAACACTCAATTGACTCCCTTGGGGGTTTTGATTAAGCACTTTAGAAATATTAGTCAACATTTGTCATTCAGCCTATTTCCTAGGAAAACTCCCTTTATTTTTGTTTTTTAAAGAATACTGGAGTACTGGGAAAGCTCTACAATGCTACCCTGGTTAGTTTTAGTTTCCCTGTTGATGTTCCATTTTCCAACGCACATTTCCCCCCCAAAAGACAGAACTGTTGAAGATGTGTGTCTGTGTAAACGAAGCATAGGGATCTTTTGGGCATCCAGATGAGGATGAACTGCAACTCCCATCGCCTCTGACCAGTGGCCAAGCTGGCTGGGGCTTGTTGGAGGGCCATAGGTTCCCCACCCAAGGTTTAAGCAATGGAAAAGTCAAACACAAAAAGCATACATTCCATTCAACTTGAACATTGTGGCTCTCATGGCTGATCTCCCAGCCAACACAAATTCTGCATTTTTGAAGGTTCCCTGTTTCCTTACAATTTCTTAAAAATTGCAATGAATGAAATATGTCAGAGATAGTCATAGTTCTTTCTTCTGTTAGGCTGTCTGATGAAGACATCTCATGTTAATAAGACTGGGCACACATTTATTCTACCGACAGTTATCAATCATTATTCCAGATGGCTAAAAAAAGCCTTATGAAACTGAAGACTCAATTGAACTTGAGTGAAGTTTTCAGGAGAATGGAGAGTAACACTTACATTTCAATAGGTTGACAGTTTTAATACAAACTGATACTTTGTTTTAAAGAGAGTCCCTAATGGTTAGACGCCAATTCAAAAGGTAACACCTGTATAGGATTTCTAATCGCATTTCTCATACTCTTGGGTTTCAGTTTCCTAATTAAATCAGTGATAAAACCAAAGGGGCCCTACCCCTATAACCAGGTAGATCCATTCACTCTGAGAGGGGAGGGGTTATTGTTGGCATAAGCCTGAAAGCAGAATTTATAATAGGTTTCAGATGACTCTGATCCCAGTTCACATGAAAGAGTTTGTAACAGGCAAAATACATTTGGAGCAACGGTGGCCGAAAGATGGAGTGCATAGATACCCTTGCACTTTATGTGAAATACTATAGCCATTATTCATTGAATATAAATGTACCTGTTGTCTCCTGCTTTCTGGTGCCAAATTTTACTCGAGTGTGTGCACACTTTGTGTTGTTTTTTGTGCAAATCTTTCTGCTTTAGAAACTTAGTGACACACAGATGTCAAGCAGCTTTTATTATTGCTAAGTTGCATTAGAAAAAGCAATGCAAAACAGCAGCATTGTGCCTGACATATGTTAACATGTTTATTTTTTTTATAGGGACTTAAGAGAAAACTACTGCCGCAATCCAGATGGAGCTGAGGCACCGTGGTGTTTTACTACCGACCCAAAAACTCGCACTGGCTTTTGCTTTCAAATACCAAAATGTGATGCACCAAGTGAGCAAGGTAACTTCTACCAGGAAGATAAGAATATTCTAAAGTATTGTGGAAGAAACCATACTATTGTCCTCAGAGTAATCCTTGTTCTGGATGCTGCTGGGAATATCATGAGAATTTTTTTTGTTAAGTCATTTACTGCATAATAGTCATAGTAGTAGATTCAACATTCTGTGGACAAATTAAATATTTTTTAAGAGAGGCCACCACAAACTAAGAGTAAAAAATTCTGTCTCTGTACCTGGATATTTGGTTTGCAAATGTCTCTAATGTAATCTGGTGCTGTGCTGAAAATCACCCCCTTTTGAGGGGAGAAAGCAGGTAGAACCCCAGGTGTGGACAAGGAGCAGACCTGAGAGACGCCTTCCCCATCTGTCGGCTCTGCCCTTGGCCCAACATCCAGGCCTGCATCCCCATTCACCAAAACTCCTGATAGGCGGCACAGGCTTACGCCCACCAATCAGGAAGGGGCTCTGATGCCAGGATTCCCAGTGAAGCGTCTGCCGTCTCACAACACCGCCCACTGAAAAGGGGGGGGAGCGGACTTCCATGATTTTCTCAACCATTCTGCATCAATTAATGAGAAAGAAATTACATTTGAGAATAATGAAAGAGGCAGGAAATTTCAGTGAAATGCTTGTGGAGGGTTTGTACTTGGGATGGCGGGTTTGTGTTATACTTATCTTACTTTTGAGGTTTGTGAGTGTCCTTTTTTCCATTCTACAAGCAATCTCTCCAGTGAACTGTGTTCTGCAGTTTTCTCAGGTGGCTTCAAGGTCAGTCTGAAAGGCCCAGCCTGCTAAATCAGCACCTCACACTTTTCCTTTTAAAATTCCACACCCTGTGATTCTACTTCACAACTATAATGTAGCAGAATGGTGCAAGACTATTTGAAGTGACAATGTCAAAAGTGTTGCACATGTGAAACTTATTCACAGCATATGCAAAGTTGTGAAACGTTTTCCGAATTAAAATAAACCAAAGTGTACGTTTCAAAGATGGGAATATTTTTACTTGAGATCAGCTGTGAGCTTATCCTTTGCCTTGTAAGGGGATGAGTAACTACAGCATTTATCTATCCTTGCCAGAATCCAGGACCTTTTCCTTGACTAGCTTAAAGTTCCATTTTATAACCTCCTGAAAACATCTGGATTTAAACTGCAGAACTAAAGATACATTGGCAGCTTTTACATATGTTAATGCATTGGGCGACCTTGTCAAGTTCACAGTCAACAAATTACCATTTGAACTGAAAAATTCCCAGTACATCTGCAATAGATATTGAAAGCAAGTTACTTATTTACTTTTGAGTTACTTATTTATATCTTTAAACAAAATTATTTAAAAGATTCAAAGAGCTCTTGTCTTCATGTACATTAGCTTTCTCTTATGGCTATGTTTACTGGCCCTGCTTTTGTATGTATTACCTTCTAAACAGCATGCTGAAAAAACTGGATTATATTTAATTAACAGGATATTTAGAAAAACCAGTAACACTGGTATTTTAGTAGCTTCTTTTAAATGACTGTTCTTTATGTAGATTGCTATCGAGGGAATGGGACGAATTATATGGGAAATATGGCCCAGACCCGCTTTGGCTTAACTTGCTCTATGTGGGATAAAAACATTCAAGACTTAAAAAGGTATGTACAAAATTAAAAGGAAAAAAATATTTTCTGTCTCAATCAGTAGAGAAAGTTGCAACATGTTGTTCAAGTGGCTTCCATGCTTTTTACTAAACATTTTTTACAGTGCCTTCAAATTAATTCTTTTCTTTCTTTTCAAGATGGTATGCTTATAGATGCACTTATACCCCTGTTTGGAGAGTAGAACTGGGATGAACACATCTCATTTTATATAGACTCCCTCTCACTCTTTTGCTTCCACTATTCAAGGGGTTTTTCTTATTGTTTCAGAAGAAAAGTGACTACTTAATCTAGTGAAGTCTGTCACAAGACCAAATTATTTTCAGGGGCTTTTATATGATCTACTGATGTGGTGGCACTGTGAGAAGTCTTCTTCTGGTGCTTTTGCAAGAGTTCACAGACCAGTGTCAATTCATTTTGGGTCCAATATACTTTTTTCAAAAGGCAATTGCAATAAAATTAGATTCCAAGTTCAGTGCACAGCTTGCAATTTCATAATAAATTGTGGTGTTGGGAAAGATAAAGACATTTTCAGGAGAATCTTCAACTGTTGTTTTGAAGGTCCAGGGGGGGAAAAGATTAGACTTGATTTTCCCATTATTTTACTTGGATTTCAGGGATTCCTGCAAGCTGTATATCATTCCCTCACATGAACTGGAAACAGAGAGCTATGTTTTAGTACTCAACAGTTTCCCACAATGCTCTGCTCTTTCTCATGAAGCCTTCTGCTTATCAAGTGAGCTTTTCTGGTTAATTTCCCCCACCATGCCTTAGGGGAATTTTCCTATACTATTTCTAAACCCCATAAGCCTGAAATGTGAATGCCATCACAGCACAAATTGCTGTGGACAAATATGGACAAATATGTCCATTAATAATCAGAAAATCGACTTGTGTTCATACAAGCTTATTAAAGTACATTGCTGGCATATATTTTCTTTATAGGCATCTACCAATATATAAAGAGCCAGATATTAGCAAGTTGAAGAAAAATTATTGTCGTAATCCAGATGATGATGTTCATGGTCCTTGGTGCTATACAAGTGATCCTCAGATCCCCTGGGACTACTGCCCTATATCTAGATGTAAGTGCTCAGTATAAATGATAGGCCAATGTTGTTACAGAATTGCTGGAAGTGGGAAAAAGTCAGGAGGGAGCATATATAGTTCTGTACTCTACCTGATAAATGTGATAATTAAAAAAAAGGCTTCAGATGCTGATATTGGTGAGAATGGGGTGGGAAAAGTTGATTAACGTGGAGATAGTACTAATTTATCTAGATAAGCTTCGAAATTGGCAAAATGGAGTGAAAGCAAGTCCTTGTTTGGCTAAAATTGTGTGCATAAACTGAAACCAACAGAAAATTTTCCGAGAATATTGTCAAGTGACATTCTACAAATTATGGAAGTCACCATTTCCCCCTTCAGCATGCCTTAGATATAGCATCATTCTGGTGTGTGGGGGGTGGGGTGGGGGTGGGGTTGGGGGGAATGGTAACTAGATTGAGGTTCTTTCTCCAAATCAACCCTGAAAAGCCACTAAAATTAACTGCCTATAAACATGGTGGAAAAGTAGGGAGGGATATTTTGGCTAGCTCCTAGTATAGATCTTCTGTTTGAAAGGCTATTGCATCCCCTAAAGAGGGATGCTGTTTCAGATTATAAATCAAATGTTTAGGGTTCTTATTCTTCTTGGGAAACATACTTCTTGGGAAAATATTCATAGTGGGCGACATTATTGAACCTGTGCCACAAGTTAAGCAGAAAAATGTATATTCTTCAACATACTCGCCATGTTTACAGTTTTCATACATACCTTGTAGTTGTAAATAAGTTTATTTAACAAGAATAATCATGGTTTGATTATACTGCGTTGTCTGTGTAGGTGAAGATGATGCCATTCCTACAATGGGCAGTTTAGACCGTAAGTAGCGCTTATATAAATCCAATAAATAAATTCTGTTATGGTACACTTCCTGGGTGTATCTTAGGCCCACTTCATACATTGGTCATACTCATAACACTAAACAGCCCAACTTAATCTCTTCCGGGAGTCCGTTCAATTCCCGAAATGGTTCGAAAACCAAGGCACAGCTTCCAATTGGCTGCAGGAGCTTCCTGCACTCAATCGGAAGCCATGTCAGACGTTTGGCTTCCGAAAAACGTTCACAAACTAGAACACTCACTTCCGGGTTTACAGCGTTCGGGAGCCAATTTGTTCGGGAGCCAAGCCGTTTGAGTACCAGGGTACCACTGCACTCCTCCTGAGCATGTCGAAAGAGAGGCACTGCATGAACTTGTTGCTTTCCTTGAGCTTTCTGCAGCTTGCCCATTTAAGCACAAAACCATGATTAATAATACTGTCAAAGTCTATTAAAGAGTCTGAATATATGCTGCAAGTGGTCCTTGGGTCCTGGTTTGTCCTCCTGCTCACAGCAAAAACCACATTAACAGTTTCACACTGCTATTTATGATGGTAAAGAACACTAACAATTTTAGGGTGGCTTATAGACTATTTAGAGAAAAGATGCTTGTTAGTTGTTGTTTTCTTTTAATGGGAAAGTGTAGTTGTATAAGCTGTTCAAAGTCTTAGGTCTAAAGTGGAATATAATGTAACCTAAGAACATTCTTTCAGCTGCTGTTATCCCTTGTGCCTCAACAAAACACCTGAGAGTTGTTAATGGAATCCCTACTCAACCTGACAAAGGATGGATGGTTAGTTTGAAGGACAGGTAAGACTGTGTGTGCTGCCCTTCACTGTGTGGGATCCAACCCTCCCTTCCTCCCAAGACCTTATTTGGTCATTCAGAAGAACATAACAATAATTGTGTGATAGAGGAGCGTGGGGCCACACATATTCACCCCCATGCCCTCCTCTCCCCATGGCTGTCCACGTAGTGGAGCGACCTGTTGAATACACATAAACTGTCCCTGTGAACTGAAACCCTGAACGAATGTTAATGCAATTACCGTCATGTGGTTTTGAACATTCGGACAGACCTATTGTCTCTGATTCTCCGTTTTAGGGGAGAAATGCTGAATTTCTAACTGCACATTAAGTAACAAGTTCCCTACATTGCTTCCACAAGACATCATAAGTCTCACACTTACGGTATATATTCCATTGGTTCTGAGAGCAGGTCTCAAACTCGGGTGGGCCACATCCCAGTTCTTGCTCACTCAGTCCTTTGGCCTTTGTGGTTAACTAAATGATCTCCATTACCCTGATTAACAGCACACTCCTTAGCAGGTCCACAAAAAAGTAAGTCTTACTGAATTCAGTGGGGCTTCCTTCTTAGATAAATGGGGCTAGGATTGCAGCCCATGGTGGTTTTGTGTTAGCAGAGTCATTTATGTTGGTATCAGGTGGGGCATCCTATTTTCACTCAAAGGAAAGGAGAAAAATCCCAATATGCTATATGGTATTTTATTCAGAAACAAGCCCAATGCATTTCAGCCTTGTATATTTTAGACCTTCATGGGGGTCAGAATGCAAAGTTGAAACCAGCTGCAGAGCTCTCTGGTAACAGAAGCATTTCTTTTTCTTCTTGCTGATTGATTCCCTTTGTGGGTCTATTTTGCATGCTGAGTGTTTATTGATATTTATCCCATTTTCACTCTCTCCTCTGGGCCATAGCTCATACTCTTCCAAATGGCACACCAACCTTAGGAGAAGCTTCTTAGAGGCATTGGGTGGGTGGGGGTGCAAATGGGGTAGAAGAGATAAGCAAAAAAGAGGTGCCCTGCCTTGCACAAAGGGAAGTGCCTCTGTGCATTTCAAGCTACTACTGGATAGAACCCCTAAGAGCAGAAGACTCTTGGGCCTCAAGCTTATCTTTCTTTTTAAAGCAATGCACAGAAGCTAAAACAAAGCTATACTTGCTGGGGGAAGAGGAATCTTGTTTTCATGCTATGGTACAATGGCAAAAGAGTACGGTTGCTATCAATACATTGACCTGGGTGTGGAGGGGGAACAATTTTCTGGAAGTCAGCATCGCATTGTTAGGCAGCTAGCTTGGACGAGGGCTGGGGAGAAGGCTCCTCTGCTCCTGGTCTGCTTCCACAGGCATCTGGCTGGCCACTGTGAGAACAGGACGCTGGATTAGATGGGCCAGGGGCTGGATCCAGCAGGCTCTTCTTATGTTAGTTATAATAAGAGCAATATTGGTTTGAATTGTATGCAGCTGCTTATGACTACGAGTAACTATTTCCACCTTTTCCTCCAGCAGAGGCAGGCATTTCTGTGGAGGTTCATTAATAAAGGAAGACTGGGTCCTGACAGCAAAACAATGTTTTCCTTCTCGGTAAAGTAACTTTTTATTACTACACAGTTAGTGTAGAAAAATAATTTTATTCTTTAAGAGCTTGAGGTAGGAATCTCTCTGTTGCAACCTAGCCCTCTTTGTATAACTATAGCCTTTATAAAGTTGCATTCTGCAACAATTATCCTTTTCATAGAATTAATATTACCACACAATTGATTCACCTAGGTGGTGAGGCGGAGAATACCCAAAACCTCTATTCTGTTTAGTCAAGAATCCAGATGCAACTTGGAGCTTTCCAAGAATATGACCTTGTAGCCATAAACTACTTTGGCAATTGCTCTTTGAAATGTGTTGTACTTGTGTTAAGCTGTAATCGAAACCAGGAAATGTAGATTAGGGTATGTGAAAATAAGAAATAAACAAGCCCCATCCTCCACAAAAAGAATTAGTTTACAGTTTTCTGCTGGTTCTTATTATCCCAAATCTATTCCCTACCACATTGCATCAGTCACAGTTTCAGTGGTCTACTGCATTTGAATATGTATTTAGAATTTATACATTCAGAATACCACGTTAGACATTTTTTGTCACATTGTTAACAGATTTTAAGTAAAGCAGCAGAATTTTATAATGTAAAAAAAATCTTGTATTCATGTGATTAGTGTTGCTTGACCAACAAACAAATGGTTCATAGAATCCCAGATTCTAGTCCAAGCCCTGCAATGCAGAAATCTCAGCTAAATGTTCAGATGAACTCTTTCAAAAAGCTCTTGCAGTTTTAAACTTCATTGGTTCTAAATATTTGCCATTTCCTTTGTGTAATAATACAAATTCCATTTCAACCAACAGAAATGAGAAGTGTTTTTATTTGAAATGGGCAATGTTCAGCCTAGGTTGGTCTATCAGAGTGAACGGGGCTCTTCCCCACAGTGGCGTTGCAACGGGGTGGGGGGTGGTGCACCCTGGGTGCCATGTCTGGGGGAGGGGTGACAAGAAGGCACCCCGTGGTGTGCTTGCCCCACCGCCCCCGGGCGCGGCGGCGCAAGCAACCATTACACCGCCGCAGCTGCATGTGGAGGATCCTCCGTTCGCGGCTGCAGCCACAAGCAGAGGATCCCGCCACCGTCTGTACAGCATTTGAGCGGTGCTGGCAGCAAACCACTACATACAACGCATGCGCGGTGTCGCACGCATGCACGGTATCTAGCGACTCCACACATGCGCAGCCAGTGGTTTGCCATGCCCCGGGTGTCGGTTAGCCTTCATTCGCCCCTGCTTCCCCACCAACCTCAATCTGTCCTTAGCCAGCCCCCACCTGCCTAACTTCTTCTGTTCAGAGAGTGGCATTGCCTGTCAACTTCTTCTCCAGAAAGAGAGGAGGTACCTAGAACCTGCATCTTCCCTGTAATTATACAGAGGATCTGAGAAACTTTGGGTCAGGCAGCTAAGACGGCAGCTAACAAACTTGCATTTTGACATCAAAACAGATTGGCCAATGGTAAAAAACAAGAACAACCCCGATAGCAAGCAGGAAGGACCAAGGACTAGAAGACTAAATTAAGTAGGGATGCAGGGAGTATTGGACCACTATTGAAGAGGCTCAACAGCACACCGTGGTCTTTCAAACTGACAAAGTGTTTTCATATTGTATTTATATTTAGCCCTGGGCAGGCAAGTCAACGGTCTGATTTGCACAACACTTTAAACCATAGTGATAATAATAGTAATAATAAGTTATTATTTATACCCCACCCATCTGGCTGGGTTTCCCCAGCCACTCTAGTGAAGCTTGACTATAGTTCAAAGATGCACACGCAGCATTCTGGTGCATGGGATGAAAATCATGGCTGCTGCTACCCTCCTCCGCCATTCCTACTGCTGCCACACTGCATGGGAGATAAAGCATTGTTTGGCTTGCGATATTTATCTTCTAGAACAAAGCAAAAGCTGTAACCAAGGTTTATTATATTTGGCTTACTGTCTGTGGCTTGTTTGGAGGAAACAAACCATGAGCTTGGATTCAGATACAGTGCTGAGCCAAACTGTGACTTGGCTCCTGGCAGTGTAGTAGGGGCACGGGAAGAGTGAAGCAGCCATGATTTTTGCTCTATGCATCACCACGCTGCATGTTCACCTTTGAACCACAATTAAAGGTTTGAAATCTGCCCATGGTAAACTGATCCAGAGAGTGTAAAGCCACTAGCCCACTCCAAGTGTTGATTGATTTGGACAGAGAACCACATAGAAAGTGCCATTGAATTTTCCTTCCTTAGGTATAATCTCAAAGACTATCAAGCATGGCTTGGAATACATAATGTTGAAAGAGCACACGAAGAGAAGCATAAGCAAGTTCTGAATATCTCCCAGCTGGTATATGGTCCCAAAGGATCAGAACTGGTATTGCTGAAACTTTCCAGGTCAGTTGTAATCATGCTTCTTTCTTTGCAGGTTTGTGTTGACGGTTGTGAACTTCTTAGATGGCAAGAGACTTTGCTACTGTATATAATACAATTCCCAAGTAAAGTGACCAGAGAACTTGCTTGCAATGACTACCTGTGGATTTCCCCAATTATTTTTAAAGAGTGTTTCGAATATGATATTTGTTCTGAAAGATTCAGTCAGCTACTGTCATCACCAACACTTGATCTTAACTGTCTGCTAACTGGGTCCTACTGAAATGTGCATTCATTTTAACATCTGTCTCATTGATTCACTGTTGAGGTGATTACACAATAATTGCACATTGCACATCATAACATGTGCTCCTCCACGCGCTTGTGAAAATGTCCTCAAAACAATAATTCCAGAAGGCAGTTCTACTAGACAGATCTCCAAAAGAAATCCCTGGACAATAAGCAGGTAGAAAAATGTATATTTTCCTGAAAAGAATCCCAGTTCATAAGTTCTACTCAAGTTATGCCAGCTGATGGACAGTAGCAGGGATGGGGACCCTTCCACCACAATGGCCGCATTTCCTCATGGGCAGCCTACCTGGTGGTGCTGTCAGGAGCTGGAGTCAAGATGAGGTCAGCAATAAAAAACACAGGTGTCTAAGGCCCCTTCCCAGATTCCTTCCCCAGCAACCTAAGGCTCTGTCATCTTGTCTCTTTGCTCCAATCAACAGTGGCAACTTGAATAAAATATTGGGGGGGGGGAGGTAAGCCCCACCCCATGTAATCAATCACATGACATGGCACACACACACAAATACCATTTGAATGGCAATGCCCATGAACATTGGGGGCCCTGTCCCCTCAAATATTTTATTGGTGGGAAGTCTGAAGACCCCTCAGTCCCTAGGAGTTGGCTCCTATGGCTTCAATGCAAATAGGGATGTCCTGCTATCCCCTCTAACATTTCTCTGATGAAAATAGGGATGTCCTAAGGAAAAGTGGAACATTCCAGGATCAAATCAGAAACCAGGGTGGCTTCTGTAAATCTGGAACTGTCCCTGGAAAATAGGAACACTTGGAGGGTCTGCATGTAAAGAAATTTGCCGTAGAACTTTCAGTCTGTGGGCTTCAAAAAACAAATTCTAGAATATATCTTAAGTCCTTTTGCTGAACTTTAAACTTTTTGAAAAGTTGCAAGTACATGTCTGTTCACTTGATCTGGCTGTTGAAATTGTTGTGAGCATGAACTCTGTTTTAAAAGGGCTGGTAAGAATAAGTATACATCTGTCTTTATATAATCTCTTCCCAGGCCAGCAGTAAGCAGTGATGCTGTGGCTATCATCAGGTTGCCCATTTCTGGATGTACCATTCCGGAAGGCACTACTTGCACTGTTTATGGATGGGGACATACAGGAAGTAAGAGCTTTTATTCTGAAGTAGAACATGCACTGGGATGCTGATAACCACCTGGGTTCCCAGTTTGTGTGGGTTCATGTATTATAGGAGGGTCCTACTCAGTGCTTTTTTCTGGGGGTACACATACCCTGAAACATTTTGTGAATCTAAGTTTGGCCCCATTGAGGAGCAGTATTTCAATATGAGTAGGAAAACATTTTTAGGGGGGGGAGCACTGGCCCTGCTTTAAAAAAATTAACACTGATTTGGACAGAGTCACTGCTGCTAAAAGTGAAATGATGAGGCCAATTTGAAGGTTCCCACAGGGTGTGGGTGTGTGGAGAATAGAAGGGGATTTGAGGGAAGCAAAAGGAGTTTTCCAGAATAGCCTGCTAGATCAGGCCAGTGACTCATCTAGAGTTCTTCCACCAGACCTGGACTTCCAGCAAGACATTCAGTGCTGGAGAGAGGGAGACGTCATCCATGCCACATGCACAGCACGCCTTCTGCTGCACCACCTGTCTCATAAACTCACACCTGAAATTTTTGATTAACTAACCTGCCAGTAGGGGGAAAGTATGGCAGGTTGTGATTTAGTTGTGTGTGTGGTATGGAAAAATCTGTTTTGCTGCGCTCCTGGCATTTATCAGGTGTCATCAGGAAGCAGATCAGTTAACTTGATTTTATTTTCTGCTTAGCTTTTAATTACCGTATATACTTGAGTATAAGCCAACTTTTTCAGCACATTTTTTATGCTGAAAAAGCCCCCCTTGGCTGATACTCGAGTGAGGGTCCTTTTGGGCTGCTCCTTCCTCCTCCTCCGCCTTTGCCGCTGTCGGCGGTGGCGGCGGAGAAACAAGCAGCCCAAAAGCAGCCCTTTTGGGCTGCTTGTTCTTCCTCCGCCGCTGCCGCCCCCACCAGGTTTGTGGTGTGATGAACTGCCCTATACTTGAGTCAATAAGTTTTCCCAGTTTTTTTGTGCTAAAATTAGGTGCCTCGGCTTATATTCGGGTCGGCTTATATAAAATTAGGTGCCTCGGCTTATATTCGGGTCGGCTTATGCTTGAGTATATACGGTAAGCATATTGTTCTGGTACCTAGTCAAATGACTTCAGTGGAATTTGAGGAGATGGTTTTAGAATTACAACTTTATATAGACTTAGCCTGATTTATGCCTCATGGTAACATCTCTCTCAAAATGTACATTAATTATTTTTAATTTTTTAGCAAAGTCAAACTCTGTGTTATGCTTCTTTATTTGAACCAATATAGCATCCATATTTGGGAACTTGTTTTTTGTTAGAAAAACATGATCTTAACTGTTGAAGAGAAAGCAAACAACAGCATATTCTCATTTCTGCTTTTGGGTTTCAGATGCACCCTTTGATGGGAGACTTCGAGAAGCAAATATGATCATCATGGGAAATGAGCGCTGCAGTCAAGATTTTGGAACAAATATAGTCGTGAAAGAGTCAGAAATGTGTGCTAAGGCTGAGAGCATTGGCAGTGGAACTTGTGAGGTACAATTCTGTTGGCTTATTTACTTATATCCTACCCTCCTTCATGGATTTCCAGGAATCTCTTTCTACCCATTTTATCTTCAAAACCATACTCTGATATTGGTCAGGTTGAGAGATGAGAACTAGCTGGATGTTACCTACTGGGCTTCACAGCTGAGAAGGGATTTGAACCTTGATCTCTCTAGTCCTAATCACACTCTCGAACCTCTACACAACATTGGCTCAATGTAAAAAATGTTAGAAATCTGTAGAATAGCATCTTACATCTTCTTCCCTAGAGTTGTAATATTAAAAAACTAAAATTGGAGGCAAGCAATTGCTGAAGTTCTTCTTACTAGAGTACTTGGGTCCACACCCAATCAGAGCCTGTTTTGATGCTGAACCCTACTAAGAATCGCTTAGCCTATATTTTGATAGAATTAGTTACATAGGTACATAATGTTCTAGCACCAATGAAATTAGTGAAAGCTTTGCCTTTGATTTCAGTGGAGCAAGTTTAAATTGCAATGAGGCATTTTTCTTATAACCTGTTGAATGGATTAGGATAGTCGGTCACCTGACGACACACATCAAGATCTTGTAAGGCATATATGAGACAGTTTTTACTTTTTGCTCTGTAACAATATAGGTATCCTTCTATTTATTTTGTTCTTTTTTCTTTCCTTTCTTTCTAGCGGGATTATGGCGGTCCATTGGTCTGCGAGCAAAACAGAAGTAAAATAGTAATGGGAGTGATCATTCCTGGGCGTGGATGTGCAAATCTCAGGCGACCTGGGATTTTTGTCAGGGTGGCCTACTACACCCGGTGGATACATAAAATCTTAATGACGTTCAAATCATAGCTGAACATTCCAGCCAAGAAAGCAAATTCCAGTTGTTGGAACATTTTGGGAAGGAAGGAAATCAAAGTGTAATTGCAAGTTCTTTGATTCTTTAAACAAACAGCAACAGTCAAGTACTGCTTGATAGTCAAGTTTTGCTGATATTTATGGATATTTCTGTCATGTTGAGTCTGTCGGTGCGTTATATGAACTGTAGTTTAAGCAAGTATGGTGACCTATTTCCTGATAATACTTGAATGGGAAAGCAGAATTTCAAAATGTGAGTGCTGGATGAAGATGGGTTCTGTGGAATTAGAATGCCCAATTTCTTATATGCTGCTGGTTACGTCAGCTGGTTGATGAGACATGAACATAATTTGAAATTTACAATATTTTTCCATACTTACGTAAGCCTCTTAATACTTCTTTAGGACAATGATAAATGCATGCATCAGCCAGAATTGATTCTTTCTCCTACTAAAAGCAAAATGGAATTATATTTCAATCCCCTTTGTAAACAGTTGCTTGGATTTATAACCCAGTTTAGTTCCACAAGCTACAATATCTGATTTTGGAGGGAATCACTTGCACAAACTGTTTATGGGATTTCACTGTATGTTCTCAGTTTTACACTCTTAAAAAAGAAAAGAAAAACCCTAAATTAATAGGGATGCCTAGAAGATGTTTGATAACAATTTATAAGCCATTATTACTATTGTATTTTTGAACTAGTTAGGTTTTCTATACATATTTGCAATAATCTAGAGGAGTCAATGAATGGGTTCCAACAAGCAAAAAGCAGTGTATTTTCTCTCAGTGGGTAGGCAGGGATCCAAAGATGTGTGCAACTAATTGTTTGTGCCTAGTGGAGTTCTTGATGTGCTCCTTGATATTACTCATCTCCCATACTATGTGGAAGTCACTTTGGATCCTAGAGGTCTTTCAAAGAGCAATTTGTGCTCTGGTGTGCTGAGGTGGGGAGTTTTGTATTCAAAGGAAAGAGGGAGACGCAAATCCTAGTCGGTCTGCTCAGTACAAAGCTCCTAATACACCAGCCATGTTATTTGGGGGGCACACCTTGCTCCCAGTGGTCTTACTCTGCAGCATATTGGCTTATTGAGATAAAACTACATGTTTCGCCTCTACCTCATGTCTTTAAAGGTTAGCCACTGCTTCTCCATTGCAGTGTATGGCTCTGTTATTAGCAGCAGGAAAAACCCTGAAGGTTGTGTAACCTTCCCAACAATACCTCTCAAAGGTTCCTCTCCCACAACCATAATAGACAGAAGTCCGGATGAGCCCTAATTGCCCATTGAAAAATGTCTCCTGCCTCAGGGATACTGGCTGTTCAAGTGAGACTGAGGAGGTGATCGACTCCTCATTCCCTTCACTGTTCTTTGTCACCTAGCTAGCATATCAGTAACTGATATTGTCAAGCAAATGAGTGACACACCACATCCCCAAAACCCAGTTCCTATTGTTCAAGGCATAGCTTGCAGGGTGTGGCTGTGATTCCACTACCAGCCCAACCCCACACTTGGCACATAAAAAATAACTAAGAATGCAGTTTGTCCCTTTGCGTGGATTGATAATGAAAAATATTAAGCATTAACAGGATGGTAAGAAAAGTAACCACTTATTATAATGCTATAATCTATAATATAATGATGTTATTACAAAAATAAGTGCACCAGACTCGCATTTTAACACTCACACAATACAAGTAATACCCATTTTTCTTACATAAATAAATATCATAGGTTCACAGTGAGGTGTAAGGCAATGACATCACTTTCTGTGTGTGCACAGAAAGCGACGGGTTAAAGGCTAACATAATCACCTCAACAGTGAATCAATGAGACAGAAGCTAAAATGAATGCACATTTCAGTAGGATCCAATTAGCAGACAGTTAAGATCAAGTGTTGGTGATGACAGTAGCTGACTAAATCTTTCAGAAAAATAGCATATTCGAAAAACTCTTTAAAAATAAATGGGAAAATCCACAGATAGTCATTGCGAGCAAGACTGCTTCATGAAGAGAGCAGACAAGCAGACTATGGGCAATTCAGTGCTTGGTTTGCTTGCAGTGAATTTTGCCACCATCCCTGGTTAGTTATCCAGGATAAGCAGTAAATTTCCTATACAGAATGGAATTGCAGAATGGATAGAGCTGCATTTACAGCTACATACAGCTTTGAAAGAATCTCCACATTTAAAATGGATCTGCATGTCACTTCAGTGTTCAAAAATCTGTTTGTCAGAATCACACTTAAAAGTAATTCTCCAAATAGGTGGAAAATAGGATGTGTGAAGCAGACTTTATTTGCCTGAACACTATTCTCCTTAGTATCAGACCAAGAAAACGAAATATAATATATGTGGGGCTTTTGTTTGCTTCTGCTGTCTTTTAGGTAAAAATGTTTATAATTACGCAACAGAACTTTTAATAGAAATAATGAATTTTTAAAAACCTACACACGTTCAAATAAAAAATGGGGTATGAATTATGAAAATGGAATTTCTGAATTTGGTGTGCATGCACACAGAGAGACAAACATGAAATATAGTATTAACATACATTTTTGAGACTTGTGCGCTTGAATTGGGATCGAACCCAACCCATAAACCGTTAACCAACCTATATAAATCCATTTGCTTCAATTTAACAGGGTTATGAAGTTGTAAGATATTGTGAAACTCTTTCCCTAGAAACTTTCTGGGTTATATCCAACAAAAAACTATGTAAGTGGAACAACTTCTGGTTGTGCAAGAGAACTTCTCTCCCTCTCCTCCCCACACATGCTCCCCATATGGTCTCAAGGGCTGGGGGAACCCCTAGACCAGATTTCAGAAAGCAGGACGCGCATGCAGAGGGAAGAGAAGGAGGGAAGGTTCTGCTTGTGCCGTGACTTGGCTGACCGATAGATCTGCCAGGCACAAGCAGAGAATGGGGGGCTATAATGAAAATGTCAATCACTTTGCATTTCTATCAAGATTTATGTACGCTATGTATTATACATGCAGGCATTTTGTATTATGTATGCAAACATTTCGTTCAGTGTAATAAAAGTGATTCTAAAATATTATAAACTTCTGCTGTGCAGAAGACAATACAACTATAGATATATAGATATAAGAATATATGTGGGAGTGGGTGGGTTATACATGTAAGGCTTTCTAAAGTATTTGTTTTGAGTGAAGTCTCAGTAGAATGAATTGTACAGAGTCTATAATTTAGAACTTAATACTTCCGTAAGCTCTTGCCTATCAGGCTTTTGATTTTTGTTGTTGGGTGGGGCTCATTCACACAGAATCTTTTCTGTCCTGATCATCTCCTGGTATGCACACATGTGGATAAATGTAGTATATCGACCAGGCAGTTGTCGTGTACAGTCTGTAAATTGTTTTGATCCCCTCTAACTCAGGCAACCAAGGCCCAGCAAACACAAAGTGTGCTTTGGCCTGGAGCCTGCATGGTTTCATAGGCTTTGCACATTACAGTTGTGACTGTTAATGACTGACTGGAGCAGTTCAAACAGCACCCAGCCTTGTGGCTCCTGGTGCAAGCTGTTGTCGTGTAATGCAGTCAGTTGCAAACAGTGTGATTGACTACTGCTCTGTTCAGTTTTGGCTCTCAGGTGTGCCAGTAATTTCTGGATCTGAGGGAGGGAAGCGCTGCACAACAGATAATGCAGATCATGCATTAAACCTGCAAAATATAGACTGGGATCCAAAGAGCTACTTAGGTTAGTGCAAACGATGTGCAAACCTAACTGGGTTTTGTATTATTTTTACAAACAGCTGATCACCTCCTCTCAAATCACAGGTCATGTAACAGTAGAATTTTAAAACTGCCCTCCATTTCGAAGAGAGTTTGCTGTGAGGCATTGGAGGGCTGTTGTTGAATTAAAAAAACAAGCCATAAGAGCCTTTGTGCTTCCTGAGATCATTTTACAGTTAGTAGGATTTTGGTCTGTGGGATGTGCCAGGCATACCTAGAATCCTTGTGATTCGGCATGCCTGAAATTTTTGTTTCACTAATCAGCCCCATGAGTCTGGTTTAAGGATGAGAAAGTGGTGCCCCGATACATGCCATTTAACCCATTTCCCTGGTCTAAATCCTCCCCTCTTTCAAGCCGGTCTGGGGGTGGGGGAGCCATCATTTGGTCCTGTGTTTTTCAGATGGTTTGGCAAGTACCTGGAGATGGATGTTCAAGAAAGCTTGGTTGAAGGGATGGGGTGTGTGTGTTAATTGGCCCTTTTCCTTTTGCTAGTGTAGGAATCTGAAAAACAAATCTAGGGAAACGGAACAGCTTCTTTGCACAAAGGGCAAAGAGTTTGTGCATCATTTATTCTGTGGATATTGCTTGTTGGTACCCATGGTACTTCACCATGCAAGTGTTACAATTGCAGAACTATTGCTAAGAAGGCCACTGTCAAGGAATTATGTAATTAGTAACCGTTCTTTTTCTGCTATACCTCGACAACTGATGGAAAGCTCGTCAAGTGAATAACAAGTTTTCCTCATCAGTCCTGGCAGTGTAGACTACAAAGCAGGTTTCAGTTGTGTCAGTTGTTTCCTTTCTGGTGTATGTATATATATTATTTTGGATTGTGTATGTGCTATTTTATTATTGTGATGAAACTTTCTCATTGAGCTTTGGAGTGTGCAGTACAACTTAGGGCAGATCTCAACTTTACGAGAAGCATGAAGCGTCCAACAACAAAAATGACAGCCTGTGTCAATTGCCTTCTTCCCCCTTAGTAAACTGAATACAACTTGCCCCATATTCCTGTCCCCTTGTGGCTTAAATGATGTAAGGCATGGTTGAGTAGAACAAGATGCTATAAACAAAGAAGAGGGAACTCATCTCAGGGCTGCAGTTGCCAGTGGGCAGTTCTGTGCTCCTTGGAATTTTTAATCTGTGGATATTATCATTCTGTAAAAAACATGGTGGGGCTATTGACATGGACAGATATTGGAAAAATAGGGCACATACTTTTTATTTGAGGTCAAAATAAGAATTGAACATTCATTGCTTGAAATTCATAGATGTGTTTTGTGTGTGGAACTGGGCTTGGAAGATGCAGAAGATGAATAGCTTTTCCCAAAGGGGGGAAAAATAGACATTTTCATTTATTTCTGTGTTTTTGTATTGGTTTTACTATTCACACTGCTTCGGGTGGTATTTAGAAAGCAGAGGTTTTTGCTTGCTTGCTTTTACGTTAGTGGGATTGTAGTGTCCTTTCTAACAAAAATATGAAAGATTATGGGTCAGCTCATCTCCTGGGAAATCAATAGATTTCAGTTTATTTGATTTATGATTATATATTTTGCCATATTAAAAATGTTCTCTCCCCCCATGTTTGCCAGTATAGTATTGATTTGTGAGTGTTGGCCTGTTGGTGAAAGGAGCCATGTTATTTCTTTTTAAAGTCATTATTGAGTGTCACTCCACTTTTAAATGGATCACAGTTTAACTTTCCTTCAATATTTTCCTCTGTTCATAGATGCTGCCTGTTGATGTTAGAAATCTGTCGAACACTATGGTTCTGACTTTACAATAATTCTGTAACTAAGGGCATCTTCACTAGCCATTAAAGTTGGTATTTTTGTATCTTTATTATTATTAATAAAATATTTTATCAAAAAGCTGTGTATGCCATTTATTTGAACATTATTCCAAACACTTATATGTTGAGATGAAAGAGCAAGAAAATTGTGCTTGTCATTTTATATTCTTCCAAGCTGGTGCAGCAGCTGTATTGACTGTGCTTAGAAGAATCCGCTTGACTGGTGCCCATAGTGAAGTTGTTACTTTCATCTTGGACAGTGGTGTTATTGCAGTTGATATTTCTCATACAGTTGATTTGTGCGTAGAGAAAGATCCAAGATGGCAGCTGTGGTAGTTCCTGTTCTGCCTGAGATGTTGCACCAGCTCACTTCAGTAAAGTTTGAGGATGGTGGCGGGGGGGGGGGGATGTCAACTAAGTTTTGAAATGAACTGTGTCTTATTCCAAATTTTCCATTTGTATTGTTTCCTTTATGAGACCCATACAGGCTATAAGAGCCCCCAAACCCTGAAAGTCAAGAAGAACACCATATAAAATAAATTATAGTTACGCACATTCAAGTTGCAGATTTATGAGGACCCCTTCTGACATTAGTGTAGTGGATGGGAGCCATTGCAGTGTTGCTCCTTCTGTGATTATAAGCTAGTGATGTAAGAATGCACAATTTCTGTTCCAACCTGCATTCCACACTTGCAGCACTGTCTTCATTCCGCTGCAGTTTGGTTTCCCACAAAAGCCATGTTATTCGTCTTGCTGTCTGCTGTGGCAGAATCAAATTATTACATTATTCCACACCATTCATTCCAATGCAAAAGGAATGCAATGCAAATGGGATGGAGGTATCTTTTGTAGACAGTGAATACCAATCATATTTGCTGGATTTATTTCCATTCTGGACTTGTGATGAATAAGGGAACACCAGCAATCTCCATCAGAATTCTCCATCATCCCTGTTCTAAGGACTCAGCTATACAGCTGCAAATACAACATTTTAAGTGCAAATGTACAAATGTGACACTAGATGGAGATGATGAGCTAATGGCAAATACAATATATCTATATATTTTAAAACTTTTTTTAAAAAAGCATTTTCACAGTGTTTTTAAAATATATGTGTAGATTCAGCCTTGGTAACATTTGAAAACACAGAAATGCCATCTTCCCTTCCTGCACCAGTGCAGCTCCAGGAAGAACCAATCTTGCCCCTAGAAGGCTGTGCAAAATGAACTACTCTCACTTCAGACTTCCACTGTTAACACTAGAAACACATGAAGAGTCAAGTTGTCACCATGATCTTTGGATGAAGAGCAGTGTATAAATTTAATTATTATTAATAATAGAAGTAACACCAGAAGATGTGCACACTTTTTATTACTAGTAGTTTTTTAAAGTTGCTCTCTCTTACACACATCCCTGGGGCTTTATTAGAGGGTGGTCTGCATCTCTTTTGCCCTTTCTATAAATGTTAGGTTACTTATTTATTTACTGTTGCAAAGTCCTATGTTGCCAAGACACCAGCTGGCCACCATTTTAATTTCTCAGGGGGCATTTATGTATACAAAATAACATATGCAAATGTTATATACATTTCTATCATGGGATTGTGACTGGAGTACTAGCGACACCCTGGCTTTACTCCAACTGACCTGAAGACCCCCAAACCTTGACATTTTTTGCTTCCAGATCTTGTCTTTTCCAGAGATGGTCTTGAACAATAACGTGTATAAAAGCCATATGCTGATGAAAAGTCACATTAAATTGGAAAGCAAATTACTGAAGAGAAATGGGTGGTGAATTATAGCAAGGTGAATATAGCCTACAAATGAGTGTCAGGTCCGATGAGCACAGCAGCTCAAGTGCAGCCAGTTTAAATCCTTCCCAGGAAACCTGAGTAACGACTTGCTCACTCAGTGGGTCTTCCTCCATGAAATCAGTTGCTGAGACTGAAGGTCCCCACCTCCCCACAGCTGTCTATGTCTCCTCCTCTCCAGGGCTTTCCCCAAGCAATCAGAGACTGTGCCTGTGTAGAGCCAATCTCTCCTCCACCCTTTTCATGCCTCTCCTGGTTCTGGGAGATTGGTGAGGGAGGGGATCTTGTTGGAGCAGGACAGGGAGACATCTGTGACTTATCTTTGCCTCTTGTCCTCCCTCCTCCCACTTGCCAGTTTCAGCCTTCAGCTTATGATTCTTGACTTCTTTTTGCCACAGACCTTCCCAACTCACTTAACCTTGTTACCCCTTCAGTTTATGATGCCTTCTCTTCCTAGTCTTACCCCTCTGACCACTCATCTGAGCCTTCTTCCCTTGGTAGTCGTCCAGCTGGTTCCACCTACCATTCCTTTGCGTCCAACCAGACCATGACATCATATCACCTGGTTTGTACATAATGCTAAGCCAAACCATGCCCGAGTTTCATTCCCAGAGAGGAAGCCCTCTGGAGCCCACAGGTTCCCAGAGAGGAATATTACAGCCATTTTGCTCCTCCTCTGGTCCTCTGCTGTGCTGCTGTGAGCTAGGCCAAGGTTTGGCTTATTGTGTTATTTGAACCTGGACTTGTGGTTTGCTCACTCCAGACTGTTCTTTGTTCACAGCTCTTGATTTGTCCAGAAGCCCAGGGTTGGCTGACACACTAGGCCAGGCGTCAGCAAACTTTTTCAGCAGGGGGCTGGTCCACTGTCCCTCAAACCTTCTGGGGGGCTGGCTGGACTATAGTTTTTTGGAGGGGGGATGATGCAAGAGCACCACAAGCCCTGCTTGCTGCTTACCTGTGTCTTGCGAGCGGCAGGGGCTGGCAGCAGTAGCAGGACGATGAGCGGCGCATGAAAGGGCTCCGGAGAGGAGCTGCTTAAAATGGCGTCCGCTTGAGCGCTGCTGCTGCTGGTACCAACAAAGCCCAGCCCCCTTCCTCCTCTAGGCAGGGCGGGGAAAAGCCAGGAGGAGGGAGGGAGGAGGCAGTGGTGGTGGCGCTGTATGAGGGAGAGGGAGGGAGAGGGAAAGAACGCACATGCTGGTGATCCACGCGGCGATTCCCAGACTGTCTGTGGGCCGGATCCAGAAGGCAATTGGGCCTGATCTGGCCCACAGACCTTAGTTTGCCAACCCATGCACTAAGCCAAAGCATGGTGACAGCAGTGTAGCAGCACAGCTTAGGACCAGGTAAGGAGGAAAGCTTCTGCAATCGCTCAGGGAGCCTTTACACCATCCCACAACACCATAGCTGGCCAGTGGAAACTGAGACAGTATGTTGATATAGTTTTATATTTTCATAATGTGGCAATCTGTAGCATAATAGCCCCATAACATGTGACTTTTTGAAATGTTCTTTCAGAGAACTAACAGTGTGTCTCCATATATTTAGGAACGTTATATATATACTACGTTCCACTTAATGCTGATAGCATATTTTCATTGCCACTTGGGAATGTTTGCCACTTCAGGTTAAATGTCCAACTTGCTTCAATGATATTATGCTACAGGAACACACTGAGCAAATTTATCTGTCTCCAGTAAACCATTTGCGAATAGTACTATTTCTTTTAGGAGTGCTGCCCCTTTTTATACAGTGGAAACCTTTCTTACTGGTCTCATAGCCCAATTTTTCATGTTTATTCCATAAGCACTTATGGTAATATGAGATCCAGGTGGCAGCCATTATAAGATCCATGTGTGGCCTTTGACCAAAGTCTTGTTCAGCCTCTTTGAGGCCCAGGTGATGACCACTCTCTGAAGAGAAACTGCTTATCATCCAGGTTTCATTGCCTAAGCATATCTGTTCTCTCTACATTGCCAACACTTGCTTACGTATTCTTTGGCATCTTGTATGGCAGCTGCTCTGTCTCAGCGCTGTGTTAATGGTTCCTTCAGTTTAAACCTTTTTAAAAGAAAAGTTAGAAATGTTCCACAGGCAGCTTCTACAGAAGTAGGTAACGATGAAGAGATGAAACTTGTATCCTTTTCTCCCTATCTTTAAAGCAATCAGTGCTTTAATTTTAATTTTGTAGATTAACTTGAGAAACCCATGACATATGTGCAGCACTGTCCTTCAAAATTCATAGGATACGATGTTGTGTTTGTCAAGGGTGGGGAATCCAGGGCTCCCCAGATGTTGTTGGACTACAATTACCAGCACTGGGCGTAACACATTGCAATGGTCCAAATGTTACTTAGATGAGGAGGGTTTTTTTTGGGGGGGAGGCAGTGAGTTAGGTGGGAGATGCAGAAAATGGTGACCTAATAATAACTTAGAAAAGCAATGAATACTTGGAAAAACTATAAAATCCCATAGGAGGGGCAGACTGACAGTAGCAGCAACAGCAAATACTGATCATTTTTGCTGAATTGCTTTGCATGGGACTATTAAGTGAACACCTGCAATTTCTACTCCCGTTTCTGTTTTCATCAGAGTTCCCTGACATCCTTAGTTTCCATTACAGTAATTTCCATTTCTCTCATAGAGTATTGCATTCTACTATTATTTTGATATTATAAATCTATTTTCCCATTCTTATTACATTAGATAAATCAAATTAGCATGATTTTAAAAACAGTTTTTAATGCCATGCAAAATCAGTTTTACATAAATAAATAATTATGGATATGGAGATATATAGTACCTGAACTCAGAGCTAAAATTAGTGCTAAAAAGTTCTATGCTTTTTGATTCATTTACTGATTTTGTTTAAAAAAGAAACAAAACTGGCGCCCAAAATGCAGGATATTGGCTATTTAAATTCTTCTCCAGAAACTGGATTGCTTTTAACCTTGGAACAAAGTCTAAGGTAAAACTACAGATTTCTTTAATGTTTGTTTAAGAGAAAAGTTAGATTCTCATTCTCCTCCAAGAACAAATTATAAAACAAGTTGTAGGCCAATCTGTTAGACATTAATAAGCAAGTGGGTTTTTCTCTTTAAAAAGTCACAGCTGTGGACTGAAAGCAGAAATAGCATTCATGTGGAATACTATTTTTTCCTTATTCTCAGTAAGTAGCCTAACTAAGGTAGCTGTAAAAAGACAAAACAAAACATTAGCAAGCCTTTGACATTAACCAAATTGCCACCATACAATCAACAATGGTCCAAGGAGATGTGTCTTGAACTTTGCCTCTTATTCTGCATCCATGGGAGCTGTCCCAGAACACAAGATGTCCAAAAACATCCCCCCAGGTTCCTATTGTTTGAACAGAAGAGTGCCACCCTCCATTTTCTGGCATGGTTGCTCTGGCCAGTGTGGCACCATCCTCATGTTGGCATACCACTGTCAGCAATAGGCAGATATACACCCACCAGACATAGATGGGTTCCTAGAAGAGTGGTCTGTTGCACATATTGACCCAGAAAAGACTTGGCTACTAGAAACACAAACAAGTTCCCTGGGATTCAAAGCAATTGGTACCCCATTGCTTTGGTGCTCCAGATGTGGCAGGACTACATCTCCCATCAGCCCCCGCCATCATAGCCAATGGTCGGGATAAAGGGAGTTGCAGTCCACCAACATCTGGGCTGCTTCTGCACTATACCAAGATGTAATTGCTCTCTAGCTACATTTTGAAGCAATCTCGTCCTCAGCTTAATCTGAGGATAAATGCAGAGCTAGGAATTGAAAAGGTAAAAATATATTGAATGTATGAAAAACAGCAATCCCAAAACCTGTTAAATCCCTTGTTCCTTGATTATTGGATTCAAGATTTTGTTTTATAGAAAACCTTATTCAATACCATCTGATATCTCATCGCTCTTCCCCTCTCCCATTTTTCTAAAGAAGAAAATATACAGAAGTCCATGACAAATTGGGGGGGGGGTAAATTTCTCTTAGTTCCTTGCAAAACAACTGACCGTTGTGGGCTTTGCGCTTAGAAACACAGGAAGCCATGTTACACTGAGTCACACCAGGGATCCATCTCTGACGTGCAGCAGCTCTGCAGGACTTCCAGCGGGGGTCTTTCCCAGGCCGGATATCCCAATGGAGGTTCTTACAGGCTCCAGAGTCATATCTGTACAGCTGCATTCATAACTTCTCTGTTATACTTATAATCAAAATCATCATGTTCAATTACTCTTAGTCGTTTGTCACTCAAAGGTGTCCAAGCATATTGCAGCAAAGAAAGAGATACAATATGAGGGGGGCATCATACAATACATTAATATTTCATATAGCATAGCATCCATGGAAAAAAATACCAGCCATATAAACAGTAGCAAGCAACATTAACAATACTCAAATAATAAACAAAGCAATGCTCTGACCCACTAATTAGCGAATAAACAAAACCTCAGCCTATGCCTCATCTAAAACTCATTCACATCGAACCAGCAGTTCCCCCCATTTAACCTCCCCAGAAGTCTAGCATCAAGGCCAGCTCTTGCAAATCAGTGGTGTGGGGGTCCAGTGTTCTCCAAGCAAGCCTTGCCCCCATGATGAAGGAGGCTGGGGCTACACAATGTCAGCATGCCCCATGCATAGCTGTCAACTTTCAGATTTGAAAATAAGGGATCAGCAGCCTCACCTGTCCCGGGGACAGTCTACGGGGTATCTAAGAATCTGGGATAGCAGCAGGAAGCAGTGGGAAACAGTGCTGGAATAAGGGAATTTCCCGCAAAAAAAGGGAAGGTGTGAGTGCGGCTGCCGGGGAATTTTGAAGGGGTCCATCCCCCTTCTTGAAAATTGGAGGGGCTCAGCCCCCCCCATGGCACACCTACCTCCAGAGATGGTCCAGCTTCTCTCCTCTCCCTTCAGAGAGGAGCAGTAGGAAAACAAAGCAGGAAGATGGTAAGAAAGGGTTTACCTGCTTTGCAGTTGACCCGGCTACAGCTTCTCTCCTGCTGCTATTCATGCACTATAAAATTACGTATTTTCTAATTTTAATATTTCAAATCCTAGGTATTGGGGCTTCCATTCAGCTCATGTAAGCATGCATAGGATTGCAGCTGTAACTGGAGTTATTGTAAAGTGTGTAATTTAATATGTAGATAACTTAATTGGGCTCCATTTGATCCCAATAGCAGAAGCCTACTTTTAGCTTGCCGTATGAAATCAAATATTAGATCATTCAAATATTGCAATGGCTGATTTCAAGTAAGTGTTTCATAGATATGCCAGTGAAATATCCAATGGGAACAAAAGGAGACTAGTTATCCCAGGCAGAACAAAGGGAGCAGAAGCGATTGTCTCAAAGGCAGTGTTTCTGGAAGAAGCAAATCTCATCAGGGCTATTATTATTGTCTTTGGAGGGTTTTACTGATTCCTGAGAACACTGTGCTTTAATTTTGAAAGAACAGAATCCACAGAGCAGCATGTACTACTTTTACCTACTTTGTCCCCATTCTTCAAAGATGGGGCATTTTATTGGCATTTATGGAGGGAAGGGGAAGAAGCTTGGAGACTGAGGCGCCTGCCAGACATTAGAATAGCTATTTGTGGGGGGGGGGGGGGCTTGGGGAGAGAGAGGTTTGCTTGTGTTTATCTCTCTCTCTGTGTAAGCTTGCACAGGGCAGTGATGAAAACTCCAGGTCCTAAAACTCATTTGCTGTACCATTTCATTCACCAGGGGCTCAAATGTGTCTTTTGTCTAAATGCTTTGAAAGTCTCATGATGCTAATTCAGTGTTAAATACAAATGTCTGTGTTGGCTCAAAACAATTGTGGAATATGCAGATGCCCCACTTAAGGAAGGTTTTACCATTACAGTGTAATTTTGGGAAATGAAACCTACAAATAGGCTGGAGTTCGGGTGGGGGTGGGGTTGCAGGGAAATCACAAAGCACTAGTCTTTATGGGTGAAAACTTTTCTCCTGCTGGCAAGAATGCCATAAGTCAAATCTACAGTAGAGATTCCAACCACATGGCTGCATGTTGCGATACAAATGCTGACCTCCCCACACTGTGCCTTGCTGTGCTTTGTTGCTTATAGCTCAGGGATGGGATGCCAAGAGGCCGAGAGGCAAAATGCAACCCTCCGTGCTTCTCTGACTCTTGGGACTCTCTCCAGGCCACACCCCTCCCATAATCACCGTCTTCCCTCCCAGGCTGTAGACTTCACTGGCTTGCTTCACTCCCTCCTTGAGGGCTTTGGTCTGGATAGAATTAATTCATTGAATTCTGATAACGCCTTTTACTTTCCTGAATTGATGGAGAGTGGTGGGTGGGTGTAGAAATCCTAGAATCCTAGAATTGTAGTGTTGGAAGGGACCCAAGAGTCATCTAGTTCACCCCCCTCCTGCAATGCAGGAATCTCAGCTAAAGCATCAATGACAGATGGCCACCCAACCTCTGCTTCTAAACCTCCAAGGAAGGAAAGTCAACAACCTCCTGAGGGAGACCATTCAACTCACAAATAACTCTTATTGTCAGGAAGTTCTTCCTGATGTTTAGCTGGAATCTCCTTTTTTGTAACTTGAAGCCATTGGTTCAAGTCATACCCTCCAGAGCAGGAGTAAACAAGCTTGCTCCATCTTCCATGTGATTTCTCTCAGTCTCCTCTTTTCTAAACATGCCCAGTTCCTTCAACTGTTCCTCATAAGGCTTAGTTTCTGGACCCTTGATCATCTAGGTTGCCCTCCTCTTCTAAGTGCTCACAGACTGACTGTTGAATTATCTGTTCTAGGACCTTTCTTGGTAACAATGTCAAGCTCATCTGAATCTTCTCTCTCCCCCTTTTGAAGATAGTTACAACATTTGCTTGCCTCCAGTCTGCAGGGAGCTCACCTGTTCTCCAAGAATTCTCAAAGATCACAGACAAAGGCTGAGTTTACATCTGCAAGCTCCTTTAGTATCCTTGGGTTCAGCCATTGGCGGACGAAGGCGGGGTGGGGGGGAGCAGCCTGGCTCGGGTGCTTTTCCGGGGGGGGTGTGCCATTGCGGCTGCCCCCCCCGGGTTGTGTGCCACTCGCCGTGCACCTCCAGGAAGCACAACGCATGCCCCCTGCAACGTGCGCCATGCTCCCCTGTGACGTGCACCAGCCACGCCTCCACCTGTTCACTGTTCCGGGTGCCAGAGCATGTCGCTCCACCACTGGGTTCAGCTCATCAGGCTCTGTAGATCTGAATTCATTTAAAAGAGCTAGGTGTTCCCTTACTACCTCTTTTCCTATCTTGGGCTGCCTATCACTCCTTACATAATTTATTTTCTTATCACCAGGTTGGGCATTGTTTTCCTTTTAGGTGAATACAGAGGCAAAGCATGTGTTGAGCAGTTCCGCCTTCTCGGGCTTCCAGGTTGGTGCCAACGGATCATGGCTGCGCCCCTCGGACTCTCCGAGGGACGAGCTCCGTGAGTTCGGGTCCTGACCGCTACGGCGAAAGCGGGGACCGTTTTAAAACACAGGCGGGAGAAGCCTGTGACGTGGCGACTTGGCTGGCACCTTTCAGCGCCCCCTCCCTCCGTAAGGTAAGGAAACCCCCCTTTTTGGGAGGTTTTTCGGAGCGGAGAGGAGAGAGCGGCACGGTGCTGCGAGGTGATCGCTTCCTCACGGAGCGAAGCGGCATAGCCATGACCGGAGAGCGCCAACTTTTTTCCTGTAACCAATTGGATTAGCAACAATTACCCATGAGTAGAACAACTTGAAAGACAATTAAGAACCCGTTAAAGACTATTTAACTCTGGGAAATTACATCCATTCAAATTCTAATTTGGAGCTACAGCGGGAAGGTCTAAACAGGAAGTCCGCCTCCTGCTTTGTAAATAGACTAAAGCAAAGAGACTACAGGCTAAAATCTCTGAAACTTTGATTTAAAGATCTAAATATCCACTGTTTTGAAGAAACTACCCCCCTTTTTTTTCTTTCGAAGAAGAAGGGGGAGACTTTGAACTTGATAAAGCTCTGAGATTGGGAACCTTACAGTTCAAACCTGGGAATGAGCTGTCTGATGTTAAGGAATTTTTTTCCCCTCAAGAACTTTTGACAGGTGGACTTTTGAAAATTAATGGAAAATATACATAATTCCCTCTACCCTTCTGATTTAAAGATGGCGTACGCAACAATGTTATGTCTTCATATTTAGAAGCTGAGAAGTTTCTTAGAATGTTACTGTTGGAAACTGCATGCCTCTAGTGGGGGAATTTGAAACTGTGGCATGTACAATTGAGAGTTGCAGATAAACAAGTCTGGAATTTACAGTTTGACCTTCAAATACTCAAAATGCAGATCTCGGAAGCAATGTTGAATGCATTGTTAAGAACAAATTTTTTGTTGGAGGAACTCCACAGGAAAGTGGAATTCCAGGAATCGATTTTGTTATCACAACCGGTGCCAAAAGGAAAACTGGAAGAAGAAAAACTGGAAGAAGAGGAAGAACTGGTGCTGGACGATGAGTCGGGGCAAGAAGAAGAGGGAAAATTTAACTTAACTGAGGACTATAAATCAAATTTGTTTGTGGACCACAAGTTGAGACCATATACGACGGACTGTGGTACAGACCAGACTGTAATGGTTGGCCCTCAGTTTGAACTGAAAGGATGGAAGGATGCCATTATGCAGGGTCCTTTGGATTGTTGGAAGATGGATATGTGTTTGGAAATGTATGAAGGGGTTGGGGCTACCAGATTTAGATGCACTGGGAAATATTTTTGGAAAGATCTCTTAAAATACAAATCTGAAAATTGGGTTGAAGGGTTCAGATGCAGCAGCTTTCACGTGAGAATGGGATCCCACAGAGAGGGCTTCTTGACAATTAAAGAGGATGAACAAAACTGCCAGAAAGGGTTTAGGGGGGACCCAAGAGCCTCTGACATTAGGTTCCCGGACTAATGAGCTTGAGGCCATCAACGGAAAGGACTGGCAATTTTTTTTTCTTTTTTGGTGTCCAGGGGAGGAGTTGTGGGGAGAGGTTTGGGAAATTTAAAGTTTTTAATGAAATGTGTTACAAAGTTATAAAGTGTTATAAAATTTAAAAATTATTTTAAAGTAAAACAGGTTGTAAGAGAAATTGGATAATGGTGGATAGGTATCCATAGGTTTAAGCAGAAGTTTGTGGAAAAAGTTATGTACTGATAAGTTAAGAATTTAAAGTCAGTAAGGTTAAGGAAAGTATGTTATATATATGTAAAAATTTGGAAAGATGGAAAGAATTTGCTAAAATATCAAATTGAAGCAGAATACAAAAAAGGGAGGTGAGAGGAAGTCAAAGAACTAAGCTAAAGAAAGATACATTATTGAAGTGTATTTGATTTTTATGTAATGTTTTGTCTTTTTTCTTTTTTTCTTTGTGTTTGTTGTTTTTGTGTGATTGTTTTACCTTTGTTATATTGTTGAAAATCTAATAAATATCATTTTTTTAAAAAAGAGCAGTTCTGCCTTCTCTCTTTTACCCAATAACATTTATCTGTTTTCTCCACACAGAGGACCTACCACTTGCTTGTTCTTCCTGTTGCTTCAAACATAGACAAAGAAACTTTAAAAATAATTTTTAACCTCTCTTGCAAGCCTTTGTGCAAGAATAACTTTTATTGGTAATTACTTCACTCACTTTTGCTTGTGGCCCCACCCACTACTGCCATGTGACCCCCCCCTCCGAAGGTTACCCAATAGGGAATGTGGCCCTCTTGCTGAAAAAGTCTCCCCATTCCTGCTGTAGCCTGCTGAACTATAGACCACGCAGCAATCTTGGGTAGGCGAGCAGAAATGTGAGTCTAATAGGTTGTTACAGCTTAATTTATTTAACAAGATTTATATACTACTGTACTTAATGGAGAGAAAGAACTCTTAAGTGTTTTACATAAAACAATATAAAATTTTCATAATGAAATACCACTACAAACAATAAAACTGTTGATTTTATCTATATATTGATAAATTTCATATGTCTGCTTGTTTTAGACCTAATAAAATTGATGAAAATGGAAATAAACGCAACAGATTTAGAACAAATATACATAATAAAATTTGCATTATAGCTTCCTTTTTCCATCAGATCTGTGAAAATGAGGTTATTTTATTTAAGATGTCTCAGAGAATAAAAATTCTTAAGCCTGCGCTTCAAAGATGACAACATTTGCACCAGGCTGTGTTTTAGTGGTAGTAATGTTGACCACAGCCAAGGCTAACCAGGGTTTCAGTCCAATTGGATTAGACAATTTGCTCCCAGTCTTATCACCAAGGTTTAAGGCCACATCCTGCACCAGCTTGTGATCTGCCCCAGAGGATGTTCTATTTGTGGAGTTAGACTATTCTTTGTTAATTTAATTCAGTGGCTTCAAATTATCTTCTGATTACGCTTGTGTGCTGTGTCCTCTCCCCCATTAAGACTGGCCATGCATTTCTAATAAAATCAAGTTCTGGAAGCAAAGGCTGCAAGCTTTGCTTCAGCAGATGCACCCCAATGGCCTCATAAAACTAGGCCTTTTAACGTTAAATAGGACATTTTATGGTTACATGTAATCTTCTCTCTTTTGAAGCAGATGAACCAGCATCTCTTAATCTAGCCTTTAATATGTTGGGATAAACCCTGAGAGCAAATTGTCTTTGTACTATTAGAACTATTTTTTCTCCCCCACCCCCACTTCTCCATCTAAAAATCTCAAACCAGAAGCAGCTGTTGGTAGCAAGCGGAGCAGAGGCCACAGAATAAATTTGGGTAAGATGCTCTGTGGTGTCTGGAATACAATTTAACAGGGCCCAGAACAGTTTTAAAACCCAGCTACATGAACTAAGACGCTCTGTAAGGAAAACCTGGCCTGACAAAGCTGTTTGACTCCCACAGTTGCACATTTAAGACCGCGCTTAGGACTCTTGCTACACTCACACGGCCATAGCTGAGAAACCATCAACTCTGTTATGCTCAACATTATAATCTCTGCAGAGCTGTTATTTCCATATAATGGCAAGCACAATACATTTGTGCTTGTGGAAGAACGTTACCTTGTCTAATACTCCTTTTGTTGTTCTTGCCAAAATATAGGGAGACTATGAAGGTCTGCAGTCACTTGATGTATGTAGAAAAACACCATTCATTAAGTTAGGCAGATGGGACCTCTGAGTATGAGTAAAGGCTCTGCTGTTACATTCACCTAGCAGAGGGGCTATTATGGTTGTTTTTAGTATTACTGCAATTATTTTTATATTACTTTTGAGGCATAAGCAACCTCTTAAATTGGTTTACCATAAAAATAGACAAGACATCAGTAAAAATGTCATACAATAAAGGAAAGCAGTAGAGAGAGAAAAAGTGTATCAAAAATCAGAAAAAAACCCATCAGACCATGAATTTCAGCAGAGTGGGTGCTGGAGACCTTTCTAATTGGCGACAACCTGTATTAATTCAGCAGGCTGCATATCAGTCTGACAATTAGCTTTTTAAAAGTAAAATAAAATATTGTAATGTTATCTAAAAGACAAGTCTTTTGTTTTAAATATCTCTGGTAAGGAAAGGCTAGAATTACTGTAGACAGTCAGAGTTGCTCCAAGTCGCTCTGGACCGTGTCCTGCTATAGACACATGATCCCCAAGTGTGTGGTGGGAAAGTGCGCTCTGAGAGGGAGGTAGAGAGGAAGTCCTTGTGGAGAAAACTCTAGAATTGTCATTTGAGAGAAGACAGTAGTGCTCCACTATGTGACATGCTTCCTTCAGAGCTACGAGTTCAATAGTTTTTACTTCCTGCTAGCAAGAAGGGAAGCCATTAGGATGCACAAGCTGGTTGGTAGACAAGGGAGAAGCACCTTAATAAGTCAGGATCATCAAGATCTCAAAGAACCAGGCAGGATCTATAGGACCCATGCCATAGGTGAGAGAGTTGATGAATTGGGCCTCTGGTCTCCATGGTGCGCAGGTCAAAGGTGGGGCATTTGGACAACAACTCCCATAATCCCCAATCATTGGTCATGCTGGGTGGAGCTGGAGTGAAACAACACCTGGACAGTCACAGCAGAGGCAGAGCCCTTGAGTGACGGGTTTGTACCTGGCACAAACAAATAACGTTTCTGCTTTGATGTGTGGCATGGACCAGGTGCCTAAATGCATTTATGAAGTAAGAACAAATAAGCCTTTGTTTCTGAGTTTGTTCTGTTTGCTTTTCTGCTAGGGCTGTGCAAGACCTTGCTTATTGTTGATATTAGTTGATATTTCAGCCAGCCTTGTCCAAAAAGTGACATTGCAACTGCAGGGCACTGGTTGGCAAATAAAGAGATTTATTTTTCAAGGCTAGAATTTTCTAAATGCTTAGTTTGCATGCTAGTGGTCTTCTGTAAGTTTGCATCATTCCCCATTCAAAATTCTGCTGGCCAGTTGCTATGACTTGCCCTTGTTCCCAATTTAAGACCTGAGTGTTCACTATGCTGTCATTGTCCTCATATAAATGCTGAGTGGTTTGCTATTGCTTCTTCTTGTTCCCAATGAGAAGGCTGAAAAGTTTGGTATTAGGAACAGCACTGAGCTATTCCTGAAAAGACCAGGCCACTGAACTTCTCCATTTTGTAAAATAGGCTTCACTGAATTTTGACTCCGAGTAATGCAAAACAGCACATTCCTAATTATGCCTCATATCTATGGAGTGCTTAAGCTGACTTAAAGAAGGGCTACTTCATAAATGTAGCAAAACTGCGCAGGGCAAAGGTTACAGAGCTACAGAGTATTCTCTAATTCCTATGGGTTATATCAAGTGTTATTCATCCTCAGACTAGATCAGAGTAGAAATCAGTGAACTTCAATACATTTACTTCAATACATTTATTTCAATGAATCTACTCTGAGTATGATTAACATTGGGTATCACCCTCTATTTGCTTGAAAAGTTGCACCTTCCAAGCCGCTAAAAAAGTAGCCAACAAAAATCCTCACTTCACATTGTTTAAATCCTGTTTGGCAATCTTGTACTAATTTGGCTGCTCTTTTCAGCATCATTTTCCATCTATTTTGTCTGCATACCACTGCTCAATCCAGGGGAGGGGGGGAATGGTCTGTTTTTGCAGCCCCATTGATAGGACCCAAATAAGGCGGCGGGTTGGCTTTTGGGGACAGGTGCTGGGAATATTTGGGAGGGATTGACAAATATTGCACCAGTTCCCTCACAGCTATGTTGGGTTTGTGGCTGCTATCCCTCCCTGGCCCATTATGGCAACCCCCAGTCTAGAAGAAGAAGAAGAGTAGTTTGGATTTGATATCCTGCTTTTCACTCCCTTTAAGGAGTCTCAAAGCTAACCTTCTCCTTTCCCTTCCTCCCCCACAACAAACACTCTGTGAGGTGAGTGGGGCTGAGAGACTTCAGAGAAGTGTGACTGGCCCAAGGTCACCCAGCAGCTGCATGTGGAGGAGCGGAGACGCGAACCCGGTTCCCCAGATTATGAGACTACCACTCTTAACCACTACACCACACTGGCTCTCGGGTGTTGGGTGGGGGGAAGCCCAACAAAGTTGTGAGGGAGCTCTGGTAAATCACCTCCTCCAATTCATAGGCCATCCTCACCTGAATTTGAGACAGACTTTCAAAGCTCAAGGCCACCAAAATCCAGACAGACTTTTCAAAGATTAACCCATATTTCTTCATATACAGTTGCCTAAGGTGATTTTTTTTAAAAAAACAACAACAACACATAATCCATGATATCATATCAAATATAGTGCCATGAGACCATCCACAAAGTTGTGTGGATCATGGCAATAATCTGGCAGTGTTGGTAAAGGAGACCAACGACAGTGACAAAGGAGGAATAAAATGACATTCAAAGGGGTGTAGCAACATGGAAATACTAATTTCTGAAATATAAATATGTTCAGAACATTTCAGAAAATAGATAACACTCTCTCATCACTGAAAATGAGGCAACCCGTTTTGGTTCAACTCTATGCAAGGCATGTTAATTTCATTGGTGAAATGTGCATGGCTAATTACCTATAACATTCCACAAAGGTAGATGGGGCCAGTGGCGTAGTGTGTGTGTGGGGGGGAGGCAGGGATGGTCGCCCTGGGTGCAAAATTGTTAGGGGCACAAGCTGTGCGCTTCCTTTGCTGGGCTCCTCCATAAGAACCAGGAAGTAAGTGATCTCTCCATGCAATGGAATGATTCTTCTTATATCTGTGGCTGCAATCTCCTGGGTGACGCGGATGCCATTACGCAGTTCATCATTGTCATTGTCATTGTCATCATTTTATTTTTATGCTGCCTTTCCACAGTTAAAACAATGCTCAAGGCAGCTTACAATATTTACTTAGTTACAAACATAGCAAAACAGTCATAAAAATAAATAAAACACACCAAAAACTACATAACCAAATTGAACAATTTCCACATAAAAATAAAGAAATTAATATCAATAACAGCAAAATCTCCCGACAAAACTTCCCCTAAAATACCCCAGGCCTTGCTGGGCAGCAGCAGCAACAGCAGCAGTCCTTATGAGGCCAGTCGGGCCTCTTCACCTGGGCCAGGTGGAGAGAGGGAGGAACGGGGTCCTCAGGCTCTCAGCAGGTTAGTTGCATATGCATGTGTCCTCCGTCTGTTTCCCTTGCTCCCACCCTCCCTCTGTGTGGCCCTGGGCACCGGCAGCCCCCACTCCGTTACTGACTGGGACTGTATGACATGAATTTGGTTGTTACAGAACAACCTACATTGGTTTGAGTACTGCACAGCTTGCAACGGACTGATGCCAATTGAGAGTAAAGGGCAGAAAATCTAACCAAATCAATGATGAATCAATGATACATTTTCAGATTCCTTGTATTTGGACCATGTTGTTGTTGTTTTAGTTCATTTTTCACATATCTGGGCAGATGGCCTCTATTGAAGCAAATGGAATAATTTGAATGTAAGGAAATGACATGACACACACTAAGGAGAAACAGAATGCTGCTTATTGATTTTCAAGTTCCCCACAGTGGCAAATAACATGTAAACATTCAACCAAGGATTTCCTGCTAAATGATGCTGTGTACAAACTGAAGATTCTATCCAAAGTCATATATTGGATCTAATCTGATGAAAAATTTGTGACTGAGCCTTAATTCATTTCCACTAAAAGCCAGCCAGATTTTTCTTGAAATAGAGCCCAACAGAGTGACCCTTTTTAGTCAACTTGGCTTGATTATCAGGCTTGTAATGCAAAAATGAAACGCATTTTTGAAGGCTTTCCAGTGTAGTTATTGCATTTAGTTTGATAATACTAAATCAAACAACATAATCTTGTAGTTTCCAGTATAAAACAAAATGAATATAGAAGTGGGTGGACGAATTGTTGCTCCATTACAACATCCCAAGTTGCATGAGTCTATATCTAATCCATGTCACTTTCACATACATGAATTCTTAAATCCACAATGTCTTGTTTCTGCATTAATCTGCACACACACACATACACAAAATCACTTTTAAATATGTATTTAAATAACTAATCCTGTATACATTCCAGATAGTGTGTGTCAGCTAACACAGGGGTGACACTCAGCAGCCGGTGGTGCCAACTCCAGGAGGCCCCAGGGGCCCGGGCACACACACACACAAATTGGTGTGGGTACCCAGCCTCCATTGTCCACTGCCACTGGCCACCTCCTTGCCTCTGGTGCTCTGGCACAGCAGCAGCCGGGGCCTCCACAGCAGGGGCCTCTGTTGGGGCCCATTGCAGTCATGGATGTGCTTTTGGGGTGCGTGCGCAGCTGCCTCTCCCAGACAGAGGCCCCACGGCGGAGGCTCCGGCTCCGGCTGAGTCATCACTGTGGCACCGGAACATGCACACACCTGCCACCACGCCATCATGGCACACATCGCTGTCATGATGCCACTACACAGTGCTGCACTGGGCACCCACAGTCTGGGGCCCAAGTCAGTGCCGCTGCCAGCAGCTATTTCTGATATTTTGAATCACAATGGGTTGGTAAAGGTAAAGGTAAAGGGACCCCTGACCATTAGGTCCAGTCGTGACCAACTCTGGGGTTGCGGCGCTCATCTCGCTTTACTGGCCGAGGGAGCCGGCATACAGCTTCCAGGTCATGTGGCCAGCATGACCAAGCCGCTTCTGGCAAACCAGAGCAACGCACGGAAACGCCGTTTACCTTCCCGCCGGAGCGGTACCTATTTATCTACTTGCAGTTTGACGTGCTTTTGAACTGCTAGTTTGGCAGGAGCAGGGACCGAACAACGGGAGCTCACCCCATTGCGGGGTTCAAACCGCCGACCATCTGATCGGCAAGTCCTAGGCTCTGTGGTTTAACCCACAGCGCCACCCACGTCCCTAATGGGTTGGTACTGTTACATTAATTGTTGGGTGAATTTCTTCATTTTCTGCCTTGTGCTTTTCATATGATTATAGTGACTGTAATGTCTGCTCATTTTAAATCGCATTCTAACTGTGAGCTGCTTTGTTGTTGGAAAAGCAGAATACCAATATTAAATAAAATCAAAATGTGGGTAACTCCTACCCAGGGAGTGCAGAAGTCTGAGAGATTGCTGCAGGTGTAGAAATGTCTTAGGATGGAATATTTGCTGTCTAAGTGGTAAAGGACACCAGAATTGTGAGATATACTTTGCAAGATCAGACCAATCATATTTATGATCCTCCTAAAGATGGCATCTATTTCTGATCCCCTTTTAAATAATATAGCCTGCTTTTGTGCAACTGTAAGGAAAGAAACTTATTTGATTTTTATAGTATACAATCAGAATATCAATTTTTTTCTTCATGCCCACATTCTGTAACAATGCAAATATTTGCTAATGATTTTAAAAAAGAGTAAATTAACATGGTCAAATTTTAGGTGACTTTCTTTTAATTTAAAATGCTTTAATACTTCTGCATGTTTACACAGAAGTAAGCCCACTGAATTCAGTGGGACTTGCTCATAGGTAAATATGTCTAGCGTAGCAGCTCAATACATTTTAAATATTTCATGTTTCAAACAAGAACCTTTTTCTAATTTTCATCCCAGTAGACTCAGCCTGGTCCATGAGATGAATTTGAACAGATCCATCTAATTGGACTGTAGTAAACAGTTCTGCGGTTGAAAGCTTTCCAAGTCATGGCAAGTCTCCCTTCACCTTTTCCTCCTTGGTGAAATCAGATGAATGGATGGAGCAGATACACTGAATTAGGAGTTGTCAATTTTATATAAACAGTGCTGTGCTTTAGTTTCAGAACTTTGCTGCAGGAAAAACAGCCGCTATCTAAGAAATTCTGGTTCAAATCTGTCTGGTTTTAGAATTCTTTTTAGAGATGCTCATGTCAAATTGGCTGAGAAATGAGCCATGCTGTTTTCACAAAAGTGGAGAATGGCTTGGTTTATTTCCAAACATATATAAGCCAGCCCCCTCCCACTCCTAAAGGCCAATCTGGCACACTTTATTGCTTTGCTTTTAAGGTAAAGGTAAAAGTAAAGGTAAAGGACCCCTGACAGTTAAGTCCAGTTGCGGACAACCCTGGGGTTGTGGCACTCATCTCACTTTACTGGCCGAGGGAGCTGGCGTTTGTCCACAGACAGCTTCCAGGTCATGTGGCTAGCACGACTAAGCCGCTTCTGGCGAACCAGAGCAGCGCACAGAAACGCCGTTTACCTTTCTGCCAGTCCGATCGGCAAGCCCTAGGCTCAGTGGTTTAGACCACAGCACCACCCACGTCCCTTTGCTTTTAGCTGTTGCATAGTTGAATTAATGCATCCTTGATAATTCTTTGCTACATGCCCTTCTTGTCCTTGATTCTCTTCTACAGACACTATATTGCCATCTGGGCTTGTCACAGTGCAAGCAGCTCCAGCATATGAACTCTGCTCCAACTCCAATGCAGCCCCAACTGAGCAGTTGGACTTCTGTTCATTGGCTAGGGAAGTGAAACATGTTTTGGAAGTGAATTGCTGCCCATCCTATACCACCCATGTCTGCTTCCCCCATCCCTAGTATCTTGCTAATAATCTTGAAAATAATGATCTTGTATATAATAATAAATGAAAATAATTAAGCATTTGCTATCCTTCAATAGTTATCAGCGTATACTGCCTTAGGCGGGACAACTGAACTCTGACTTAGGGCTGGCTTTTGAACAGGGCATGGAGAGTCACCATGAGGCAGTCAACTCTGGCTGTGTTTTATGCTTTATCAACCTCAAATGACTGATTTTTGGACATTCAGAAAAGAAAAGCTGAAGGCATGCAATTGTACCTGCATTTCTCCTGCTGAGAACATAGAATATGAGTTTTGCGAGAGGAATGAAGTCCAAAGTCTTTCTGTTACACATCGTTGCAGAGCAGCTAACCACCCCAAAAAAACTAGGAGAGCAGAGAAATTCCAGATGTCCAGTGACAGCTGCAAAACAGACCTATTAGTGATTTTCAGGCATCACATTTCAAATGGTGTTTTATCAGCAGGCACGTCTGATTAGCGCAGGTCACTAGCACGCTACCAGCAAAACTGAACTGCATTGTTCAGACAGGGGTCAACTTCTGGGATCTGGTAGGTTCACACACTAGCTGGGAGAAACTCCATCGGAAAACATCAGGCTTTTGTTAAGCAATTGCCGTTATTGAAACTTACAGGATTTATGTCTGGCATGGTAATTCATTTTGTGGGTGGCAAATCTTCCTCTAAGGGCTCATCGGATGAATTCCACTGATGTTTTATTTGTATTTCATTTGGGGACGAGGGGGGAGAGGGATTCTATCCCCACTTTGAATCTTGCTTTTTTGTATGTTTTAAAATATTTTGTAATTTGCCTTGATCCAATGGGAAATTAAATTTGGAATGGTAATTTAGATTTATAGCCCACCCTAATTTTCAGGATGTAAAGTGGTAGGCCTCAAATTTGGTGCCACTCATAATGCGTCAGCCTTTGCCTAAGGCAAATAGCCTTCAGGAGCCTCTTTCCTTGTTTCTTTCCCTCCCTGGACATCAGATCAAGGTGGCAGTTTCAGATTTCAGTCACGGTCAATGCTCAGGGTAGAAATAAATGGGACAGTTGGCCTGGAACCACTGCTAAATCGAAGCTTTGTCCTGAATTCTTCCATCTTGTAATGCTTAGGAACAAATACCCATGTTGGAGCAGGTAATCATGTGGGTTGGGAATGGAGAAGCAAAGTGTGGTGATATCATAACACAGGTAGGTTATGTGGCAAGTAAGAGCGGGACACAGACCTGCCCTTCTTGGCAACCCAGTACTGAGAATCTTCTTGTTCTTTCCTCCATTACTCAGTGTATGTGGGGTTATATCTTTGAAATGGTGGTTGGAGAAATAAAAGTCACTTAATCCTATTCAAAACTGCCACCCAAAGCTCAATAGCCAGCTGTTTTTTAATTGTATATTTGCATTTCTTTACACAATTTGTATTGTTGCTCTCCAGCAGCCTTCTAAATCATGCTAGCTACTATTATGCAGCCATCTAGTTAATTCTCAGCAAGCTGCACATTCACGCTAAGGGGGTGTTGCTTTGATCCCGGACTTTGCAGTATATCATGTGAGTTACTTACTTTCTTGTCATTTGGGGCTATTGAAAATACCTGATGCGTAGGAATGAGTTAGACAGAAGCTATAAATTAATACATTAACTTTATTTCTTTTTATTGGTCTAGTGTATTTCTCTAGAGTGCTAACTGGGAAATACCCTCAGACTGGGAATGAAAAGAACAGTGAAATGTTTATGGGATATCTTTTGTTTTTCTTAGATATCTCATGACCTTTCCTTTGGTTTCAGTGGACATAAAAATAAGCTCACCTGACAGGTTTCAAAGTGATAAAGAAGTTTTTTAGGGGGGAGGTATTTGTACTCAAAGCCAATATTTGGCTTATTATAGAATCGCAAGGCTGCTTCGCTTTGGAAAAGAAACAGCGTCCTGATAGGAACCACAGTGGGAGGCAGCAATATTTCTGTGCTGGAAGCCACAGGAGGGGAGAATGCTATTGCGCTCGAATCCTGCTTCCAGGTTTCCCATGGGCATCTGGTTGGCCACCTTGAGAACAGGATGCTGGACTAAATGGGCCATTGGCCTGATCCAGCAGACTCCTCTTATGTTCTTAGGAATGGGATACTTGAAGAACTTGAGCTTTGTGAATTTCAGCATCAGTTGATCTGAGCCACAGCTGCTGGCCTAATGTGTGGTTGGGGTCTTCATTCTCCACCTGCTTTCACACTTCCTGAATGGGCCAGTTCTTGGCTCAAATAACTTATCAAAATGCATTGTAGAATTATGTATGTTGAGTGAAATTTTCATGTGGATTTTTTCTTTGAAAGAAGATTAATGCTGAAATGGGCAGAAAGGCCTTCATTATCAACACCTAAAACAGACTTAAGTTTTATCTTCCCTGATTCACCGTGGCTCTCTGCTAGCACCCTTCACAAATTGCAGTCCCCAGGATTCTCCATGACTGTTGAGGTGATATAAGAGTGCCTTCAATGTACAGTGTGGATCCCTCCCAAGGGGTAGGAGGTAGGGAGTACTCAGTGCTTACTCTACCACCCTGCTGTGTTTCTAGCCTGTCATTCTTTTCTTCTTCTTTTTTAGTACATTGCTTTTTACTTAAAACAGGGGCTGGCAAAGAGAGTGGACTTGTTTTCACCCTCCACTAGACTCCCTTATGAGTAAAATTCAGAGGAGTAAACAATGTTGGCGACGTAACATTTGGGAGCGAATTTACAAGACTGTGGATTCATGTTCTGTGGACAACTGTGGTTGGCCCAATCCCACTATATGGGTAGCTATAAACTAGGGGTGCAGAACATCAATTTTTTGAATGCTTGCTGATAACATTTCACAAGACTACAGAAATCTAACACACATACCTACAGAGAAAAGTCTTTACTGAAAGCAGAAATACCATGTGACTCACAATAGTGACTCATTAGCATGGCCAGCTATTTTAAGTAACTTGCTTTATTGGCCTTAATTAGGCCCCTTGCATTCATTTATCCATAGCAGGGATGGAAAATCTTCTGAAGGCCACATGTGAGTTGTGGATGTAGCCAAAGGAAAAAATGGGCTCCACAACCAATGAACATGTTACCTGCATCCAGTTGGCTAGTTCCTACTCACACACACAGGCCCATCTCTGTCCTCTGTCCAGACAAGCGAGAAGCATGATCAGAGTTCACCATACTGGTGATACTGGTGAGGACTGTTGCAAAACAAGCCCTGATTGTGTTTTTTATTTTTCATGCTTTTTCATGCAATAATGGCTGTAGCAATATAGCAGTCCCCTCTTTGTTTTTTGTTTATAATAATGTTTATTAAGTTTTCAATTATACATCTCAGAATAAACATTTTACATACTGTTAAATATCCAGCGACTTCCCTCTTTCTCCTTCCATGGTTCATTCTGTTTGTCTTTCATTCCTGCATATTTCACTCTTTGGGTCAACCTCTTTGGGTGGGTGGAAGGCAAACAGATTTGTACCTTTCAGTATGCATATCTATCACTCATTGAATTGTTTAAAATCAGATTCACTACATCATTACAACTCCTGTTGGCCAGAAATACAACTTCTCCAGATGTATAATCAATAGGATTGTGGAATGGACTGCAATAACTTCAGGGACATCAAATATTCACAAGGCTTCACTTACTATTTATAAGGAGATTTTTATTAAATTTAAAGCAGAGGAAGGCTGGATGTTGGCCTCCCAGTGTTCTGGTTGTTGAGCCTGTGCCTACTTACATGCATGAATGAGTCTTGAAATAAAGAGACTCTCCCTTGTTAATTGTGAGCCAAAGAGTAAAGAAAGTTAAATGAGAGTTGAAGCTTCAACTATGGTGCTAGAGTTGGCTGAGCCTAATAATAACATTTTGTTTTCATTGATAGCAGTTTCGGATTTCTCCCTAATTCTTCTTCTTTGTGGTCTCTGTACAACAGGGATAAAAAACCTCAGGCTTGGGGCCAAATGCAGCCCTCTCAAAATGGCCCCTGGGCACAGCCCTAACTAGCCCTGCTTGGCCCCCTCCTTGGCTTTTTTGCCTGACTGGAATAGAGGGCCGTGTGAGTGGAAAGGAAGAAGACTACTGTCCAAAAGTGAAATTTGCATTTGCTGCTCTGTCAACTTTTGCCTCCCACCGTCACCCCCCACTGGCAAGTGGCCCTCAAAAGATTGCCTAGAAGGCAATATGGCCCCTAGGCTGAAAAAATGTCCCCCATTCCTGCTGGGTTTGTGAACCTGTGCAGAGCAACATTCAGAACTATCTAGAGCTGTGTGGAAGAGTCATATAAAACAGGAGCAACTAGATCACAGTTAAGCATCCTTAACTTAAGAATCCTTAAAGTTCAACAGCAACTTCCATCTCAGGCAGTGATTTTTTGTCAGGACTACAACATTGGGGAAAGGGCTATTCCACCTCCATGCAGGCCAATGCTGATCTGCTGCTCCAGTTGCTAGATTTGTCCCCCCCCCAAAAAAAAACCCCTTCTAAATAAAGGAAGCAAGCAGATACATTAAATACAACTGGACATTTAACGTAACATTGTTTGGCCTTAGTAACTAGGCTACACCACCTCCCCAAGCATAAAAGTGCTGACTGCAGCATGGATTTTCTAGAGATTAGAAATACACACATGCCCCTTATGGATTTGATCCAGAATAATAAAATGAAGATATGAAGGCTTTTTACACCTGTAGCTTTCACACAATTTGTGACAGTCATTGTCTGAATAGTGCAGTGAATAATTGTAGGGTTTTTGCTAAGTGTTTGGAGAGCAATGTTCTTTTGCTTTTTTTAATGAGCCGAAAACTTTTATTGTCCAATTTGAGATTATTCAAGATTTGTACAACCTTGACTAGTTATTTTCAGTCCAAGATAGATCATATTTCATTATTTCTAGCCACTTGGTTATTTGCTAATCTTTTCTAACATCTTCCTCAAAATGACCTATCTGAATTCATACATCTGGACTTTATTAAAATTGGTTGTGATTTACACATGCAGGCTTCTAATCTCATTGTAAGCAGTGGACCATGCTGTGGTCACTAGACCTTTTGCTGTCTGAATGATTTCTAATTTGATTATCCTGCATTAATCACAATCTACCAGATGTACAAAAAGGGAGGGGGAGGGAATCCCAGGAGGTTCGTAAAGTCATTTAGAACAGGAAGCCATCCGTCAATACATTCATCATTATTCTCCTCATTACCCCCATACGGTTTTAGGAAAAGCAAGTTACCACACAAGAAAGGCAACTCATCCAGGACAAGGTTTCAAGGATCCAGTGAAGTTCTAAACTGAAACTTTGGTTCTGTTCCTACTTGTGAATTATTACTAAGCTGTTATTTACAAATAAAAGGATATTTACATTTGCCCAGTGAATGGTTTCTGTGAATCTGCTTCCCTGGGAAGCAGTGTCTCCTGTCCCATTGTGTGCACAGGGAAATCCCTAAAGGCAGGATGGGTGCATCTGCCCATGTCAGTTCCTCTCAGTTTCTCATATTCCCAATCATAGGTTCAGTTCCCTACATTTCCACATCAGTTTCTGATTCTTTGTAAAGAGAAGTCCTCGCAAAAATTCATCACCGTATTGTATTTCCATGAATATATGCATTTTAGCTACACTTTCCCCCAGCAGATGCACTTTTGTACATATTTGGAGGGATACCTGTGTTTTAAAGTTCAGAAAGCAAGAATTAGGTAGGTTCACATTAAAATGCAAACTAAACTGAATTTCTCCCCCCTTCCTACCTAAGGACATTCTAGCAAGTGCTTTCACCTTGCAGCCCTGCCCCTTCAGCCAGCTGCACTGTGCTGGACTCAACCAGCACTTCCCAATGATATGAGCCACACATCCCCACTGGAGGCAAATTGACTAATTGTTGTGAAGTACTGTGAAGACTTAAGTTTTGTGTAACCGAAGGCTTCCTAAACCCGGTCCATCTGATGACTCCACAGGTGATGACTCATAGCACCACGGATTCAAGTATCATTAAAGAAAACTCGAGGAACTCTGGGATGGAGGCGTTCCCTTCTGCATGCTCTGCTTGTACACAATCCTATTCGCAATGTAAATATTTAGGAGTATCTAAAATGGGGCTAGAAAAAGAACATGAGTAATCCAAATAAGAAGAAGGAATGAGCTAGTTGTGTGTTGTTGATTTTAAAGGACCAATAGAGCATCTCGAATTCTCGAAGTATATCTAAATCATCTACCTTCCTGGAAAGCACTATGAGTAAGCGGGCATATGGGCAAAAGCGGTGGGTGCCGAAAACTGTTAACAGAATTAATCATCTAAAGAAAACTGAGCCATGCTAATGTGGACCTTAACTGCATTTATATTTCTAAAGCATAAGGGTTTTTTTTCTCTTCCCCCCCTTTTTTTAAGGCATCAGCCTGGGAGTGCTTATTTATTGCTTCTGGGGAATGCCTTTGAAAACCCTGTTTTCTTTCTCATTGACACATTTATTTTGCTGGAATTAGAGGAGTGTCAAGGGCTTTCTCCTCCCCCCACCTTAATAGCCTCCCCACTTCACTTATTCAGCTCTCACACACAAACGTGTAGAATGATGTGAGCTTTTCTTTAGGATCATGGTACACCACCAGCCATGAATCTCAAGGCCTCTTTTGTCAGCTAGTGAGAAATACTTCAAATATTCATGTGAAAAAATAAAGAAAGTGACCTGAATATAGATCACCACATGTAATGATGTGTGGAATGATATAATAGCATTCAGACAGAATATGAAATCATTGGTTTAGCGTGATGTCGGGAAGCCTTGACCACTCCCCTCTCTTCTTTCCTATTCCTTTGTGCACAAGGAGAATAACCCCAAAGCTTCCTATTGGTTCAGAATAAACTTTGCTTAGAAAGTTAGAATAAACCACAAAGTTCAGATCTAGCAGAAAGCGATGGTTCATTCAAGGCTGAAAATGGAAGCTTCCAATCTCTTCCCCTCACAAGTGGCGGACGACCTTGCTCCCTCAGGAGGCCGTGATGGCCCACCAACGTGGGTGGGTTTAAAAAGAATGAGACAGATTTTGGCTTCCCATAGGCATCTGGTTGGCCACTGACTAGATGGGCCATTGGCTTGATCCAGCAGGCTTGTCTTACGTTCACTTCTGCCCCAATATGCTCCTTTTAAAAAACATCTCTTTTGAAAACACTGACAAAATATGGATCCGCTATTTATTTTACTTTATGATTTATAACGCAGCTTTCTTCCAAGGAGCATAAGATGGTGTGCATGGATCTCCTTATTTTATCTTCACAACAACCCAGTGAGGTAAGTAAGGCCGAGAGCAAGTGGCCGTCTCAATATCACTGAATCAGCTTCATGGTTTAGTGGGAATTTGAACCTGGGTCTCCCAGGTCATAGTCCAACACTTAAACCACTACATCACTCTTAATCAATGTCAATCCATAACATGCTGTTATTTACCACGTCTTGGCTCTGGTTAATTTGGTAATGCAAAGTACATTAATTATTTTGCAGACTTGTATTCATTGTATCAAATTATAGGCACTTGTCATCTGATGTAACATTCAAATACTTCTCAAGAAAGCTAACTTTCTAATTTAGCAATCATGTGAAACCAGCAATGCTACTTTAATCCTTATGTACTGGTTCTTATCTGCAGGGGACAGGGCTCTAAATCTTTGCTTACAAGCTAGCTTTCCGGGTAACAAGGGCCAGTTTTCAAACTGCTTATCCCCTCTTGATCTCTGTATAATAAATTGGTTCATTTCTTCCAGGTTTTATTCCTCCATCTACTTTGGCATGGATCCAACAGTGAGTGTACTTGAAACGGGGAAGGATTTCTGGATGTGACAAAGACCACGGTTGAATGCTAACTCTCAATTGTGGCCTCAATTGTGGTAGCAAAAGAGCCAGAGCAGCCAAGCAAAATCTAATCTGAAGATCTATAGTGTTGGTGTAAACAAATTAAGCCTTGCCGAGGGCATGGAGACATGTTGGTTTGTTCCTTTCAGGGAGGTACAATGGAAAGAGGCATGTGGTGACCTGCTCTTGGCACTGTCTTCTGTTTATTCTTTTCCTTAGCCTTAGCTCTTATATTTCTGTTTGTTTCTCTACTGATGGCTTGGAGAAAAGTAGCCCAGTGTTTACGCCATGATCTATAAGTGAGGCATGCTTTCCTTTGCCGAGAGAGGGGCTGAAATCATAGCTGCAAGTTGACATGTGGTTTATTTTTGTTGGAAATCCCCCCTGTTCCATCATCGTATTTGTCATCCAAATGCTACAGCAATCTGTACTTTTTATAGCTGTCATCTCTTTTGTCTAGGATTTTTCCTGTGATAAAGGGGAGGGGGTGAGCAGGGGAGTGGGGGTGAGGGGAATGCTTCAGATAGCTGAGAGAAATAGTAAAGGAGCAGATCTAACCATTGGGATAGATCTCTGTACAGACAAGCTAAAGAAGACCAGCCCAGTGGAGGCAGAGAGCATCTCATCCACCTGATCGGAAAACAGCAGCCAGGTCATCAGCATGGCTTTTTAAACATGGGTGAAAGCATTTGCCAAAGGCGGTTCCTACAGAAGAAGGGGCTCAAAGGCAGGGGTGGTGATAGGGGGCAACCTCAGGCCATTGCCAGAGCCTAGTACCCTGGTAGACCCAATTACTAATGCCCACCCTATTCCTGGAAGGTGATTTGTTTTGGCCAGCAACCCACAGCTGAGCCCCCTTTTCACTATCATGGCGAAAGTATAACAGGGTTAGGATGTCTTTCCTCGCTCCTTCTACTGCTGAAACAGTGTTCTAGCCAATGAGGGCTGGTTGGCATCTGCCGTGCACCCCAATTCCTCTCAACCAACATCACATCATTGCAGTAGGTGCGGGGGGAACAGTTTGTGATAAATGGTGGGGGCCAGCTGGCACTGGCTGGCTTGAATGCCACTGGTGTGGCCACAACTGCCACCACCACCGCTGAAGTGAAAGAAAGAAAAATCCTGCCACAAGGCCAACACTTCTCCACATGTCACTCCTTCCCATTCTAAGCAGCCCAAGCCCTGAGATGCTTACAGCCCCACCAAGAACAGAAGCCCATCGTGTGGAGACCTGGAGGAGGGCCTTTCTTGTACTGGCCCCCCGTTATAGAGCATGGATGGCTGAGGGGCATGGATGGGTGCAACTTTGATGGGGTTTTATCACATGATAAAGTTACCTCTCTTTTCTAAAGCTTCTGATGGCCACGTGTCAATCATTTTAGCCTTTACTCTCCTTTTGCACTGAGGAATTGAATGCAATTGTTTTATCACTGATGCATTGATTGTGTTTTGTATTGATATTGTTTGATTGTTATCTATAAACTGTTGTGAGGTCACATGTGCCAGAAAGCAGCATGTACATCTATAATACAAATTATGTACAAGAGCTGTACATAAGTGTTAAGGAAACTGGGATAACCAACATGATAGTCTCTCACTGTTGTCAGACTCCAGCCCACCATCTCTGACCACTAATCATGCTGGCTGCAGCTGATGAGAACTAAGGTCCAAAAACATGTGGAGGGCAACACATTAGCTACCCCTGTAAAAAATAGCTCAAGCCCCCCACCAAACCTTGGCACAAATTATACAAACAGCGTAATCAAATCCTAACTATCTTCCTGGACTGTCCACTTGAGGGGATAAAGATTAATATTTCCATGTTCCCCCATGAAAGAGACCTATTGGATTGTAGAAAAATAGCACGTCAGGAAAAAAGCTGAGTTGAAGCCTTGCCCATGACACCCAATTTTAAAAACATGAAAAGTGTCTTCCTGGATTGGACCAGAGGTCCATCCTAACATCAATTTAGGATGAACTGGATGGTCTAGCATCTTAACTCATTAATAGGCTAGTTTTATGAACATGACAAAGAGCTCAGTGGGTTCGTTTTTGTCCTGGAACATCCTAATGAAACATTTGCTTGTGCTATTACTCATTCTGCCCAAGCTCCTTCTACAGGATGAAGCTAATAAGGTCACATTCTGCTTTTCTGAATGGTCTGTTTGTGTGGGTGAGGAAGCTTAATGTGAAAGGAAGAAACCCCGTTTCTTCACCGCTTACTACACCTAACATCAGGAAGAAATTATATTTCTTTTCTGTTTTGTTGTTCAAAAAGAAATGATGTCACCTATTTACCAGCATGGGCCAACACATTAAATGGTTTCCAGGTTCCTTAAAATAATAAAAAAAATACAATGCACTGCATTTCATTTCATTAGGAATTGCTTTCAGATCTTAGCTGATTAGGATGGACTGTTTAGATGATATTTTTTCATACTGCCATCAATCGCCTCATGGCACTAAGGGCTTAACTACACATTTGCTAGGTACACAACATGAAGCTCTGTTTCTGTCTTTCTTATATAGGTCTTGTCTGCAGCAAACATTTAGATCATTATGACCCCACTATAAATGGTCATGACTTCCCTCAAAGACTCCTAGCAATTGAAGTTTGTGAAGGGTGCTGAGAGGTGTGAGGAAATCCCCCATTCCCCTCACAGATCTTACATTTCCCAGTTTTCCTTAACAGTCAATCCCTCTTCCCAGGAAGCTTTAAGAATTGTAGCTCCATGAGAACAATGGTGACCTAATAATTCTTAGCACCCTTGACAAACTATGATTCCCAAATAATGAGAACCAAATAATGTTCAGAGTTGTATCACCTGTTGATGCCTTGACAATTCCATAATTCTATTGGATCCTCCTTGCTGTGGCGGTTCATAGTCATAGCTTTTCAGTGGAGCTAGTTCAAAGCCATTGAGTTGTTTGAAGGCAGTGCCAAGGTAAGCCTGAGATTTAACATGTGCACGGGACCAAGATGTTCTGTGTCATGGTTCTTCATTATGCAGTGGGGGAGGCGGTTAGCTGCAACTTCACTAGGTCAGGGTGTAGTATTAAAAATAGGGGAAGATGGTTGGATGTCGTTTTGGATAATGACTTGTGATTGTTATACATCCAATTATCTCTAACACATTTTGTTGCATTGTAACTTCACTGCCATTTGTCAGCCTCGCCAAGAGGATCTTGTGACATATTAAGGAAATGAAATTAGTCACTAAGAGCACAAACATTTCTGGAGTGTGTCAAAAAAAAAGTAAACTCATAGTTTATGCTGGGTATTTCATGGGGCCAAAAAACACTGTAGAGCAAACAAACAAAAAGTAATATAATTTGGGAAGAAGTTTCCATACTAAAGTGAGTTCTTCTTTCCCCAGACACCTGGCTGGTTTTTTGTTCCATATATTTTCATTCTGCTTTGAGTGTGTGCTTCATGTTCTCCATTCCTTAGTTGAGCAGTCTTCCAGGATCTCATAAGGAAATAAACGAATTGGCTGTGTTGCTGTTCTATTTAGAGATGGGTTGAAAGTTCCACATTGAACTTTTAATGGAACTATGATGGATCTTGGAGAACAAAAAGGTCTCCACGAAAAGATAATTATCTTTGTGAAGTGTTCCCTTTATTTTTTAATATATCTTTTTTGCCTTAACCCTGGCTCATATGAAGCTTCTTTTGTGCACTGAAGGTTTTGCTCATATGTAGCTCCTTCTCTGGAGGCTCTGCATAGACACCAGAGATGCAGGGCTGGAGCTTGTCATTTCACAACTGAGTTCTTCTGCAATGGGAAGAGATAGTTATTTTACTTTGCCTCACAGACTCTGATTTCTATTTTCTCACACTATTTATTTTATTTCGTCTAAGTTTAAAAGTTAACTTAAAAAGAAATCCCAGTTTATAAATTATATTATTCTTTTGTATACTTTGATATATTTTTTACTTCCCATAAAATAATATGCAATAAATCTGCCAGAAAGCAGATAATTTCCTCATCAATTTCTATGTTGGGGTTTTCTTGAACAGATCTCATTACTATAGCTCTTGAATTAATGTCAGAAAAGACTATCAAGATGTCTCTATCTAATTTTTTCTTTCATGAAAGGGCTGAGTTAATTCTACATACTGATTTGATCACCACATTGTCTGCATTTCTTCCTAGGATTGTAACAAAGAACTCTTATAGAAACATCTTTAAATCATTTGCTTTCTCTTTCTCTTTAATACCTTTGACCTTAATGCTAGCACGACTCTTTTTATCATTAATAATATCTTTATGACTTTCTAACTAATCTGTCTTTTGTAACATTGATCTTGCTAATCACATCGATAAGTCAGGGATTCTGTCTTTTCCACTTGTCTTGATTTTTCTGTGTACTTCCTCTGCTGTTTGTAATTCCTTACTTATTTTCCCTTGGTTAGATTTTCAAATCTTTCTCAGAAAGTTTCAATTTTTAAAATTCTGAGTCTGCCTTTCTTTTTTCAAATTAGTTTGCATTGTGTTATTTTTTCAAAAGCTTCAGTATTAATATTCCAAAACATATTTATGATTATTCTCTTCATATTTTATTGTTGTTAGCCGCCCTGAGCCCGGCTTTGGCTGGGGAGGGTGGGATATAAATAAAATTATTATTATTATTATTATTATTATTATTATTATTATTAATGTATATATATGTGTGCGCATTTTATATACATACGCTTCATCAATTGCATTAGAACATTCACAATTTTTATCAACTAATTATGCATTCCACCACCCCATTATTAAATTAACCTTAAGCCCTGAATAGATTTCACTAGACTTGAGCATTAATGAACTATACCACTGTCTGTATAATTCACAAGTCCTCTTCAAATTTATTTATATTCCTATCACCTTACATAATATTACAGTGAAAGGTATCTCCACTCAGTATTGCACAATGTCTAAGCATAATACATCTCTCTCTCTCTCTCTCTCTCTCTCTCTCTCTCTCTCTCTCTCTTTCTGTTAATTATATCACAACAGTAAACTGTTTCTTGGAAAAAAGGGCAGAGCACAATAATTGCTCAGTCTTTTCTTCAACTGACCATGGTTCTTCACCTTTGTACGCACCAAAGGAGCTCACCCTTCTAGTTGTACTCCTCTGGTGGCACATCACCCAGCAACCTAAGACTTCTTTTATAACTGTTCTCTTGCCTCAATACTATATGCTATTCAGTTGACCCAGAAATACTCACGCAGAGCCAGTCTGCTTCACCAAACACTTAAGACCAGCTGCACAACTGCAGTTGAGGAAAAATGAGAATTACGAGTCCATCAGGAGATTCACATTGGTGCTAAAATGGACCACACCCCATTCTCCCCATATCTCCATTCCAACCAGGACTCTAAGTCCTCTTTGACAGCTTTCCTTTCCTTTCAGAAATGCTCACCTACTGCTGATATTCTTCACCAAATACTCAAGGGGAGCCCCACACTGGTGCCTAGATAAAAGTGAGATTCAAGAATCCGACAAGAGAGGTCATATAGGTGGCAAGAGAGACCAGACTCCTCTGCTTCCTGTGTCTATACAGTATCACACCTTTGTAGGCAGATCTTAAATCCAATCCATCATGAAATTTTTGGAAGGGCCAATACTTGAAGAGAGTGAAATTTAGAAGATATCTAAGGTTGAAAGAATAATCTGTTCTGTCCAGGCCCATTTAAAACAAGTCCCCACAAAAAATATTATTTTGCTTTTGCATTCCTTTTAGAACATCTTAATGCTGATTCTTTGGCAGTGCATCTGGACAAAGGTCGTGCAAAACATCAAAATCTAAACCATGCAAATCAAGTGTGTGGATGAACAATGAGCAAAATGAGCTCATTATTCATTTTTGAACAATGCCTAGTGAAGTACTTGGGGCATGAGGAGTTGCACAAAATAATGGGACATCTGCTTTTAATAGGGTTTTCTTCAGCCAGCTCCGCTTACCACTAAAGAGAAGATGCTCCTCAGATGGCCTGCCAAGACTGTCTCTTTTCTCCTTATCATCGCTGCGCCGTGCCTTTCTCCAAATCTGCTGCTGGCTGCTGGTGCCCTTCACTTGTTTTTTCGATACTGAGCATATAATTAAAATGGTGGCTGGGTTTTGGAGCTCCAACAAGCACCACAGGCAGTAGATCAGATGTTGGAGCACAGCTCCAATCATTCATGTCCACTGTCCATGCTGGCTGGCAGTGGATGACAGTTAGAGCTGCCCCACCAACCTCGTTCTTCCCTCAGCAAATCCCAACCTGTCTGCCTTCTTACTTACAACTAGCCAGGGGGTGGCTCTGGTGCCTTCTGGCCTACCAGTCCCACAGGCAACCCAACACTATTAGTGGCTGGGATTGATGGGAGATAGGAGTCCAGCAACCTCTGGAGGCCACAGGTTCTTCATCCCTGAAGGAGGTGACATGGGCAGCATAATTTTGCTTTTTAAACTCCTATGAGGACAAAGCTAGTTGTGGCCTTGGAGATACATGAATTCATCTCTGATGTCTTTGTCTCCTTTAATGTGTGCAACTTTGGGTGTGCTGATTGGTATCAGGGTTGTGGTCCAGCCCCAGCCCCAAATCAAGACAGTTGCTCCCTGACCTCTATTACCTATGGAAGAAATATATATATATATAAAGGGACAATGCAGATGCCTGCCTGCTTTTTTCCTGCGTAACTAGGAACAGATCTAGATGGGACTTAATTTATGTCAGGAAATTATGTCGGGGTAAACTTGCCGCCCCCTTTGCCACAAGCCTGATCCAAATTTCCTTCAGTTTTTTTTGTTTTTGCTTTTTTAAAGCAAACACACACAAAGTTTTTGGAGATGAATTTGGGCATTTCTGAGGACATGCCTGGTTTGGCCCTGAATTGATGGTCTGGATATGGGCCATAGCTTTGTGGTAAAACAGTGTCTTTGGTAATTTGATTCAATCCTGGGCACAGTGTCATTAAAAAGATGCATAGTAGTGGGTCTGAGAAAGGCCCTTGGCCACAGAGCATGGCCAACTAGAAGAGAAGGACCAACAGCCTGACAATCGATGGAAGACAGCTTCATGTGTTTATATTTGAGCTTGCTTGATGGCTCTCTTCAAGTGCTGACACACAAGAAAATGAAACAGATTGGTAGGACTAAGACCAATGGGAGGAAAGAGTAGGAAAGCACCATTGGGCTAAATTTCCTAATGGCAAAAGGCTTTGGATATCTGGGAGACTGTATCAGGAGTTGGCAGACACTCCTTCACTGTAGCTATTTAAGCAGCAATTGGATGCTAACTACCAGGCATGCTGTTTTTTGCATTCTCTACAGCAGATCCTGCATTGATCTGGGGGATGGACTAGGTGAGTTCTTGAAGATCCCCTTCTAACATGAGGCTTATGAATTCTTGTATCTTTATCCCTGCAAAACTAGATCCAGCACAGAGGGAGGGAGAGAGGGAGAGTCATGTATTCCTTTGTATCTAGGCATTATACTTATGTTATGTACTGAGTCGAATAGGATCCAAACTGCAGCAGTCTGATTGGTCCTAGAACAATAGGATCCAAAAGGCAGCAGTCTGATTGGTCCTAGAACAATAGGATTCAGAATGCAGCAGTCTGATTGGTCCTAGAACAATGCAGCAGTATGATTGGTTGGCAGGAACTACCCAATCATGCTCCAGATAGAAGTGAATCCACAACCTGATTGGCTTACAGTAGAATTCCGGAATTAGCCAATCTTGTGCAGCCCATTGTGTAAATAATGTATATAAAGCTGATACTTTGAGGGGACTTTCATTCATTCCTCCTCACCACTATGAGCTGAATAAAGAGCATGAAATCACTTTGCGACTCTGAGTATATTTCACTGGCGACGAGGATGGGATCCCGCTGAGCTGACTGCCACACACAGCACCGCAGCACCGCCACCTGCCGCACCGCTGCCTCGCACCGTGTATCCAGGCTTCAGCTCCGGGACACAAGGAACTCAGAATGGCAACCGACAACAGCTTCTCGCCATTCAACCCAGCATCTGGAGACTGGGAAGCGTACGCCTCCCGTTTCACCTTCCTCCTAGAAGCCAAAGGGGTCACCGACGAAGAAGACGCCAAGAAGAGGGCAATATTCTTCAGCGTCTGCGGAGAGGAGACGTTTGAAATCGCCCGGGCTCTCCTTGCGCCGGAAGACGTCGCTACTGTTCCATACAAAACAATAATGGAACAGCTGAAGGGGCACTTTTCACCGCAGCCCTCAGTGGTGGCTCGTCGAAATGCCTTCTACGCAAAGCGGCAAGCCCCTGGGGAAACCATAACTGGGTTTGTGACCTCTCTCCGCCAAGCCGCCCGGTTCTGCAACTTCTCAGAGCTGGAGAACATGCTTCGTGACCGCCTCGTCGGTGGCCTGAAGGATGAGAAGCTGCAACGACGCCTCTACGCTAAGAAGGACCTAACGTTCCAGGTCGCTCTGGAGGAGGCCCTGGCAACGGAAGCTGCCGAGAGGTCGACGCAAGAGGCACGGCCGAGCCAGCTGTCCCAACCGAGGGTCCACCACGAAGACCTCACCGACGACTCAGGATCCGACAGGGAGGAGGTGCACCGAGTACAGCAGCGCACTCAAGCAGCCCACATACCACAGCTGCCTCGACGAGAAGGAGGGAACTGCGCAAGCTGTGGAGAAAGTCACGAGAGGAGGACCTGCCGTTTCCGCAACGCAGAGTGCAGGCAGTGCAGAAAATTGGGACACATCGCCCGGGTGTGTCGGGCTCGGCCCACCCGACGCCAGGCATCAGATGACCAATCCAAGAGCCCCAGGTCCCGGGGCCCAACGCACCAAGGCAACTCGACAGAGCTCACGGACTTCCAGGTATACCAGTTGCCCCACCCCAACGTAGAGAAAATTTATGTTGACGTACAGATAGAGGGGGCCCCATGCCGCATGGAGCTTGACACGGGTTCAACTCTATCCATAATCTCGGCAAGGACCTTAAGGAAACTGTGTCCTACTGGGGGTCCCAAACTCAGGCCGGCCCCATTCACCCTCCGGGACTTCCAAAAGCGTAAGGTCCCCACAATGGGGGTGGGGACCTTCAGGGTGCAATACCGAGGGCGGACGCGGCAACTGGACTTGCTTGTGGTCAAGGGCCCCTACATTAGCTTACTGGGATTGGCATGGTTTGGACCACTAGGGCTAGCCGTCACCGGGGTGAACCACACTAGCTTACAAGTGGACGTGGACGCCATATGCAAGGAATTTCCGGGGGTTTTCGATGGGAAATTGGGACAGTATACGGGCCCCCCCATTGCTCTACAGCTTGACCCCGCAGTACGACCGGTCAGGCTCAAGGCCCGCCGGGTCCCGTTCGCCCTGAAACCCCGTATAGACGAGGAATTGGACCGGCTCGTGGAGCAAGGAGTGCTGGAGCCGGTGCCTAATGCCCCCTGGGAAACCCCAATCGTCACGCCCGTCAAGCCTAATGGTTCGGTCCGCATCTGCGCAGACTACAAATGTACCATAAACAAGGCCCTCACGGCCCATGCATACCCAGTGCCAGTGGTCAGCCATGTTCTTGCCACCCTGGCTGGGTCGAAAATTTTTGGCAAGCTGGACTTGGCCCAAGCATATCAACAGCTGCCAGTAGATGAGGCCACAGCAGAGGCACAGACGATTGTGACGCACAGAGGAGCATTCAGGGTAAAGCGGCTGCAATTCGGTGTCAGCGTGGCACCAGGCATATTCCAGAATCTAATGGACTCTCTACTTAAAGGGATTCCGGGCGTCACCCCCTTCTTCGATGATGTGTTGATTGCCGGGCCCACACCAGAGGAGTTTGAGGACCGCCTCCGCACCGTTCTGCACCGTTTCCAGACGGCGGGTCTCAAGGTGAAGCGGGAAAAATGTCTACTAGGAGTGCCTCAGGTGGACTTTCTGGGATTTATGGTGGACGCAGAAGGGGTCCACCCGACTGGGGACAAGGTACGGGCCATTTGTGATGCCCCAGCGCCCAAGAACAAGACTGAACTTCAGGCCTTCTTGGGACTATTGAACTTTTACCATTCCTTCCTTCCCCACAAGGCGGCGGTAGCAGAGCCCCTACACAGACTCCTGGACAAGCGGGCCCCTTGGGTGTGGGGCCAGCGCCAGGAGGCCGCATTCCAGGCAGTCAAGGACTTGCTTGTCTCAAACTCGGTCTTGGCACACTTCGACGAGAGGCTGCCGGTGGTGCTAGCATGCGATGCCTCGCCCTATGGAATTGGCGCTGTCCTGGGACACCAACTCCCGGATGGAAGAGAGGTACCGGTGGCATACTTTTCCCAGACACTCAACTCAACCGAGCGGAACTACTCGCAAATCGACAAGGAGGGTCTGGCAATCGTGAAGGGAGTAAAAAAATTCCATGATTTCTTGTACGGGCGGCCCTTCACCGTGGTGACTGACCACAAGCCGTTGCTTGGCTTATTTGCCCCTGAAAAGCAGACCCCCCAAGTGCTGTCTCCTCGCGTCCTCAGGTGGTCAATTTTCCTTGCCAGCTACCAGTATGCACTGATTCACCGTCCGGGGAAGGCGATGGGCCATGCGGATGCCCTCAGCAGGCTACCACTACCGGAAACAGGCCCCGACCCAGCACCCGCACAAGAGGTTATGAGCCTGGAGCTGCTTCCCGACCGCCCCATTCAGGCACAAGAAGTTGCACACCATTCCAAGAAAGATAGGGTCATCTCCCGGGTCCTGGACTGGGTGTGGAGGGGATGGCCCAGCAGCAGCCCCGGGCCAGAATTCGCCGGCTACACAACCCGCAAACATGAACTGTCGGCCCACAAGGGGTGCCTGTTATGGGGAAGCAGGGTCGTTGTTCCCCAGCCCCTCCGAAAAAGGGTCCTCACAGCCCTACACGAGACACACCCAGGGGTAGTAAGAATGAAGGCCCTGGCCAGGAGTTATGTGTGGTGGCCGGGGATCGACGGAGAGATAGAGGCCTGGGTCAAACACTGCCAGGCCTGCCAAGAATCCCGCCCAGATCCCCCAAGGGCCCCAGTCCAGTCCTGGGAGTCCGCCCGAGCACCATGGTCACGCCTGCATGTGGACTTCGCTGGCCCCTTTCAGGGGAAAACATTCTTCATAGTGGTGGACTCCTACACCAAATGGCTGGAAGTCGCACTGGTACCGTCCACTTCTACGTCCGCAGCCATCCGGGTACTACGCAGGCTGTTTGCAACCCACGGGCTCCCTGACACTCTCGTCTCAGACAACGGGACTGCATTTACGTCAGGAGAATTCCAAACCTTCACAGCGCAGAACGCCATCCGCCACATCCGTTCGGCGCCATTCCATCCTGCCACCAATGGCCAAGCAGAACGCATGGTGCGGACCACCAAGGACACCCTTCGCCGCATGACGCAAGGGGATTGGGAGTACCGCCTTGCCACATTCCTTCTAGCACAGCACAGCACCCCCAGCTCAACGACTGGCCGGAGCCCCGCTGAACTACTAATGGGTCGGCGCCTTGCAATCAGATTGGACCGCATTCACCCCGATAGAGCTCAGGATGAGGTAGTGGTGGGGGAAGGCAGGAACCCCCGGACCTTCGAGGCCCAGGACCCAGTGTACGCAAAGAATTTTGGGGCAGGCCCAGCATGGGTACCCGCCACAGTCACCAGGGTCACTGGCCCCGTGTCGTACGAGGTGCTAACAGATGGGGGGCAATGCTGGCGCCGCCACTGCGACCAGATACGGCGACGATTCCCGGGAGAAAACCAGGAGGAGGAAAGGTCAGAGGAGTCCCAAAGGAACAGAGGGGCAGTGAGGCCCATAGAGCACGAGGGGCCAGCAGGAGAGGCAGAATCAGTAAATACAGAGAGGACCTGCGAGGCCGAAAGGACACCGGAACCAGAACCACAACTGAGCGAGCCGGTTGCGCCAGACCAAATAGCCCCATCACAGCCAGCATCCTTGGAACACGAGCCAGAACCTGAACCCCGGACCAGGGAACACCCCAGGCCGCAACGCACACGTAGGCCGCCAGCGTACCTCGAGGACTATGAATGCGACCTCCCGGGCAGGACTGGAACTTAGAGGGGAGGGGTGTTATGTACTGAGTCGAATAGGATCCAAACTGCAGCAGTCTGATTGGTCCTAGAACAATAGGATCCAAAAGGCAGCAGTCTGATTGGTCCTAGAACAATAGGATTCAGAATGCAGCAGTCTGATTGGTCCTAGAACAATGCAGCAGTATGATTGGTTGGCAGGAACTACCCAATCATGCTCCAGATAGAAGTGAATCCACAACCTGATTGGCTTACAGTAGAATTCCGGAATTAGCCAATCTTGTGCAGCCCATTGTGTAAATAATGTATATAAAGCTGATACTTTGAGGGGACTTTCATTCATTCCTCCTCACCACTATGAGCTGAATAAAGAGCATGAAATCACTTTGCGACTCTGAGTATATTTCAACTTACATGGTTACCTGGAGCTTCTGCAGGTAACAAAACAAATAAGGAAAGTCTGGGTGAAGTAGGAGACTGGAGTAACAGAATGACAAAACAAATAACACTGATCCCTGGATGATACTGAGACTCGGTCATCAAGAGGATAGAGAGTCCATGAATAGTGCTTCTCTATGTCTGTAAATCCCACTGCCAGCCCATTAATTGAGCATCTCATCCATTGTCTGGAACTGATCTCCTCCCTTGCTGGGAGATGAGTTGATGGTTTAATAGCTTTTTCACATTTTTGACTTCTACACGTTGCAGCAGATGTTCAGTTGATAAACCATTAGTTCATAATAATTACAGTATGCCTGTGTGCATAAAAGATAACAGCCACCTGGATGTAATGGGCAAGTTCCCTTTTATTATCCCAGCTGCTGAGTCGTCAAAAAGGTCTTAGTAAATACAAAAGAATCTGATTCCATACATAACGCCTTACAGAGTTACAAAGGCAGGATATGCAGGTCCCCACCCACAAGGAGCTTACAATCAAAGGTAGACAGTGGGGAAAGCAACAGGAGAAAAAGGTGAACATCAAAGGAATAAGGGATGATCCAGTTTTGACCTTAAGGTGTGTTGAATTAATCTGTAGTCTCTCTAGAAAATGGTGGTCTTTCAGAACCTCTCGGGAGGCCCACCTGTTTATAGATGGGCAGTGATGTTAATTTTGACTAGGCGATGTACTTCATAGACTGCTGCATTTGCTCAAGCTGGCTCTGAGATCTTCATTAAGCTGCTCTGAGGCCTCAGTTTGCAGCCCAGAGGTTTCTAGTTTTGCTTCAAGGGTGTCCATTTGCTGCTGATCTTTGGTGTCTTCCCCCTGCTGTGAGATATATTTCCTTCAGGCTACTGGCTTTGCTGTTTCAATGTCCAATTCACTTGGACTTGAGAGTGTTGCTGTTATTTCCTCCATTCTGGAACCATTATATGGAACAAAGCTAATATAAGGCCTTGGAAGACTAGACTCTAGACATGTTTTCTGAACTGAAAATCAAATATGTCTCAGATTGGCTTAAATGGCAATCCGTCCCAGGGAGCTCTGGGAATTGTAGCTCCAGGAGGGGAATAGGGGTGTGCCAACAATTATGGCATGATACTGCTTTAAATGTATAGTGCAGATGGGACCTAAGTCTTTAAGAAACAAACTGCATGCTACATTAATCATCTAGTTTGCCTTTCAGTGCAAGATTTTTCTTTCCAATAGCCAATGTAGGAGAGGGTCAGGAGGGAAGCAACTTGGATTGTGACATTGGCATGGAGGATCAAGAGCTCCATCTCTCTGTCCTTTGCTGTGTTAGAGATGGTGGCTCATATATGGTGGCTGTTTTTGTAAGAAAAGTCTTGTACTCAGGGGCAAACCTGAGTACATTAGTACATTAGTACATGTTACATCAGTGTAACATGTAGCTTGGCCCTTAGCAACTGTGGCTGATTTAAAGGCCTCCACGACTTTGAATGGGATTTGGGTTGAGTTTGTCCTGCCTGTTGAAATTTGGCAGAGAAGCAAACTTAACATTATCAGCGGTTATGTGAACTTGGAATGTGCAACACACCCTCAAGACAATGCTGATCTTTTGTGCTTGGTAACAACATGATTATGGAGTGCTGCTTCCTTAATCTGCACTCAGTTTCTCGCAAGTGCAGCCGCACATACATTTCCCCATGAGCTGTTGGTTTTATGGATCTTGGATGTTAGAATCTGTGCATCATGGCATTAGCAAGAAACAGTCTAATTGCCCTTTTAATGTGTACAGGTAAGTTGGACTATGACAGAGGCAGATGAATATATCGAGAGAAATTGTACTTAAGAAATACTTTCTCAGATAAGGATCTCGGTAAGCAGTATCTGTAGTTCAAACCTGAAATCTGACAAATCAAAGAGAAAGAAGTAGATTTTCTTCCTTTGACCTTTCTCCCTATTTTAGCAGTTTCAAGGATGACAGCTGACCTCATATTTACTTTCAACCCGGTCAATCTGAACGAGTCGACACCTGTAGGAACGGTGCTAAGTCAAGTTTCTGACCCTGATGTTAATGATACTACAAATACTTACATGACGGATGATCACTTGGACAAATTTAGCATTGATCCAGGTAAGTATGCAATGGTTTTTTCATTTGGGCATGTTCAGTATCTTCGTAACTTAATTTTGGGATGAAGAATGAATGAAAAACAAGAGGGTGAAATCACAAGTGTGTGCTTTGTGGCTTTATAAAGTATTTTTATAAGTACAGACAATATAAAAGAAAATGGGCAGAATGTAAGAGGTTGTCCTGGCCTCAATAGTGAGCCTTTCCTCCCAATTCATTTTCCACTGTTGCCTGTTTATCCTTTTGGTTTTTAAAATAGTTTTGCCCCAAATTTCCCCTTCGAAATTGTATCAGCCCCCTTTGTTCGGTCCCAGCGCCTGCCAACCTAGCAGTTTGAAAGCACGTCAAAGTGCAAGTAGATAAATAGGGACCGCTTACTAGCGGGAAGGTAAACGGCGTTTCCGTGTGCGGCTCTGGCTCGCCAGAGCAGCGATGTCACGCTGGCCATGTGACCCGGAAGTGTCTCCGGACAGCGCTGGCCCCCGGCCTCTTGAGTGAGATGGGCGCACAACCCCAGAGTCTGTACCCCTGTACAGGCAGGGGTACCTTTACCTTTACCTTTAGCAAAAGGAAGCTAATACTTCAGGTAGGTCAAGAACCATAGTGGGTTCTTTACAATACTATCCCTACTCTGAGTAGACCCACTGAATTTTTTGAATACAATTAATTTTCATCCATTAATTTCAATGGTCTGCTCTGAGCAGAACTTAATTGGTTACCACACGATGTCTACTCTTTGGGAACAATTCATTTAATTATTATTTTTACAGTGTTTCCCTGCAAATGCACTCCCATCCCATAAATCAATTTTGCAGTAAACAAAAGTATCTTTTGCAACCAAAACCATTTCCTGAAATGAGAACAGGGCGAACAGGGCCATTGCTGGCCACTGAATTATTATTTCTTATTATGAAATTAAAATACACACATTGTATGCCAAATATACAGGATATGCTTTTGGCAGGGGCACTGGAGGAACGAGATCACGGCAGAGTGCAGACTGGAGTTCTTCTGTGTGTTTCCTGCAAGGGAAAGTGTCAATGGTGTTATTGAGAGCAGCTAAAAATGTGCAGGTTACAGAAGGTGAGAGACAAGGTAAAAGCGAAAATCGCAACAAGGACCTGACCTAACACAGAACTCACTGAGAGCACCATAACTTCAGGAATGCTTCACTATCATTCTTTAGCTTAAAAAAAGGCCTGCCCATGTGTTAAACCATGCCATCCCACACTGCAGATCTCTGGCAACATTCTGCAACATCTGGTGTGTGGGGCTGTCCTTGATGACAGTTTAGAAGCTATAAAAGTAAAGGTAAAGGACCCCTGACAGTTAAGTCCAGTTGCGGACGACTCTGGGGTTGTGGCGCTCATCTCGCTTTACTGGCCATGGGAGCAGGCGTTTGTCCAGTTTTTCTGGGTCATGTGGCCAGCATGACTAAGCAGCTTCTGGCGAAACCAGAGCAGCACACAGAAACTCTGTTTACCTTCCCGTCAGGGTGGCCCTATTTATCTACTTGCACTTTGACATGCTTTTGAACTGCTAGGTTGGCAGGAGCAGGGACCCAGCAACAGGAGCTCACTCCGTCGCGGGGATTCGAACCGCCGACCTTCTGATTGGCAAGCCCTAGGCTCTGTGGTTTAACCTACAGCGCCACCTGCGTCCCTTAGAAGTGAATAAGGCAGGTGGGTTACTGCTTTAGACCAGATGTTTGGATCATATCACTCCATTCTTAAAGCAGTTGTACCGGCTACTGGAATGTTTCTGGGCTCAATTCAGAGGGCTGGTTTAACCTTACTGCACAATCTTCTGCATATTTACTCAGTTGGTCTTATTCCCTAGTTAAATGAGTTAGGATTGAAGCCTTATAGCCCCAAACAGCTTGAGACAAGAGTAACTTGAGAACTGCATCCTTTGCAAAAATAAATTTCTGACTATTCAGATCCTCCTGAAAGGCCAAGGATGGGGAACCTACAGCACTCCAGATGTTGTTAAATTTCTGCTCCCATCATCCCCAGACAGAATTGCATATGGTTAGGATGATGGAAGTCATAGTCCAATAATGCCTGGAGATCCAGATGCTCCCATCGCTTTCATTGGCTCTTCTTTGGATTCTCCTGCCTTAAGAAGTGAGCCCAGTGATGATGCACAATTGGGGATGGAGGCTCACGTTTGCCCTTTCCCAAACAATACAGCCATCCTTTGAAATCCACACTCCTCTGAATTCTGCAGTTCAGTTCTCCAGCTAAGCAATGTGTACAAAAGTAAATATACAAGCACAAAGTGTGCAAAAAATCCGCATATTAGTGAAAATAATAAAAATGCATTATATAAAGGAAAATCGTTTTGCAAAAATATGGCTATTAGGCAAAATTGCACACAAAACCGAATATCAGAAGAAATTTGCACTAAAATGTTGGTGAATTTTCATGAGTACTTGCTCTTTAACAAAAAAAATAAAATAAATCACAAACTGATATAGAAGTGATGGAACTTAAGATTGGAAAAATGAGAAACTGAGAGAAGCCAAATTTCACAGATTTGCCCATCTATTGGTTCCTTTTTCTTTGTGGGGATATTGACTTTGGAATTTCCTCCCTTGGGAGACTCACCTGACACAGAGCCTGATATATTTTCAGCACCAGGCAGAGACCATTTTAGTTGCTTGGATGCTTTAGATAGTGGGCTTTTCTCGGTGATTTGATCCGGGACCTGATCTTTCTCATCTCAAAAGTTCCGAAGGTCAAAAGTCAAGTAAGCAGGTCATTAGCCTTACTGCTTCAAGTGGCTTGTTTCCATGGTCATGCAAAACAAGCGGGAAGATATCCGCTCTCACTGATCCCATCCATCTCCTGCTCTGTCACAACAACAGCATCCAGATCAGCACAGATGGGAGCAATATTATCTGCCATGTGCTTAGCAAATTGGTCACAGCACCTCCTTGAGGGTCCCAGGATCAGCATTTCAGGGGGGCGGGCAAGGTTCAGTAAAATTTAACAAGTTGCTCATTCAAGGCTCAGGTGCAACCCTCCAAAACCTTTTTTTTTTCCTTTCTAAAAAAGCAGAAGTGATTTTCTTTTTTTAAAATCCCCAACTTATTTTAACCATAACAGTATCATTGACACAGACAAAGTCACCCCTTTCTGAAAGGCCCTTTATTTTAGCCTTGGCAGGTGTAGCTAGTAGCTAGGTGTAGCTAGAATCATTGAATTCACAACAGTAGACATTAATGCAGCAACTACAGAGGTTCCCACACAACAGTGCATGCACTTGATACAAACTGATATATAAAATGCGCTTGCCCCCACCCCAAATGCGCTGGTTAATTGGTCCGTGTATTTTTTAATCTAAAGACAAAACAACAGTGGTAAACTGTAAAGCAGCTATCTTTCTTCTAAGTTTCAGGCATCATTAAAAACAAGAAAGTATTTAATTTTGAAAGAGATGACAAACATTATGAGCTGCTCATTAAGTCGGGCCTTCTCGCAAAAAGGAAACTTCTCATCATCAACATTCATGATGTTCCTGAAAAACCCAACTGTACAGACCCTGAGTTTGTTTTAGGAACAGGTGAGAAATACTAATTTGATCCAATACAGTACAGTACTAAATATAACAGAAAAATAAAAAACCTCATTCAAGTCCCCCAACAAACCCCAACAATAAATGAATGCATAAAGTGCTAATCTTAACAATGCAAGCTCCATCTATTCCAATACCCCACTTGCAAAGTTAGTGCTGGTGGTGAGCTGTGAGCAGCAGTCTGAGGTGACCCAGGAGCTGGGAACCAGAAATTGTGGGAGAAGCCCGTTCTAGACCAGAGGAAAAAGAGGAAGGTAGAGCAAAAAATCAGCCAAGGATACAAGAACACATTAGAGCTGCCACATTGCTCAAGCAATGCTCTACTGGAACAGGAAGTATTCTTATACTCCAGGGGTGGGGAACCTTGGATCCTCCAGATGTTACTGAATTACAATCCCCACCATCCTTGGGCACTGGCCATGCTTTCTGAGGCTGATGGGAGTTGTAGACCAGCAACATCTGGAGATGCCAAAGGTCCCTCAATCCTGTTATACTCCTTCCTTTCTAGGAAGATCCAATGGCCACCCTGAGTAGGCAAAGTCATTTCAGGACCAGAAGGTTCTTCACTGAGAAGTTTCCACCAGTAGTTCCTCAGGCCACCCTGAGTAGGCAAAGTCATTTCAGGACCAGAAGGTTCTTCACTGAGAAGTTTCCACCAGTAGTTCCATACTTCATCACGTGGGGCTTCTGCACATGGTGCAAGTAACTCCTAACAATCAGCCAATCCCATGCCTCTAGCATCTCACCAGTAGAGCCTTGCTGTTGGTATCAGTATTCTGAGGTAAACTACTTGTAAAAGCACATTTCAGTTTTTGTTTATTTATTTGCTTCACAGCTAATGTAATTGTTGATGAAAACTTGCCAGTATTTACGTCAATCTACAGAATGGAAGCAGTAGATGAGGACCTTGTAAATGGTGATCATTTAACGGTATGTAGTTCTCTTTTTCCTGTTGTAGTAGAGTACATTCCATAGGTGTTGTTTTTAAAAAGCTGAAGTGCTGCTACTAGGTTTTCAGGAAAAACATGGCCCCCAGTTTCCTCTTTGGGGAGGGACTGCATTTTGCTGGCTATGTCACCAAAAGGTCCCTTCTTGCTGCAATTTCTACAGCATTTGCTCCTCTTTTGAATTATTTGTTTCTGAATCTCAGCTGTACCTATGATATGTCTACACCGTGCAAATGATAGGTATGCTGTTTTGCAGTTCACTGTGGAGAGAACATTGTCTGCACCCAAGGAAGGGGGAGAGTTTTTTATCCTGGATCCAGATACTGGTATTTTGAGACGGAATGCAAACCAGCCCCTGGACTATGATCAAGGATATCATGTAATAATGATGAGTCACTGCGATGTAATACTGTGCAATGCTGAAGGGTGGCAGGAAAAGGATTTCTTTGAAAATAAATGAATCTGTGGTCTAGCTCAGGGCGGGGGAGAGGAAAGGGGTCGTGTAAGTAAGGTTAGCTAGCATAGAATGACTAGATGTGCCAGGATTGCTACCTTATGCATGTGTTGTGGCCAAAAATCTCTACCATGCCTCTCCTTCACCAGCAGAACAAATGGTTGCATCTGGTTTGGGTTAGAGTAGACCCACTAAAATCAATGAGTTGTATCTAATGAGAGCGTCCTGTTCGCCCAAGGACTTCTGCTTCTGTAGTGGAACTTCTTCTCCCCATGTCCCTCTCCCATAGATGCCCTGGAGAGTTGGTGGAACCATGAGGAGAGGAGAGGGAGAGGAAGTCCTGTTGTGCTAGTGGAAATCTTTGTGATATCCAGATGACTTTGTTGGATACCACCCATGGGACTGAAGTTAAAGGTCTCCACTGATTTTAGTAGGTTTACTCTGTGCAGGATATATCCCATACACAACTGTTGCTGTTTTTAAAATGCTCCTCCATGAAATGCTTCTGTGGGATTGCTGATGTTAGATTGCTCAGTTAGACCTGTCACCAAATTTCACATAGAGTGAAACCAGAAGAGAAATTGGAATTTCCCAAAAGGGTGAAATGTATTCACTATAAAAGATAGCTCAGAAATCAGTTAAGTAATAATAAGAATAAAATATTTAGTATATTTAGTATTAAGTTTGTACTTGTTGGATTCTTGCCCTGAGACCATAAGATGAAGGGAAGTATATAAATATGCATATCTACTATATATTTCTGAAAGTGGTTTGATTGTCCATCTGTTCTCTATGGGTTTAGATATGCCTGTTGGGTTCCTGAGGTGGGGGCAGTGGTCTTCATCGATATTTGTATACCAGCCACCATTTTGAATTAAGTGACAAACCAAAATGTCGCCCTTCTTTGTAAATAATAATAATAATAATAATAATAATAATAATAATAATAATAATTAATAATAGATTGATTTAGTCCACTATAGCTGTTCCTATGAATGATTTATATTCATAATTGTAAATTTTAGACGGTTATTTTTAAAATTTTAGATGGTTGTAATTATGGCTGTAATAAATGTGATGTTCTGCTCCACCAATATTTTCTCCTAGAAATTTCAGTTCCTGATGAGAGCCACAGATACAACAGGAAACTTCTGTCAAGGAACACTAACCGTGAATATTCAAGACTTAAATGATGAAAAACCTGAATTTGAGTAAGAAATGTGTTTCTTTTTATCAAAGAATAAAACAAAAAAGGACTGTTTTATCAAAGTTTGCTTGAATACAGAAATTTTTATAAACACTTGAAAAATAATATGCTCTTGTGACTTACATGGCTTTGGCTTTTACTCAAAGCTTAATGACATTTGACTAAAATAAGACTATAAAAATTGGTTTTGTAAAATGGAGGTTTTAGATGTGTCTCCATTTTCAGTTTAAGGCAGTATAGCCCACAACCATGGAATTCCCTCTCCACGGAGATCCATCTTCCCACTTCACTGAACAGTTTTCAGTGAATGCTGAGGATGCAAATCTTTGCCCTGATTTGATTCCTGAGATGTATAGTTTCAGAACCCACCCTATTCTTGGTGACTGCATTTTTTTTTGTAATTGTAATTATAGGGTGAAGGGCTGTTAATATAGTAGTAATAGTAAAAATAGTAACAAGAACAACAACCCAAAGTTAATAATAAGGTTGCACACATTAGGGAGTTGGGATTGGCTGAAGATTCCCAATAATTGGGCAATTGGTGATGTCATAGAATCATAGAATCATAGAGTTGGAAGAGACCACAAGGGCCATCGAGTCCAACCCCCTGCCAAGCAGGAAACACCATCAGAGCACTCCTGACATATGGTTGTCAAGCCTCTGCTTAAAGACCTCCAAAGAAGGAGACTCCACCACACTCCTTGGCAGCAAATTCCACTGTCGAACAGCTCTTACTGTCAGGAAGTTCTTCCTAATGTTTAGGTGGAATCTTCTTTCTTGTAGTTTGGATCCATTGCTCCGTGTCCGCTTCTCTGGAGCAGCAGAAAACAACCTTTCTCCCTCCTCTATGTGACATCCTTTTATATATTTGAACATGGCTATCATATCACCCCTTAACCTCCTCTTCTCCAGGCTAAACATGCCCAGCTCCCTTAGCCGTTCCTCATAAGGCATCGTTTCCAGGCCTTTGACCATTTTGGTTGCCCTCCTCTGGACACGTTCCAGTTTGTCAATGTCCTTCTTGAACTGTGGTGCCCAGAACTGGACACAGTACTCCAGGTGAGGTCTGACCAGAGCAGAATACAGTGGCACTATTACTTCCCTTGATCTAGATGCTATACTCCTATTGATGCAGCCCAGAATTGCATTGGCTTTTTTAGCTGCCGCGTCACACTGTTGGCTCATGTCAAGTTTGTGGTCAACCAAGACTCCTAGATCCTTTTCACATGTAGTGCTCTCAAGCCACGTGTCACCCATCTTGTATTTGTGCCTCTCATTTTTTTTGCCCAAGTGCAATACTTTACATTTCTCCCTGTTAAAATTCATCTTGTTTGTTTTGGCCCAGTTCTCTAATCTGTCAAGGTCGTTTTGAAGTGTGATCCTGTCCTCTGGGGTGTTAGCCACCCCTCCCAGTTTGGTGTCATCTGCAAATTTGATCAGGATGCCCTTGAGTCCATCATCCAAGTCGTTGATAAAGATGTTGAATAAGACCGGGCCCAAGACAGAACCCTGTGGCACCCCACTAGTCACTCTTCTCCAGGATGAAGAGGAACCATTGATGAGCACCCTTTGGGTTCGGTCAGTCAGCCAGTTACAAATCCACTGAGTGGTAGCATAGTCAAGACCGCATTTTACCAGCTTCTTTACAAGAATATCATGGGGCACCTTGTCAAATGCCTTGCTGAAATCAAGGTAGGCTACATCCACTGCGTTCCCTTCATCTACCAGGCTTGTAATTCTGTCAAAAAACGAGATCAGGTTAGTCTGACATGACTTATTTTTCAGAAATCCATGCTGACTATTGGTGATCACAGCATTCCTTTCTAGGTGCTCACAGACTGTTTGCTTAATGATCTGCTCCAGAATCTTCCCTGGTATTGATGTCAGACTGACTGGGCGGTAATTATTTGGGTCCTCTCTTTTCCCCTTTTTGAAAATAGGGACAACATTTGCCCTCCTCCAGTCTGCCGGGACTTCGCCTGTTCTCCAGGAATTCTCAAAGATGACTGCCAGTGGTTCTGAAATCACATCTGCCAGTTCTTTTAATACTCTTGGATGCAGTTCATCTGGCCCTGGAGACTTGAATACATCTAGACTAGCCAAGTATTCTTGTACTATCTCCTTAGTTATTCTGGGCTGTGTTTCCTCTGCTGAATCCTTTGCTCCAAATTCTTCAGGTCGGGCATTGTTTTCTTTATCGGAGAAGACTGAGGCAAAGAAGGCATTGAGGAGTTCAGCCCTTTCTGTGTCCCCTGTTTGCATTTCACCATCTTCTCCTCTGAGTGACCCCACTGTTTCTTTGTTCTTCCTTTTGCTACGAACATACCCATAAAAGCCTTTTTTGTTGCTTTTAACCTCTCTAGCAAGCCTGAGTTCATTCTGTGCTTTAGCTTTTCTGACTTTGTGTCTACACGTGTTGGCTATTTGTTTGAATTCCTCTTTGGTGGTTTCCCCCCTTTTCCATTTTTTGTACACATCCTTTTTTACTCTTAACTCAGTTAAAAGTTCTTTAGATAGCCACCCTGGCTTCTTTAGGCACCTTCCATGTTTCCGTCTCATTGGTATTGCCTGAAGTTGTGCTTTTACTATCTCCCTCTTAACAAACTCCCAGCCATCATGAACTCCCTTTCCTTTTAGTATTACTGTCCATGGGATCTCACCAAGCACTTCCCTAAGTTTTATGAAGTCGGCTTTCTTAAAGTCGAGAAATTGAGTCCTAGTATGCTTGGCTGCTCCTTTCCGCTGTATAGTAAACTTCAGAAGAGCATGATCACTCGCGCCTAATGATCCTTCCACTTCTACCCCACTAACCAGGTCATCAACATTGGTTAGGACCAGATCTAAAATGGCTGTTCCTCTTGTTGCTTCTCCCACTTTCTGGACAATGAAGTTGTCTGCAAGGCCAGTGAGGAATCTGTTTGACCTTATGCTCTTGGCTGAGTTTGACATCCAACAAATATCCGGGTAATTGAAGTCCCCCATTACTACTATCTCCCTTCCTTTTGCATGCTTGGCCATCTGTTCCAGGAAGGCATCATCTATGTCCTCCGTTTGGCTTGGGGATCTATAGTAAACTCCCACAATGAGGTCACTGTTATTCTTCTCTCCCTTAATTTTGACCCAAATGCTCTCACTTTGGCTTTGAGGTTCTAAATCTTGGATCTCTTCACAGGTATACACATCCCTGACATATAACGCCACTCCTCCTCCTTTCTTGTCTGGTCTGTTTCTCTGAAATAGATTGTATCCCTCCATTATTACATTCCAATCGTGGGACTTATCCCACCAGGTTTCAGTGATTCCTATTATGTCATATTTAGTTTGCTGTACCAAGAGGTCAAGCTCATCTTGTTTATTTCCCATACTTTGCGCATTAGTGTACAGACATTGAAGTCCATTAATCATTCCCCCGTGTCTCTTATTTAAGGATTTTTTCCTCCCACCACTAGGTCTGCGTGCTGTTTGCTCCATTCGGTCTATGACATTTGGATGATCATCTTCATCAATTGATAGACTCCTACCTTCAGGAGCACTGTCTCCCTCCCCCACATTAGTCAGTTTAAAGCCCTCCTGATGAGGTTTCTGAGATTTTTTGCAAAAACATTCCTCCCAACCGTTGTGAGGTGCAGCCCATCGCTTGCCAGAAGTCCATCTTCAAGAAACTGCATTCCGTGATCTAAGAATCCAAACCGTTCCTGTTTACACCATTTGCGAAGCCAGTTGTTCACTTCCACTATTTTTCCCTCTCTCCCTGGGCCACGTCGTTCAACTGGGAGGACAGATGAGATGACAATTTGTGCATTTAATTGCTTCAATTTCCTGCCCAGAGCCTCGTAATCTCTTTTGATCTTCTGGAGGCTATTGCTTGCAGTGTCATTGGTTCCCACATGAACCAAGAGGAAGGGGTATTTGTCAGTGGGTTTTATGATTCCTTGCAGTCGTTCAGTTACATCTTGGATCTTAGCCCCGGGGAGACAGCACACTTCCCGAGACATCTTGTCAGGCCCACAGATCACTGCTTCTGTTCCCCTCAGTAGGGAATCCCCTATCACCACTACACGCCTCTTCTTAGGTCTGGTCGGGGTTCTTCCGTGAGCTGTCCGTTCCAAGGTCGCCTGCACATTCCCTGAGGACTGCCTTTGCTGCTCGTCTTCATATTCCTGATCGACTGTAATGAGGGAGAGATCCTCAAATGGAGTCTGCTCTTCGTCTTCCATGCTAGGGGAAAGGACCTCAAAGCGATTGCATATTTCTAAACAATCAGAGCGAACCCTGGGCCTCCTACTTCTTTGAGTCACGTTTCTCCATATATCTGGCTCCTGTGTTGGTGAACTAGCCTCCTTCTCAGGGGAGTCCCCTGTCTCCTCCTTGGTGGAGACGGTGTGCTCTGTTGCTTCCAAGAAGAGCTCCAGCTCTCTAATTCTTTGGAGCGTAGCTACACGTTCCTCCAGTTGCTGGACTTTGTCTTTTAAGAGGGCAATCAACATGCAATTGCTGCAGGTAAAGCTGCCTGCAACCTTTGGCAAGATGGCAAACATTGCGCAGGAACCACAGGCGACTGCAGCTGTTCCCTCATCCTCCATCTTGAGAAGGTGTCGTTGGGGGTGACTACAGCGGTCCTCAACAGAAGCCCTGCCCCCTCTGACCTTTGCACAGAGAAAGCAGCTAATCAGCCACAAGAAACTCACACAAGAAAACCCTTTTTGTTCCTTCTTCAGCCGCTGCCCTACAATCTCATGTATTTGGGTTTGCTGCTTTGTAATGTGCAGAAGGGGATTTTGCTGTATTGTAATAATAATAATAATAATAATAATAATAATAATAATAATAATAATAATTTATTATTTATACTCCGCCCATCTGGCTGGGCCTCCCCAGCCACTCTGGGCGGCTTCCATAAAAACCAAAAATACAGTAAAATATCACACGTTAAAAACTTCCCTGAACAGGGCTGCCTTAAGATGTCTTCTGAATGTCAGGTAGTTGTTTATCGCTTTGACATCTGCTGGAAGGGCATTCCACAGGGCGGGCGCCACTACCGAGAAGGCCCTCTGCCTGGTTCCCTGCAGCTTTGCTTCTCGCAATGAGGGAACCGCCAGAAGGCCCTCGGCGCTGGACCTCAGCGTCCGGGCAGAATGATGGGGGTGGAGACGCCGGTCTTGCGCATTATGGAACCAGTAAATATATCTTACTTTCATGTTTGCCACTGCATTTAGACCCCTTCCTTCAGATTCTGTGAATGTGACCGAAAACGTGCCGGTGGGAAGTATTATTGCCACAGTGAAAGCGGTGGATCGAGATGAGAACAGCAACATTACCTATGCATTCCTAAAGCCACAGGCACTGTTTGGCTTGGACCAAAGTAAGCGATATCTTTGCACATTTTCAGCACAGGCCTCATAAGAATTGTGAAATGGTTTAATTTCCTCAGCGTCCCTTTCTAGAATTTTTATTCACACAAAATCTCCCTATAAAGTGTCTAACTACCATACTTCTTTGCGCCTGAACACAACCAGTTCAGGTGATCTTAATGCAGCTTGCTTCTATGTCTGCCACTGCACTGTGCAATCACAGTGCAGTGCACACTATGAACTAGCCCCTTTTGTCCCAATAAATTACCTTAAAGGTTACAAGTGATAGGACTTAGTCTATTGCACCATACTTTCTTTTCTTGCAGGAACATTTCAGAGTGACATTCAGTATGATCTATCCATCGCAATTTCCTCATTTCTGTTCCTTTCCCCCACAATCAGAAAGAGGCACAATTACTATTTTAGAGCCTTTGGATTCAGTCAGTACTAAACATGTCAGAGTTTACCCACTGGAAATTGAGGCAAGCGACAATGGAAACATTCACACTGCCTCTTACACACTAATCGTATTTGTAGAAGATGTCAATGACCAACCAGTGTGTGATCCAAGTTTTTCTACAGGAACAGGCAAGTTGATGTTGACTGCGTCTATTAACTCAAAGTCTTTGAAAATCAGTTATCAATGGGCAAAGTTAAACTCTTTTAATCTTCTTTGACTACAGTGGGACTTAAAAGTATGTAAACTAATGTGGGTAATTTGAACATTACATATTATGAAAAAAATCAGTAGATTTACATGTCCTTTAGCTCTGCATTCATCCGACTGACATTAGAAGGTGGGTTTTTTGGCATTAATGCTGTCTTTGAGCACAGTGGAAACATTTAGCTAATTGTACAAAAAGAGAGACATGATATGAAGCGGGAAGTTCATCAGCAATTGAGAGTACAGTGGTTAGTTATAGAAGAGACTGTAGTGATCCAACGTAGGCTGCATTCAGACAGCATATTATTCCATTTTCACACAACATAAAAGCAGATCTAGTGAAAGTTTAGCATTCATTTCTGCCTTAATTCCTTCCAGAAAAGAATATTTCCAAACCCATTAACCCAGAAAATTGTGGAAGTGATGGGATTTGGGTACATGGTGTATGGGCATGCAGCTCTTTTATGGGTGAATCATGGGGGCAGAGAAAGGCAGATTTAAGGAATGGGTAAGGGGGGTAGTGCCTTGTCCAATGACATTCGTTGCTGTGTCACAACACTCTATTGGTGTAAATGAAATTTAGGGCCACATGCTGGTATATCATTCAAAAAGCCACAATTCCATAATGTAACAGACACTGTGGTGTGAAAAGAATGTTAGAAATTGGGACCAAAGGACTGCCTTTATAGTCAGTGAAACTAATGTAATAAACCTCATTTATGCCTCAAGATGCTGAACTATCACTGCCAAGAAGAGGACATTTCATGGCCTAGTATAGGTGGGAGGTCAGGAGTAGCGTTTTATTTTGCCTGGGGTGCAAAAATGCTGAAGCCTTGCTCTGTGTACAAACATCTGTTTTTCTTGGCTAGCTGGGAAATCTTGTGAGGTAGAATTTTAGTGCTAAAGTTCTGGCTTCACAATGAGATTTAGCTTGGTCTCACTAGAGAATAGCCTAGCTCTGCTCAATTTTCCTTTCAGTTTGAGCTTCTACATTCCTTATTTATTATTATGTCAGTGGGATGCTCACCTGCTATTGACCTACACAAGGACAGCAGAGCCTTAGACTGGGCCTATTCTTTGCAAGGAATCTATGTTTTCCCCGCTCCCCCATTGCAAATGGGTATAGACGATTTCTACATTCAAATAAACCATTTATGGTTGTTACACAAATTCTGTTTGCCTGACTTATTTTAATGGGTCTGGTTTGTTATTCTTATTGCCCAGGCATTTCTGTATCAGTTCCTGAAACATTTCCAGCTGCCCCAGCTGTCTACACAGTTCTGGCAAGAGATCCGGACCCAGGCGAAGAAATTGAAGTATGTGGACAAGGGGTGTTCCAGAAATGCTTTAGTCAGTGAATGGAGTATGCCACAGTAGGAACTTGCCTCTACTAAGTTCTCAGTACCCTACAAATGCAACTTTATATATCTGGGTTCATAATGCAGAACCTGAGATTGCAATTTCCCCCCTCTTGCTTAAGGAATTTCCAAGTTCAGTACATTCACAAGTAAGTCTCGCTGGCTTTAATGGGGTTTCTCTCAGGTGAGGATGTGTGAAATTCAATTCACTTCACATTTAAAGGTGAACTTGCCAAATCAGCATTTTCCAAAGCAACCTGTGAACCAAAATGCAGCTAACCTTTGAAATTTACACTTCTCTGAATTTTGCACTGTAGTTTTCCAGCCAAGTCATGTGTACAAAAGTGCATGTACAATGGGAAAATGTTCAGATAAATGCATACATTAATGAAAATAACATACAACATGCATTATATTAAGGAACATTATTTGCAAAACTGTGTAAATTAGGTGACATTGCATGGAGAAAAGTATATAGTAGGATAAATTCACTGTAAAATGCTGGTGAATTTTCACAACTTTTTTTTTTTAACTGCAAACTGATTTAGAAATTTGGGGAAACAAGAAACTTAAATTGTCATATTTGCCCATCCCTTGTCACAAATAAGTGAGTATATGATTGCAGCCCTAGTAAAGTAATACTTCCCCAAAATCATGGATTTTTTGAAGCGGTCTCAAAGTTTTTCTTGTTATTTTCAAACATTTGGTTTGGGTGAAAGAAGAACTGGTCCTAAGAAAAGCTGTATTGGATTGAACCAACAGTCCATGTAGCCCAGGACTTTTCTTTCCAGCATTAACTAGCAAGATGCCTCTGGAAGTTTGCAAGCAGGGCATGAAGAATAGGGAATATTCCTGGGCCAAGTAAGGTGGTTTGCAGCCTTGTACTCCAAGACATTCCCATTAAAATGCAGGTGGTTTTTGTTTTGTTTTACTGTTACTCCAAATAGCCATTCTTACTTTTTATGTGGCCTTCTGGGCATTTGAAGCTGCTTCAATGATTTAGCATTCTCCTCAGTGGTATATTTAGTATGTTCAAGGTGGCACACATGATTCTCCCCATTTTATCCTCACAACAATGCTGTACTGTGGGTTTTGCTGAGAGATGGTGACTGGCCCAGGGTGAACTTCATGGCTGAGTCTCCCAGGTCCTAGTCTCGTACTATAACCATTACAACACACTGGATGTAGGCAGGAGAGGCCTTTTATTTGAAGTAGTCCTCTAGCGGAAGACTAACCTCTGAGAGCCCTTCAAAAAGAGAACTTTCACCTGTAAAATAAGACAGGTGGTTACCCTATACCTACTCTCATATTGATATAGGGGATTATTATCTGACTAAGGATCATCTATTTCCCAAACATCATTGAAAGTCCTTGGAAACAAAAGCCACACTTAGCACAAGCTGTGAGCCTCAGAAGAGAACACAACACAACAGTGGCCTGTAGGGTAATATTTGCCCATATTCAAAATGGGGCTTTGGGGCACTTGTGGAGATTTTGCAAATAATGCTTGCTACTAATAATGCCTGAGTCAATAATTAGCTAAAGCTATTTTTATGAAACCAGTCTGCTGAACCTCCCACCTTCTGCACTCCTTCTGCACTCCTCCTCTTGGGGTTCTGATTCTTCTGATTGCCGTTCTCCTCTGTGTCACTGCGTCATTCTTCCTGCCGGCTTTCCTAACGTTCTTCCTTAGTTCCACCTGCACTGATAAAGCAGCAACCCCAATTCACTTTTACAGCCCCCCCCCTTCTGTGTTGTGATTTAGGGCAAGGGACCTTAGCAGACAAGCTGCAAAACAATAGACTTCATGGATCCCTGCTGAATCATATTGCTTATGATTGAGGACTTTCTAGTGCCACACCACCACCAAGAAAAGGAGAGAGAAATGCTGATTATAGTCAGACTATATCCTCGTGTTCACATGCTCAGGTTTTCCATTGCTATTGGCTGTAAGAAGCCTAATTCTGAGAAATAAAGTATCAGCTGAATAGAAAGACATTGTCATTCATCCATCACTATAGGATAATATGCCATATTAAGCCCTCTTGTTTGGCAATTAACTGTTTATTCTGAGATAATGGATTTGTTTAGCTCTTCTCTCTCATGCTGATTTGTGTTAAGAACACAATATTTTATCACTTGAAGGTCAAGGGTGTTTGAAAGAGAGGGTAAAAGGAGAGGGAACAAATTATGCGTTGGAGTAAGATAAACATCCTAGCCATTGTTTTTGCACCACAAGTATGCCTTGGCACTCTCTTTTTGTTTCAAACAACTGAAAGTATGCATTTGGGGAGGGGGGAGAGTAGTTCTGGTTTTGCAAACAGAAGGAAAAGAAGTGATTTCAGCGATTCTACTGAAATTGCATTTTGCAACTAATTACATAAGCATAACCATTAGTACTCAACAGCAAACAAAATTGAAGGAGAATTGTTCAAGTGCTCTTCCTTCTCTTGCAAATACTTCCTTTAGAAGCCCTGAAAATGGAAAGGAATAAAATTCTCTGACTAGCCAATTAAAGCCTCTCTTGAGAACTGAAATACCTGGTGTGATTAACAACTTTTGTATTTGTGTTTCAAATATGCTTTGTGAGTCTAAACTGTAGTCTGGACAATGTGTCCTGACTGTACAAAATTAAGTTGTGTAACACAGGAGAGTTTACAAGGGCTTTCTAGATATTTAACATTAGTCCACCCCCCCCCTTACACAGAGGAGGGGAGCCCTTTTGGCCAGCTGGACCACATCTTTACACCCCCTCCAGACACCAGATGTCAAAGCTGGGGCGGTGGCAGGAGGGTTCTGCCTTGTCAGCATGTTTCCTACAGTGAAGACATTGGTGAAGCAGGACCCATCAGGATTGAACCCTTTCATCCTGCTCTCCACAGCCTGGTAATTGGAGTAGTAAAAGAGGTGATTAGGAATGCACACTGATTAGCCCCTGTTCTTTACTACACACTTCAGAATAATCTTTGCGTAATGCCTGGAATGCCTCGAGGGACTGATGTACCAAAGCTTTCTCTCAATAAAAGATAATAGGAAAACCTTAATGAGTCTCGGCTCTGTTGCAGAAGGCGAGGGCATCAAATGTACTTTAGCACTGCTGTGAAGTGCTGCTGGGAACTGCACAGCTGTCGGTTTTTTTAATTTTAGTTTCTAGCTTTTTAGCTTTTAAATTAATGTTGAATCTTGAACTATGGGAACTTTGGCACAAACCAAAACCAAGGGCTCGGCTATACAGATACAAATATAACATTTTAAGTGTGTTTTAAGTGCATTATACAAACGTGACACTAGATGGAGATGGTGAGCTCACGGCAAATTCAATATCGTTTTCAAAACACTAAAAAAAAAAGGCATTTTCACAGCGGGGTTTTTTATGTGTGTCTGGATTCCACCCAAGTGTCCTTAAAGCATGTATGTGTGGTACAATGGGAAACTCAGGGGATACAAATTGAACTTTGTATATGAGTTGCTTGGTCCCCTCAAATTCCATGGAGGGTTCTTCCTGTCTTAAATCCCAAATCCACCTCCAACCCCCCCCCCCCAAAAATGAGCAATCCATGTTGCTGCAGCAGAAACTGTTCAGATGTCTTATTCGTTTCCCTAATTCCACAAACCAATGCTGCAAATGTACTATATGAATCAAGCAGCAGTGAGATAATTTCTGGTCCAGTTTTATATCAAGGCCTATATCAAAGCCTGATCTCTTCACACTGACAAAGAACGTTCTCTGCTAGCAGACTCATGAACCCTCTGCGAGGTGAGGGGAGACAAATGCCACGTGGAATGGGTTATAGAATCATTTGACTGCTCCTGAAATTTTAATCCTGCAGTCGACAAAGGTGAAACTACTATAAACATAGGCCCCCCATCTGTGTATAATTACATCCGCTTTCCATTACAGAGCAAACACTCCATGGTTGTTCCATAACAGCCAAGAGGCAGGCCAAGTTTTCTCTGTTCTGTGGACCAGCGGCATCTAACCAGGATGACCCTGGTGTGTAGTAACTCTCATCCCCTCAAAATCTGGTGAACAGATTTCATCTACTGGCATTTAATTTCAAACGGTAGAGGGCACAAATATGATCCAGATTTTCTCCTTATTAATAAATCTGACGATTTAGGGAGCCATAAAAATATTATGACTTATGCACATAAAGCCCATTATTAAAAATGAATGGGATAGTATAAAGAAATAATTTAGAAACTTACAACTGAGGACTTAACAACCCTCATGAAGTTCATCTGATGTTTGGAATAGGATGAGTGGAAAGGCTTAGTTTACATAAACTGTGCTCATCAGATTAATGTTAATTTGCAGTGTGTTTTTTTCCAGAGTGCTCTTTAAAACGTCACACAGAAAAAGCACGCAAGGCTACTTTGTCCTTTTCTACCTTTTAACTGTTTTCCCCCTTTCTTCCTCAGTTTTCTATTATCTCTTCTTCAGCCAACACCACAACTTATTTTGCACTGGATTCAGCAAACGGTGGGATTTATCGAAAAGCTGAAGCAGCTCTGGATTATGAAGCAGACCCTAAAGTAAGGTTTCCCAGATACAGATCCGTTCATAACGCTCAGAACTGACGTTTGTCCTAAGGTGGTGTATTTTCCACCATTTTAGCTTTTGGCCCCAAATGAATTGTGCTAATTGGCTCAGATACATAGATAGATTGATCTATGTGATATGCGGAAAAATTCTATCATCTATCATCTATTATCTATCTATCTATCTATCTATCTATCTATCTATCTATCATCTATCTATCATCTATGTATCATCTGCCTGCCTGCCTATCCCTGCATTCTAATCCAATCCTTGGCATCCCCAGAAAGGGCTGGGAAAGATCAGTCTGAAGCACTGGGTCACTGCTGGTAGGCTGTGTAATTACTATTGAGACAGATGCAGTATGAGTCTGATTTGTATAAGGCAATGGTTCCCAAAACCTGTCCCCCACCGGAAAATTGCTGAGGCAGACCACTTACTGATTTTTCTGCCTGTTCTAGTAATTTCATTAGATGCTGTATGATTTTTAATTTTAATTTTATTGCTTTTATTTATTATAATGTATTTTATTTTATTACAGTTTAATGTGTATGGAATTCAAGTTGCAGTACAATAAGATATAATGCCAGAAATAAAAGTAGCCATAAAAATACAATGAAGGATCAATATGAATATTTAATGCAGACATGCCACAGACCACCTGAATGAAACTCATGAGCCATTGGTGGTCCATATTTGGGAATGCCTGGTATAAGGGCTCTTCCTATGCTCCTAAAGAACCAGAAGAATATCACCTAGCATTGTCTTGCACAACTTGTGAATGGAAGCAAGCATAATGGACAAGTCACACAATGGACTAGCCACATGATGTGGTTGGACACAGGCTGGACAGCTCTCCCCTTCCTGTCTTTGTAGTCCTGCACCAGCAGCCCAAACAGGAGTTCTATTGAGCCATAGACTAAGTCAGGCACCCCCAAACTCAGCCCTCCAGATGTTTTGGAACTACAACTCCCATCATCCCTGACCACTGGTCCTGTTAGCGAGGGATCATGGGAGTTGTAGTGCCAAAACATCTGGAGGGCTGAGTTTGGGGGTGCCTGGACTAAGTGATAAAAATCTGCATTCAGCGTAATGTGCTGGTGGATGTCCTTTTTTGTGTGAAGGCATCACAAAAAAAGCTCAAAGCTTTACCTTGAAACAATTGGCGTAGAACCCAAAGGTTTGGTTCACGTGAGCAGAACTTCTCTCATGGGATGAGAAATGAGGTGGTTCTCACTGATGATGATGGTGATATATTACATTTGTATACTGCCCTATACCCACAGGTCTCAGGGCGCTTCACAAGATAAAAGCACAATATAAAAACACAGAAAACGTAACCAAAACAAAAACAAAATGATTGTTTCTACATCCTCCTGAAAATCCCCTCTGGAAGGAGGTGGCAAGGGGAAAGTAGGAAGGGGAACTGGTAAAATTCACCTCCCCAGGGGGAGCCTGTGCTGGCTCAAACTCCATTCTGCTAGGAGGAGGAGGAGTCTTTCTAATCACGAATGCGGATTTCTGGATGCAACCCATACATTTCCTGCAGAAACAGGGAAATTCATTCATTCCACATCAACTGTTCATAACATTTGCATATTACCTATTGTTCCCACGAACTCCAAGCAGGGTATATGTGATCCAGCACCAGTCTCTCAACAACCCAAGAGAGTAGCAGAAATCTTGAAACGTCTGATTAGCTAAAGGTCACTTTGTGATTTTCACATCTGCTGAGCAGGGATCTGTATCCAGTTCTGGCTGGCTCAAGTTCAATACTTTGTCTATCCTACATCACACTTGTACAGTGTGTATTCAGGTATCCAGCTGCCTGCTTTTCCTAACTTGGAAGACAAAAGATTGGAACAAATGATGTAAAATGCAGAATACTAAGGATTTATGAATATCGTTGATTTTAGCATTTCCGGATGGTGGTTGCTGCCAAAGAGAAAGAAAAAGCAAGCCCTGGGTCATGTACTGGAACCATAACTATCAGTATCCAGAATGAAAATGACGAGGCTCCTGTTTTTAGGTAAGCCTTTTCTGAGCTGTCTCCTTTGGCTTATGATTAGTTCATAGTTACATTTGGAGGTGTAAGAATTATGAAAGTATATACCTAATAATAATGGGATGCGGGTGGCACTATGCGTTAAACCACAGAGCCTACGGCTTACCAATCAGAAGGTTGGCGGTTCGAATTCCCACGATGGGGTGAGCTCCTGTTGCTCAATCCCTGCTCCTGCCAACCTAGCAGTTCGAAAGCACGTCAAAGTGCAAGTAGATAAATAGGAACTGCTCCGGCGGGAAGGTGAACGGCGTTTCCGTGCGCTGCTCTGATTAGCCAAAAGTGGTTTAGTCATGCTGGCCACATGACCCGGAAGCTGTACGCTGGCTCCCTCAGCCAACAAAGCGAGATGAGCGCTGCAACCCCGGAGACGTCAGCGACTGGACCTAATGGTCAGGGGTCCCTTTTGTCAGCATCGCCCTTGAGCCAGTGCCACCAACTGGACTCACACACTTCAGCCCCGACTGGGCTAGGTAAGCTGGGTAGCACTTCCAGAGACCACCTTCTGCACAGGAACAGGTCAAAGTGCTGTGGACTCACAGCTTAGAGTTGTGAGCACCGGATTCACTCCAACAAGAAGACAGTCGTCGCACAGCAGAGTATAGCAGAGCAGAGCATAAATGACTCGGAGAGCAGCTCTGTAGAATATCTTCTTTTATTCTATCTACAACTATAATACACAGCTATGTACAGAGCTAAATGAGGTCTAAGCGAAAAATGCAGAACTGCACTGAGTGTCTGCAGCTGCTCTTAGCAGTAACCTTATCTATACACACAATCTCTCTCTAACACTCAGTTTCTCTCTCTCTCTCTGATATGAGTCTGGAGCGAAATAAGTAGAGAGCAGAAAACCGCCCCTCCTCTCTGGAGAATCAGCAGAGAACATCAGCAGATTCTTGGATATGGGAGGGGTGAAATCTCTTCACCTTTACCTTTACCTTTATACCTAATAATGTTTGTGTGAATAAGACAAATGCATTTGAAAGCATGAGTATCATACCAGAACGCTCACCAGAGAACACCCTGCCGTTGCACCCTTGGTGGCAAAGTGTACCATTTGTGATGTAGACTTGGTTGGGTTTGGTGCCTGATCATGTGGGAAATACTCCTGGTGGTACTTTGAAAGATATGAACTACTGTGGTATTCCTTAAATGATAAAATTGGAGTAGGAAAGGGATGCTGATTGCTTTTAAAATAATTAAATAACCAGTATTTTAAAAAGAATTGTCACAGTTGTTTAAAACAGAGTTACTTCCCCCTTCCAGAACATCAAAGCCCCTTTGAATAAACGTGCGGTTCCCTCAATATCCCCCTCCGAACATCTACAATCCTGGTGGGTCACTGAAGGAAAAGAAAGTGAGTGAGGGTTATGAATAAAATATGCATTAGAAACAAAACAAAAGAGTCAAGGGAGACATCTTGGATATCAGCTCTCTTCTGAAAGTGAAAAAAGACAGAATTTATTTTGCTCGCAGCTAGACAGAGATGTCAAGATAGATTAACTGTCATCTCAAACGTATGTTAAGGGACCATTCAGAAGCAATATTCTTTCGTCCACTATTTTAACAATGTATTCTTTGATGCAGTATTCTTATTGGGAAAATATGGGATTCTGATATCAGAATGGTGTGTTTTCAGTTACCTTGGATTAATAATACCCAGGTAAGTATGTTTAGATGGCTGCCTTCCTTAATGGTCCATGCCATGACCAAAATACAATAAGGTCAGATTTCAGACTTTGTTATGGATTGATGAAAGGTGTTATGCAGACTGCAGTATGTTCTAGAACAGGGATTTGTGAGAAACCTTTTGGAACTACATACCAATGGAGAGCAGAGCCAAAGGCAAACGTGGGTGGATCCAGTGCTTTTTTTCCTTTAAAAATGTTTAGGGGTACTTTCATTTTGATTCAAGAAAATAAAGACAACGTACAAAGAACATGCATTACCTCATATTACACAGCTGACAGCTCACAGTAACTTCCAGATTGGCATGAGGTTTCATCAGTAAAACACCACACATCCACATTCCACACTGCTTCACACATTAAATGCTCACTTCCATCTGAGACTCAGGAAACACTGGGAAAGGAAATGAGGCCACCATTGGGGGTAGCAAAATAACTGACGATTCACTGTGCTAGAGAAGAAACTAAAAAATTTAATTTTTTTAGTTTCTTTTCCTGTTATATTCACAAAATGTTTAGGGGTATGCGTACCCCTGCATACCCCCAGAAAAAAGCATTGGGTGGATCAATAGATATGGCACATACCTTGGTTCAGTAGGCTACATTCCAGCTTTGCACACAAACACATCCTCTCCATCTCAGCAAGCAAGAAGCATCATTGCAGTTCAAGGACACAATCCAGGCAGCAATACATGCTCAGGTAAGCTGCAGAGTAGAGATGGCAAAGGGAGAGAGCAGGTATGGCCTGCTAAGAGCCCTGAAGGTCAAACAGAACAGGGGCCAAATGAGGCCCTTGAGTTTTTTCTGCATTGCATTGCATTTTCATTCTGCCCAGGCAGGCACTGGAAAACTTTCTGGGCTCATGGGACCATTTATGAACAATAGGAACCGCTGCAGGCACCATGGACACCACACACTCATTCTCCCCACAAGTAATTAGGCTGAGGAGCTGAGGAGGCAAGAGTTAACCTTCCCTCCCCCAGGGCACAGTGATCACTCCACGCCCCCTTCCTACCCACCAATATGGCTTGGAGCCAACACAAAGCCATTTTCAAGCCTGATTACAATGGAGGGCGAGGTATTTCTTTCTTTTTGGATGGGGTCACAGCTCTCCAGTTGACTCCCCCCCCCCATTACCCCTTCTGTTGGCTATCATGGAAGGCTTCTTTTGAGCCAAATGTGGTGAGGAAGGTCTCAGCTGGGAACCAAAGGGATAATCTTTTTAAACCCAATGTGTGTGTGTGTGGGGGGTGTCCTGTAGAGAAGTCACAGCTGTAACACCCCCACCAAAAAAACCCTCTGTATGGCAATCAAGCTTGGAAAAAACCACACTGGCTAAGAGAAGGCTTCTTTCAATGCTAGTTGCAGCAGGGGAGGGGTGAGAAAGAGGACCCTGTGGGCACCAGGGTTTATGGGCACCCATGAGTACCACGCTGGCAACTCGTGCTCTAAGGAGTGACATACAATACATGAGCCTGCCTTTTATCCTCATAACAGTCACTTTAGGCTAGGCTAAGGTCGGTAGTCTAAGAGGAAGGTTAGGCTACGAGAAAACGATGGTCAAAGGTCATCCCATTTGAAAGCTTCTATGGACTGTGCAACTCTACTGCATGCCTCAAAAACAGTATGGTATATTGTACATGTTTCTGCATTATATGTGCTAGTGGTACATAATGAGGCATGGCTGCCTTTCCAGCATCTGTGCCACTGCTGTGTACCTTGATGGGGCTGCAGTAAGGTGAGGCAGTGGCAAGCTCAGGGCCACATGCTTGTCCCAGCAGGATCACTTCCACCAATCTGGCACTCCCATTGGTGACCTCAGCAGCCTTGACTTCACCGCCACCCGGTCCCCGCCCCATTGAGCTAAGCGGCAGTAGTGCTGCTGTCATTGGCCACCTCTACACATTATGCATATTTTAACCAACTTGATGATTTGGGTCAAAGCTTGAAGCAGCCTTTCCTTTTCCCACAGGAATTCATCTGTAATTCATATTACTATTTTGGAAGATCTGCCTTTTGGGACATCAGTGGCAAGACTGGTTGCAGTGGACAGAGATATAGGGGACAGAGTCTACTATGAATTTGTGCGCAGTTACAGAGGTTTTGCTATTGATTCTGGTAAGGTAGGATCATCAAACATTTCACAACTGGGAAAAATGCCTCCAAATCTAAGTTATGAAGAACAGCAGAATGCATCCACTCAGCCTGTGGTACACTAAGCCAAATAGACTCCAGCATCCATACATGGTGCTAGTGTTGGGATACTGCCAGGGAGATAAAGTCCATCTGAGCCCCCAAGCTCGGTGCCGGACGATCCATCGACCTCCCGTAGTCAGGCAATATCAGCAATCAGCGGCACGAAGCCTCAGGCTTGTGCACACTCTGTTAGCAGAATTCACACAGCAAAAGTTGCACAGCAGGAAAGCATATTTACAGTTTATTCAGCGTTGGTCAGAACAAAGGAAGACATGACCGTCTGCTCCGACTGCTCAGGCAAAACAGCAGAAAACGAAAGGAACAGACAACAGAAACATCCTGTGAGACAGGAAATACGCAGGCTGTGACACACACATCCTGCTCCCTTTTAAGGTGGAACGGAAATATCCCAACAGCTAGGCCCACCCTCTACCTTGCATTCCAAGCAAGCAACACAACCAGGAGTTTTATCATGTCTCATTGGACGGCCACCAAAAATGGCCGGTTTCATTTAACTTTGAAGTCTGCAACAAAAGGCTCCAGTGTCCTGAAAGAAGGGTTGGAAGAATATAGGAAGCTACCTTATATATTTTTAAAAGTGAGAATATTGGCCCATCCTGCCCAACTGGCTGCCTTATATGTTAAGAAAAGTGACATTATTGGCCCATCTTGCCCAATGTTCTCCATTCTGACCGGGAGCAGCTCTGCAGAGTCTAGGGCAGAAGTGTCTCCCAACCTGGATGCCTGATTCTTTGAACTGGAGATGTCAGAGATTTAACCTGGGACATTTCCCTACAATGTTTGTGCTCCAGCACTCACTTTCAGCCTCTCCCCACAGACAGGAGCGTAGCTAGCTGCTCCGGCACTTGGAGCTGCGGGAGCGGGACGATCCACACACGGGGGGTGGCACGGCGATCTGCCCAGGGCTGTGCCATAGCGATCCACGCACAGAGTCCGCCTGGCAGAATCAAGCCCCACGCTGCCATTTCAGACAGCATGGGGCCCTGAGCATCACTCCCAGGAGAGACGCATGGCTCGGGCATGCTGCAGGCCAGGCCCCGCAGTAAGTGCCGCCCCCCCATGGTGTGCCATCATGTCACCCCCGTCAAGGATGACACCCGGGGTGGACCACACTCACCTTCCTATGCACCTGCCCATAGACTCAAATACAGTGGACGCTCGGGTTGCAAACGTGATCTGTGCAGGATGCACGTTTGCAACCTACAGCATTTGCAACCCGCAGTAGTATGTCTGCGCACGCGTGGGTTGTGATTCGGCGCTTCTGTGCATGCACCAAGCGCGATTTAGCACTTCTGCACATGTACGACTGCCAAAACCCGGAAATAACCCAAGGTATGACTGTATAGTGGAAATGATTTCATTGTCAATTTCTCACTGCAAAGATTTGGTTCCCTTAATCATGAATTCTGGAAATTTTAAGCATGGAGGATTAGATGATGGACAATAGAGGGGATAAGAATATAAACATCAAAGGTCTGTAGTATTTAATTTAATACTGTGAGAGGACATTCTCAATAGATGTTGAGAGACTATTTGGAGATGATAATAAACTATGTTATTTATAATATAATACTAATGTAAACTATAAAATACAATCAACTGATTGATTAGTATGCTGTGCTACAATGTGTTTAGCTGCTTTTGATGTAAAATTAATGATTATGTTGAAACTGATATTTTTATGTATTTAAAACTTAATCTAAACCGCTTTGTGACCTGAAAGTCAATTATGCATATTTGACTCATGCTCATCTTTTAGGCCTATTTATACCTAATTGATAGCAGTGTAGTAATGCTATCAGCATGCCTAGCTCAAATAAGCAGATCAATGGGACTTGAATCCAATCTGATATAAACACAATTCCTATAAAATAAAGTTACCCACCTATAGAGGAAGCTTATACCTTTGCCAAGGTATCATTCTAAACTGGTCTCTTATATCTTGCTTCTGTTTCCATTACTTTAAAATGTTTTGCAGTGTCAATCAAGGCATTCTCTCCCCTACCCCCAATATATATATATTTTGGTACCTAGATACTGGTGAAATTACAACCACCTATCGTTTGGACTATGAAGACCTCACTTTCCCCCATAAAACGGCATTGGAAATCAGAGCTTTTGACAATGATAGGTTGCATTCTTCCACTGTTCTGCTGATTATCACACTGCAGGATGTAAATGATAATCCTCCATTTTGCACCCAAGACCTTTACATGTAAGTGTCTGAAGTACTTTCTATAGTCGTCGTTTTCAGTAGTAGAAAAAAAAGTGCTCAATTTTAATTGTAAGGGTTGCCATATGCCTGTAAATATTGGCAGTGCCGTTTTTCCATAAAAAGCTCAACAACTTTGTCAAAAAAATCTCAACACGGATTTTCACTGTTTGAAATATGGCAACCCTATTACCGTATTTTTCCCTCTATAACACGCAGATTTTTTCTCCTAAAAAGGAAGGGGAAATGTCTGTGCGTGTTATTGAGCGAATGTGTGGTCCCTGGAGCCGAAAAATCAGGCAAAAATCAAATCGCGCTTCACGGAGAAGGGAAACCTGAAAAGAGGAAGCGGCTGCTTTCCTGCATTCTGCCTCAGGGTCTTACTGCCCACCCGCCTCTGTTTCGTTGCTGTGTTTGCTGAAACAGAACAAAGAGCAGGGAAAGCCCCTCCCCCCCAGGCAAGCAGAGGGGAAAGCAGAGTGTCGTTCCTTCTAATTCCTCTCTGTGCTCCGGTGCTGCTGGGGGAGAGGGAGAGAGAGAGGGGGAGGGAGAGAGGGAGGGAGGGAGGGAGGGAGAGAGAGAGAGAGAGAGAGAGAGAGAGAGAGAGAGAGAGATGGCTGGCTTGGGTGGGGTGAAACTTTTGCCTTTCTTTCCTCCCTCCCGTTAAATCCCTCTCCTGCATTCTTAGCCAGCTGCTTCTCTGCACACCCCTCTCATGTACCTTCTTTGTTTTTCCTTCACTCCCCACTTAAAATGTGGTTACAAAGCATAGATCCACATGGATCCTCAGGATCTTTGCATTGGGTCACCCCAAATTCACCATCAGATCACATAGCATGTCCATGGCCACAGCCTGCCCCCCCAAAATCACGCACCCACTGTTGCCTGGGGCTGCAATGGTGCAAAAACGTGGTTAAAAAGCATGGATCCACATGGATCCTCAGGATCTTTGCATTGGGTCACCCCAAATTCACCATCAGATCACATAGCATGTCCATGGCTACAGCCTGCACCAAAAAAATCACGCACCCACTGTTGCCTGGGGCTGCAATGGTGCAAAAATGTGGTTACAAAGCATGGATCCACAGGGATTCTCAGGATCTTTGCATTGGGTCACCCCAAATTCACCATCAGATCACATAGCATGTCCATGGCTACAGCCTGCACCAAAAAAATCATGCACCCACTGTTGCCTGGGGCTGCAATGGTGCAAAAATGTGGTTACAAAGCATGGATCCACAGGAATTCTCAGGATTTTTGCATTGGGTCACCCCAAATTCACCATCAGATCACATGTCTGTGGCCACAGCATGAAGCACAAAAATGATACATCCACTGTTTCATTCAGAATGTTTTTTCCCTTGTTTTCCTCCTCTAAAAACGATGTGCGTGTTATGGTCAGGTGCGTGTTATAGAGCGAAAAATACAGTATATCTAGTAAACAGGAGTTCAGTTCTGACTTATCTGGGTGTTGCGAAGATGGCTGAGGTCATTTTTTTTCCATGTGCATTTTCAGCTGTGCAGAAAAAAAATGTGACACCCTCCGCAAATTCCAAGTTTAAAATGTTTGCTCATTTTGATTACTCTCAAATGTTCCTTCTTGCCCCCATAACATCAGCATGCAGCCTGACCTGGCCATGCAATGTTGTGACATCCTGTTCACCATGGAGGACCGGTTAGTGTAATCACCCTTGTTGATTAACCCAGAAGGGAGATTTACAAGTAGAGGGAAACAGCCAAATGATTCAGCAAGGAGGCAGACCAGAAGGCGCAATGGGAAATCAAGGAAGCAAACAAGCAAGCAAGTAGGGTGGTACATTAAGGAATCAATAATGGAGGAAGTCTATAAGCAGATCAAGCTGTGCCTCCCCAGAATGAAGATCTTAGCCGGAGCCAACAGAATTATAAGGCCAGATGTGTTTTTCTGGATCCATTACGTGACCTGATCTCTGGTAGATTGCACACTGAAGTACTACCTTCAACCATCTGCCCTAGTGTAGTACTCAAGGAATCAGGTTAAAGCTCCTACATGCATGCTTCCAGAGTGGTGTGGAGAGCAGAGATCCGGGTTTAAAATCCCTGACACTTTACAGGAGGAAGCAGGAACAGCCTAAGGAGAAAAGGTGCCACAGAAAAAAAAATGGTTTATGTAAATGTTCAACCTCTTCAATCTGAATGTGTTGTCTGGCACTTTCAAACCAATTTCAAGCATGGCATTTGGGGAAGCAGTATTGGCTACTAGTTGACACTGCAAAACCCAAATATCAAAGCAAGTCCAAGAGTATTCAGTGAAGCCAAAGTTCTGAATGTAGGATGTTCACTTAAAAAAAAAGCATGATCAGGGGTGTAGGAAAGAGGGGGCGGGGGGGCGGTCCGCCCCAGGTGCCATCATGGAGGGGGGGTGACAAATTATCAAGGAACAATTACTGCCCTACTAGGGTGGTTCATAATTATTGTTTTTTGAAAATGTCTGCTCTGAAGGTCTTATCTTACTACACTAGGGATTATATAGATATATGAAATTTCATGCATATCAGTTAATATATTGACCCTCCTCCATGAAAATAGCTGTTTACTTGGCCGTTTTCCTATGTGGTGAAGGCTGAGATTTCAATTCAGTGGAGCAGGGTCAAGATATTAACTGATATGCATGAAATTTCAGATATAGCTATATAACCCCTAGTTTTGTAAGATAAGACCTTTTGAACAGGCATTTTTTTTAAAAAAAGTTTTTTATGAACTACCCTACTGCCCCACCCTCTGCTGGGCTTCCTGGGTCCTGGAAAGTCGGCCTATGCGAAGAAAATGAGACGAGGCCAAGTCGATTAGGCCTTGCCTTGCCTTCACCCCGCCCCCTGCACACAGCCGATTTTTCATGATTTTACTGCTGTGGTGGTTTTTGTGTGTGTTTTTTTTGTAAACCACTTTGCAGGTTTTTAAAAATAAATTTTATGAAATAAATAAACAATAAATATAAATAAAATAACTCAAGCCAAAACACAATCCATCCTGTAGATTTAAGTATCTGTCCATAGTCGCCTACTTGTTTTCAGAGGCCCAGAATCCACATTCCTTTGTAAGAAAATATGAAATAATGTTGGTGTGTGACAAGAAATTTTCCGCACCGGGTACCACCTGACCTTCCTATGCCTCTGTGCATGATGTCCTGTTTTTATCATGGGTATGTCAATTAGAGTTACATGCATGTTCTCTATGGATTTTCTCATTTATAGCATTGAAGTGCCTGAAACAATTGCTATTGGGACTCGCTTGTACACCTTAGAGTGTGGAGATAGAGATGGAACACCTCCCAACAATGTTCTCACCTTCACACTGGATGATTATTCCAATAATTATTTCACGCTAGCTGGCAATGAAATCAAAGTATGTACTATCACAAAACACTTTACTGTGCACAAGTGTGTGTTAGCCAACTAGATTGTGGCTTTTAACTATGCACATTTTTAAAATATAACTCCAGTCTGATTGTTAATTACAATTGTTAATTGAAAGACAATTTGTGTTGACATAGATATTAATACAGAAGGGTAGGTGCTTGACTATGCAGAACTAAGAGATCACGGTGGTATGGTTTGTGACAGTAATTCCGCGCTGAACAGCTCTTGAAAATCAACACCAAAACATCTGACCCAGTTATGCATCTACATAGTTTGGTCACTTGTCATTTTATTATATAACACTTGGAAATTGAATGTGTGAACTATCTCCTTGGGGGGGAATGTAAATGGTTGGAGGTGACATGATGCTATCATCCATGGTGTTAGATCTGTAAAGACTTTTTCACTCATGTGGACGTCATTTGCTGCTGCAGTCATCAAATGACAAAGCAGGAAAACCACAATATCCCAACTTGTATTTATTCTAGTCTCGTTGTTCTTAAGCTGGTTTTTCTCATGCACCACTTAAAAATTGCTGTAGTTCTTGGTGTACCAATTAATGGTTTTTTTCTGCCTGTTGTAGCAATTTTAATGAGTGCTGTACTAGATCATAGAACTGTAGAGTTGGAAGGGACCATCAAGTCCAACCCCCTGCAGCCTAGAATAGCATTAACTTTTTTTGCTGCTGCATCACACCCTTGATTCATGTTAAGCTTGTGGTCTACTAAGACCCTTAGATCTTTTTCACACGTACTACTGGCAAGCCAGGGGTTCCACATTTTATATTTGTACAGCTGCCTAAATTTAGAACTTTGCATTTCTCTCTATTGAAATTCATTTTGTTAGCTTGGGCTCAGTTCGCCCAATAGCAAAAGCTCTGTACAACTGATATATGCAATTCCTTCCCAGTAATATAAATATAAATTTTCCCTATAGGTTGGTCCTCAGCACCTAAACTGTGATTCTGATCTGTTTGCCACAATGCAGTTCAAGCATATACTGATGATCCAAGTTTCTGATGGTGGGGAGCCACCACAAACACGTAAGTTGTCCTGAGCACGTGGAAGACCTAGATGTATCTAGATTCATGTGAAGGAAGATCACCTTCTCAGCAAAGACCCTCTTACCCCAGAAATCTGGGGCTGGACAGGCTTCTGCTTACCCACCATGAGTTTGGGGGGATACAATAGAAATATCTCCATTGACATAGAAAGGCATAAAGCCACATGAAAAGGAAATGTTTTCAATCCTTCTCCCAAATCCCTGTGATTGGAGTGCCCTGGGGAAACAATTCACTGTGATTAAAAACTGAAATAAAAGATTCCCTCTACCTGTCAACCCCCCACAAGATGCATAGCTCTTGCCACCCACATTTGAATTCTGGCTCATTCAGTAAAATCCCGTAATAATAGTTGTTTTTGAAGCACCGATCTGGCATTTATAAAAGAGCAGTTGAAGGTTTTGTGGATTGAAAACAGGGCTTTCTCTGGGATCAGAATTTTTGGAGTAGGACTGAGAAGGGGGGAAGCTTGTAGGCATCTAAACCATCTTCCATCAACTAGATCTGTCTTCCTTCCATATTCTTTCCCTCCCATGAATCCAAGTCTTGCTCTCTTCTCTAACACCATAGGATCCAATTTCATCGCTGTATGCCAGGCACACCCTAAAACCTCAGTGTTGCAGCAATACTAGCTGAAAAGGGAATATAAAAAATACGATACCCCACCGAAAGCTCTTGGCACTTTTGTTATCAGAAAAATGCAGTCTCAATCAGAGTGTAATTCTCATTGTTCTATCAGTATGAAAACAAATATTTTTGTTTCTACCACTACCCTTGCTGGTGATGGGAACATAGATGATTAAATGTTTGTTCTAATTCAGTCACCTCTCCACTCTCAATGGCAAGCCTTTATGCCCCTCCCCAAATTAGCACAATCGGAGGAACCCCTGTACTCTTCCCCCCACACAGGGAACATCCAAGAGGGATGGGAATCTCAGTCACTTTGGGAATTTCATAGAAGGACCACCTACTGAGGCTTTGTGGTTTGCATGAAGGACTAAAAAGAAGAGTGGACCACATTACTTGCTTGTTTAAGAGCAATGTGTTATTTTGTATTTTGTGATGTTTATTTGTAAATATGTTAAGGCTGTTTTGCAGTGAAACTTTGAAACTCATTCTTGTGGTGGAGAGCAAATTCATTTCTATTTTGCACAAGGTCCAGATCAGGGATTCTTCATTTGCAGCAGCTCTAACAAACAGAAGGGTTTGTGTTCTAGGGACATAAAAGGAAGGGGACAGCTTACAGCTAGGACGACAAGTGCAAAGAGTGTATAAATAAGCCCCCTAACTACTAAGCAGGGCAATCACCACTGAAGGCTTTTCATGTTGTGTTTTTTATAAAGATGCCAGCCAGGGCCACTAACAGGCCTTGGCAGGATTAGATGTCCAGAGCAAAACTGCAACTTCTATTGTTCTCCTGTTGACTGGGCAGAGGGACCGAGATGGGAAAAGAGAAGGGAGGTATACCACCTACCCCTTTTGAAGCCCTCAAGGAAAATCCAGCTGATTTGGGGAAGCATTCAGCAGCCACTCTGGCCCATTAGGTAGGCAAGACCTAGCTGACACACCTGGCTGCTGAATTTTAATCCTTCTGATTCCAGTAGCCCTTTTCTGTCCAAGCCTAGGCACCTTCATGGCAGTCAGATCATAATCCTCTAGCAATACACTGCAGACAATCTATGAGGCAAAGTTCTCCAGCAACATTCTTTGAAACTTGTTTATTGCTCATCTTCTTTTTTTAAACCCCCTTACAGGCACAATTAGGGTTATTGTGAAAGTAACCCGTACTAATGAAATAGATCCTCATACTGGCACAAATATATTCCGCGTGCTTGAAAACAGCAGCATTGGCACTGTGGTTGGAAGAGTCGCCTTTACAGACGAAGACTGGCCATTCAATAATTTGAAGTACACACTTGTTGGCGATGGTGCAGGACATCCTCCTAAGTTTTATATAGAGCCAGATACAGGTATTGCCAATTCTTTTAAAGGCTTCTCTGCTCAAGAAGAATGAATGCCACAGGAAGAAAATTTGCCTTAGCTTTCATCCAGCATTTTACTGGAGTTAAGAAGAGAACATGGTTTTAGGCAAGATTCAGTCCTGGACCTTACTAAAGTGGTCTTGGTTCTAAACTGGTGTCTGCCATCAGTAATGGACCAGAAAGGGTGAACAAATTGAAACTTAATCCAGACAAGACAGAGGTCAGTCTGGGTCAGTCAGAAGCCATAACAGGGAATAGGGATTCAGCCTTTGCTCCTGGACTCAGCCCTGAGCCTGGATGCCCAGGTCTCTGCTGTGGCAAGGAGGCCATTTGCATAGTTAAAGCTAGTGCACCAGCTGCATCCATTCCTTGAGATGCCCAATTTGGCCAAGTGACACACAGTTCAGTTACATCATGTTTGGATTACTGCAATGTGCTCTATGTGGGGCTGGTGCCATGCTATTTTTATTGGAATTCTTTGTATGTTTTAAACAGATTTTATATATTAAATAGTTTTGATTCTATTGATGTTTCATATTTTAATGATTTTTTTTCTTCGTTATAGTGATTCTTGTTTTCATCATTAAGCGACCTTGAGCCCTGTCAGGGGAAAAGGCAGGGTGAAAATAAATCTGTCATGTGTGCTGTTCCGTAATGTTTATCATGCTGTAACACCATTTTATCTGATCCAGGATTTTCTGGCACTACCTAGTTAAGAGACGCGGAACCTGTGGCTTTCCAGATGTGGTTGCACTACAACTCCCACACCCCTTGATTGTTGACCATGGGCTGATGGGAGCTGAAGAGCCACAGATTCCTCCTCTCTGACCACAGTCAATGAGATTTGCCATCCTATTGCTTTAGTAAGATGCTGAATCCTGCCATACCCTTGCCTAAAATGTGTCAAAGGCTGCCCTTCTGCTCTTTGCCCTGCCAGCCCCCTCACCCCTCATAAAAAAGTCCTTCATGGAAATTTGCATTAGTACAAGACTTTGAATCTTCAATATGTGAGCTGATGCAAAATCCACTGAGATTTGAGGATGCTGTTCAATCAGCTTTCAAGCATCATCTCTTTTGTTCTCACAAAACAAAGTTTTAAAGGATCTCGTTATTGGTACACTAAGGTTGATTAATGTATTTTTCTACTCAAAAAAATAGAAATGTATTTTTAAAAAATGATTTAATGGTGTGTGTGTCCATGCCAGGTATTATAAAAGTTTTGAACATGCTTGATAGAGAAAGTGAGTCTCAGTATTTTCTCTGGGTGAAAGCTATTGACCTGGACAATGATATTGAACCAGACCCCATCCGGCAGAGATCCAGCATTGCTATGGTCACAGTCTACATTCTGGTAAGTAAAGGGTTTGTTTGGGGAAGTTTGGAGCATTTGATTCTATATGTATCTGTTGTAAAGCAGTTACAATAATATATTGAGCATGGCTTATTTGTAAACTAGCAGAAACTAGCAGAAACTAGAATAAAGAGATTATTGACTGAGAATAGTGGATTCTACCAGGGATAGCAAAGACCTTCAGATGATGTTCAACTAACTCCCACCACCTCCCCACCCCTACGCAGCCAGCAGGCTTGTGATGGTCATGATCCAGCAACCCTGGATCATAGCTGTCAAGTGTCCCTTATTTGAAGGGACAGTCCCTTATTCCAGCGCCATGCCCCGCTGCTGTCCCTTATTGATGGATGTCCCTTAAATGTCCCTTAAATGATGTCCCTTAAATTTCAAAGGAAGCAGCTCCTCTCCCTCCCTCCCTGCCGGCCAGGGAGGAGGGAGGCTCCAACTGTGTTGCTTGGCTGTGTTGCTCACCCAATAAGAAGTCTAAGAACGACTGGGGGGTGGAGCTTGCATGCCTTGTGTGTGGCTAGTTAATGCAAGCGGAGGGGGGTTTTGAATGCTGGACGCCATTTTGTTGCACGTGCTGCTGCAAACTTTGCAGTGCAAAGCCAGGCCGGGGACCAATCTTAAGTTGAGGCTGCATAGGCCTTGTGGTGCATGTGATTTAGATTATATTCAATTGAACCTCTGGTTACAAAGTTGGTTGGACAGTGTTCTCGAAGCTACCAGCATGAGTTTGACCAGACTGCAGGAGGACAGGAAGACTGGAGTGCCTGGAACAGGTGAGGCTGCAGGTCCCTTATTTTGGCTGCTGGTCCCTTATTTTCAAGGCTGCTGGTCCCTTATTTTCAAATCTGTAAGTTGACAGCTATGCCCTGGATCCTGGGCTCCCTGAGAAAGAGAGACCTGGCCTCCACAGAGTATACTCTTTTCTTACACCCTCCGTTTCTCCATTTGAGAGACTCATCATCACCAGGTAAGAGAATCATTATTTACCAGGCTGCCCCCTATCAAACAAATTTCCAAAAGCTCCCTGAGGCCTCTCTGAAGCCTCCTTAGGTACTAGGACATTAAAGCTCTAACACTGCTACAGGTTATGTTAGTAGGTTAAGTGTCTAATGATTTTTCTTCTTTAATTTCTCTGCTGTGTCTTGCTTTATTGTGGGTTTTAAAATAGAGTTTAGGGAAAAAATAACATAAAAAGGAGAATTCCCTGGATGCTAAGATCGAGGTTTGTGGCAAGTAGTCTTTGGTGAGGGACCCCAGCAGAGATTTAAAATCACAAAATATGCAGCAGGGTAAAGTGCAGCAATACAGGCTGTTAGACCGTTAATATATACCCTTCCAAATTCCTTCCAAAGTTTCCCACTTCCCCTAGTGTAGAAAAATATCACGTTTGGTAGGTTAAAAATGGTTTACTTACAAATGCTTCAGAGGTCTGGTTCATCTGCTTCCCCGTATGTCAGTCTGAAAAGTTGCATCTGCGATAAAACTTAGTTGGTTACAAAATGTGGAAAGTTCCTAAATGATAGATATAGGGACACAAGTATGACTTGTGAGAGCCACACGGCTAGGTTTGAGCTGAAACCTCTTCCCATGCTGAGTTCACAGGGCCGTCTTACCCATAGGCGCTAGGGGAGCAGGGCACCCGGGCGCCGGGGTTTCAAGGGAACCAGGCCAAGAGTCCAGGGCCTGAGAGTTGAGTCCGGGGAAGAGCCCACCCATCGGTCGGAGTGCCATGGTGGGATCTTCTGCTGCGGGTGGCTCTGTGCCGCGAGTTCAGGGGTGACTGAGCCAGTGAGACGCTGAGGCAGCCGGCCGGCTCCTCCCTCCTGCGCGCCTGGGGCTGGGCAAGCTAGGGGGGGCGCTGGGCAGATCTTTGCACCCTGGCGCAGCATATGCTTAAGACAGCCCTGTGAGTTCATCAGGTAGACAGAGAGCAAAGGCTTGATGACCTAGTTCCAAGGTGATGGGAAGAAGACAGCTTACTCTATTAACCCCTTCATGCATCAATTAGATGTAAGCATGTTGGTTATATGGTGCTGGTTATCCCCCAGTTTTAATGATGATTGTTTTCAAATTGTGGGTTTTCTTATTTTATTATAAGCCATTCTGACAGCATTGCTGAAGGGCGACTTAAAAATATAGTAAATAAATAGCCTCTAGGAAACTCACAGTACGAGAGCAATGGCTACCCCTCTCTTAATTGGTTCTCAGCATCTCATACATAGAGATATATCACCTCTGGATGCAATGTTTCTGTTTAATTATTGTGACTGTTAGCCCTTAAAAGGCCTATCTTGCATGCCTGATGCCATTTCTCCCGATAACAGAAAACAGCAGCCATTTCTGCATGTCCCAAAGAAAGCTACTATTAAGAAAATGCATTACTGTACTTATGTTGAATCCAACACAGTGATGACATTGTAGCTCGAGTGAGCAATATGGCAGGGTATTTATTCTACAATGTTTATTTAACAGACAATAACCATGTCTCCTTTTGCATTATACAATATGGGAATTGGGGACTGGCAATTTATTGTGTCAAACTACATCAGTGACCCAGCAGAGGCTTTGGGGTGTGTGTGCTTTGTTCCTTTAACAGAAAGCAGCATTTTAGAGACAAGGAATATTCATTAGGGGAAATTATGGCATTGTTAAAGGATTTGCTTTTAAGCTCACACGATCAGTCTGCTTAAAGTCAGCTTTCGCCTTATTTGAAGTTAATGGCTCAATATAAATCAGTGACAGAGTAGGATATGGGGCCCAGCTCACACTAAACTGACAGTTGAAGTAGCCTTTTGCCTAAAAGTTATAACCAAGTATTATGCAGAGACACAAGCCACAAATTAGATTTAATTGATTACAGGACAAATTGAAGCAACACCCTGTACCAAATAACTTCAGCTCCTCTTTTCATTTATTTGCTTGTTCATTCTTCATTATATTCCTTAAGGATTATTATATGCAATTAGGTGAGAACAGAAAAATGAGTTGGACATTTAGAGTCACTGATTACATGCTGGGGAACACTCTTCCAGCAAAGAATCAGCAGACATTTTCGCTTGCGGATTTCAGGCATCTCTTAAAGGACTCAGCTACATTAGTAAAAAACACACACAGTGTTTTGAATGCATTATAATCATACAACACTAGATGGTGTCAGACAGCAAAAACATTTTCTATGTGATTGTCATAGCGATTTTTTCTTTTATTATAATGATTTAATTTCTGACTTATTTATAGCGTTTTTTTCCTGAGTGTAGATCCACCCAAAGACAGGCTTTTCAGCCATTTAATTCCTGATTAACCAGTCACTTTAATGATCCTCTTTATTTTTTTTAAAAAAACTTAAAATAGTGTTTTATATTTCATAGTGAACGTTGTCTTGATATTTTATAATGTGGCACAGAAATACATTTATATATCAATAATTCCCTACAATAAAATGGGATCCTTAATTATGCCACAGTGTGTTCCAGTGTCAATTTTCTACTCCAGTACTCATTCTCTTAGTCTTTAGTTTCAAGTAATAGATTCATTTTTCTTAAAACAAAGAGATGTTTCTTAGTGAACTTGATCCAAATACATCTTACATGACAGGAATTTCATATAAAGTGCATGACTTCATGTGGGTTGTAACAGCCCCCTGAGACAGTTATCTCTGCTGCATTTCATATGTACATTTAAGGGCTAAAACTGAGAACAGTAACTGATGCTAGCTGGGGTCACTGCAGTCACTTGAATGAAGCTTGAATTCTACCTTTTATAACAAAGATCTCTTCCCTCTCTCTTGCACACTTGTACTCACTGGCAGAAAAATATGCAGATGCACAAAGTCAAACCTCCTTCACCATCACGTTGTTCCCATCTTTAAAATCTGGACATCAAAAAAATTGTCAACAATTTCAAAGTCATAGTATTGCAATCAAATCCACTTATTCATACGTAAACCAGGCGCAATTTCAATGAAATCACTGACTATGAACAAACGTATGGTATGAGTTGTGGATCCATGCACTGAATCTTATTGCTGATTTTGATGTCTGTTGCATGGTTAGGATTGCCATATGTCTGGATTTTCCCGGACATTACCGGTATTTCTGAAAGGCTTCGCTTTGTCTTGGATCTTAGGCAAAAATCTGTTTACAACCTTGCGAACTCAGCAAACCATGGGAGTTTTGGGGTATAACGTTCCCACTGCTTTCATGGATCATGCCGTGTTGCAAAATTTGGGGTGGTATTCCATCAGACAGTTCTTTCCCACCTGGGGGAACAGAAAAACACATGCACATAAAGGCTGGCAACATGTCAAATGAGGTCTGCTGATGTGCCATCCTATGCCCACTGGTGTGAATAAAAGCATGGCATGGCAGTATATTGATCAAAAAGATACAATGCAATAATGCAAGAGATAATGCAATGCAAAAAGAACATTAGAAACCCAAAAGGAAGCTCTAGCCTTATATAGAGAGCATGTGTTGCTCTCCTTAATAGAGAGCATGTGTTGAGGTGGGGTCTAGCAGGCCACCCCACTGCTGCTTGGCAGATCTGTTTGGATGGCCACAGGCTGTGATGGGGTACTTGTGTTTCTGGGGAGATTTTGATGTTACCAATTTGTGGGTTGGGCTCAAAGGTTTTAAATATTGGGCACACAGCTTTGGGCTTTCTCTTTTGCTGCGTGCACCGGATCACCTGCCCACCCTCCCTGAACTGGGGATTTTGCACTTGACCTTGCTATGCCTGTCATGGGGTCACCTGCTTTTGGGGCAGGGGCCTGGTAGGAATTTTGTCCATTTGGCTGATTGGCTGGAGCCATTTGGTTTTTGCCTACTGCGTAGCAAATCATCACAACTTGTAAGGTGGCGGTTAGGCATTGGTTAAAAAATTGGCTGGTGGAGGGGTAAGTGCCTACCCCTCCAATGCTGGTGTTGCAAGGGAATTCCATTAAAGGAATCCGGGGGCTTGCCATGCTTTCGTCTAAGTCCCTGGCATTGGGCTTGAGCTGCGCAAGCCTCTGGGAGCATGCGGGGAGAGGTGAGGGTCTGGTGCCCAGCTTTATTTCCCCCCAATATTGTTTTCCCTGACTGGCTTCCACTGGAATCCGGAAGTCAGTTCTGTCCCTGGACAGGAGGACAGATAGTCGGAACCAATGCCTAAGCAACCACTCACAGTTATGTATTTAAATAAAGTTGTGGCCCAAATTATGCCAAAAAAACCTTAAACAAAAATTATGTGTGATGTTTGAGTTATTGGGGTGGCCTCAACACGCAACCAGGAAAACTAACCCAATAGTCCCTATATCTGAATGCACCCTCAGCTGAATGCCACCAGAAATTTCTTTTCTTTTCTTTCTTATAATAGGTTGAAGTATATAGTCTTGTTTAGGAGGCCAACTTAGTATTAGGGCACATAAAGTCCAGCCCAATAGTTCTTCCAAATGTTAGAGGCTCCAACCTCAGCCATGTTTTCCTAATGCTGTTGTGTTTTCCTTGAGCCTATCGAGTTTATAGTTAATCAGTGAAGGAGTAATCCTAACAGCACTGGTGGGGTCACACAATGGTTTTTGCAGGTTACCCACAAACACTGTTTATTGCCTGATGTATTCCTAGTGAGACTTTGAATCTGACTCACCCGTCGTTCCTCATGCTGACTCAGGGTCTCTGTGGGATTGATGTTCTTAGCGCCTCAGGCACAGGTTGGACGTATTTGTGGGGTCGAATGGCTGGGGGAAGAAAATCTCCAGGCATAGATCCGTTTGTTATGTTCTAGCAGAAGCCGTTAAGTATGAAACAGACCACATCAATGGGATTCTTAGTGCAATGGGTAATGTCCATGGCCCTAATAAGGTTTCTTATATTCACTTATCATTATGTGGCCATTGGAGATTATGTTTTAATATTTTCAGATACCCAAACATGGCTTTAAATAACAAAGCCCTGCTAGTAAAAATCCAAAACATGCACACTCCTAATCTGTCTCTGCAATGACTCACCCTTGTAAATGTGGCTTTCTTTCAGATTTTAGAAGGCTGATGATTATTGCATTTTTTTCCTGCCCAGAGTAAACCTACCTCATGCCCAAATAGGGATGGGAGAGAATTTTGATTTTGTTTGCATTTTAATGAGTAATTGGCACACCTCTCAAACCAATATGGAAACTGAAACATGATAATCCTTCGAAATTCGCAGTTCTCCATATTTTGTGATGCAGTTCTCCAATCCATATGTACAAAAATGTGTATATTAGGGGAAAGTGTGAATAAAATGCACACATTAGTGAAAATAGCATACAAAATCTTAGGGGAAATTGCTTGTGGCAACTGGCATACAGCTGCACACTGCCTCCAATACTGGAGCCATGATGGCTTGTAGTCATTGATAGCCTTATCAAGTTAAGAGAGACCTCTCAGAAAAAGCTACAGTAGCTATCATTTATCTTTGTATTTCCATTAATTGTAACCACATGTATCACACAACCCTCAAAGAACAATTAAAATGATGCTTAAAGTGTTGTTCTGCTTAAAGATAAGGTGCAGGCCACATAAATTATTTAATTATCTGTGTAAACAGATGCCATTAATCAACACAAAGGCATTTATAGGTTGGAAACCGTGTAATTATAGAAGAAATCCAGGAACTCTCATGTTTGGGATTACGTCATGATAACAACACCTTTGCCTTCTTCACTAAACGTAGTTAAATGCAATAGGAAGAGGAATTGTTTTCTAAAAAGAAAAATGCAGATTAGATTTTAAGAAGGAAAACAATAATCTTTGAGAAGAAAAATGATATCATCCTGCTCACTTGCACAATGAAGATGCCTCTCAGATGCAAAAATCTTATCTTGATCTTTCTCTGTAGATCAGCCTTCAAAGCATGTCCAATTTATAGAATTGTATTCTATAAATAGTCTGAGACTCCTGGACTGCAGTGGAGTTGCTAGAAGTTAAGCCAATTTAGATCTGCACAGAGATAGCCAAATGTGAGCTTCCTGATTGTTACTGCGGACACCTTTTGGGAATTGCGCCTGTAATGTAGATGGAGGAATGAGAGTTACCTATGGTGAGGGTGCCCTTGGCTTTATCCAGTGCTTTTTTCCTTAAAAAATGCTCAGGTGTACTCTTATTTTGACTCAAGAAAAACCATCATTTTATAGTTCAAATCGGGGAAAATAAGTACAGTAAATGGACAAAAGTACAAAGATTCACAAAAGGTTTAGGGGTATGTGTACCCCTGCACCCCCCCCCCAGAAAAAGCACTGGCTATATCGACCACTGGATATTATTCTCCGGTGATGTCAACATATATGGCAATGCTATAGCTCTGTAATGCTGCTGCAGATGTTTCAGCGTTGCAAATGAATGCTCTGAAACACTTCTAGTAAAGTCAATCGGCAAATAACTACTTTCACTCAAGTAATCATGATTACATTATAGAACAGCAGAAAAGAGTTAAATATAAGCTATCTAGATTGGAGACAATGTACCTTTCGTGGTGCAGCCTCATTCTCATTGTGTCATGTCCCATGTGACCTCTGAGTGACCTCTGAGAACTGAGTGATGCAGAGGGACACATCTCACGTTTTTTGGACACGGGGGTGATAATGAGTTCCTTAAACTCGAGGGCTGCGTTGTGGAATCTAGAAGTCCCAAATTGTCTCCATATGGATCACCAACAGTGGTTCCCATCACTTTGCAAACCGCTATTGACTATGGAGAATTATGATTTCCCACTACAGCAGAAGTACAGTTGAGAACACCTGGAGAGCGGTGTTGGTGGTTCCTGCTGTGGTGGGTCTCCTTGCCATGTCCTCTTGTTCACACTTTCTCCCAGCCAGCTCTCCAAAGCCTCTTGCCAACTTCCACCTTCCGCAACAAACATGTGATTCCTAAAACTTTCCAAAAACCCCACTTCCTAAATCATCCGCTTTTGTTCCTGAAATGAAGGCTTGAAATTGCAAACACAATACAAACTATTAGGCTCCTCCACAATTAATTTCCATTTGGGCAACACCGCTTTTCCAAGAAGATGCAGACATAAGTGAATATGAAAATACAAATAACGGCAATGTAGATAAAGGCAGTAATAGAAGCAACATTTCAGGTGGAGCCTTCCAGTGTGGGCATTTAGCAATAGTGCTTTGATGTAAATTTAGCTCCAAGCTAATGACACTGCAAAAAGTCTTATATCGTATCGTGGGAGGCTTGAAAATCAGAGAGTATTATTAAAATGCTTTGAGTGGGAGCAAAGACCTTCTGAGACTCTGGCCTTCCTTATAGAAGCTATGTAAATGGATATCAGACTTCTTTTGATGAATGGAGGCTTAGCAATAAAACTTCTATCAACAAAACATGAATGAAATGATCAGGTACAAATGTGTGGGTTTAAAATTATGCTTCCAGTTTGTAATTCAGGCACCAAGGCTCAAATTAACTATAAATACAAGTTAGAGGCCTGTCAGGAATTGCAGGGAGAGCCCTAAGCAATTGGGAAATCTCCATCCTCCTGTATCGTGTAATGGAGCAAGACGGAGTGGAACAGAGGACAGAAAGATACATATTTACTTTTCCATCCCTGTGCTAAACCCTTGAATTATGCTTATTATCATTAAAAAAATCTTTAATCAACTTGCATAAAGCCAATAAAAATTCAACAACCTCATCTGAGCAGTGTACAAAACATGAAAAAGGTCCAGGAAACCTTGGTAAACATATGATTTAAGCAAGTGTTTTAAACAGGAGCCACATTTTCCATGATGCTGAGAGCAGGTGATAACCTAAGCAAAGGAGACCAGCTCATATCCTCATCCCTGCTTTTCAGTCTGTTCTTAAGGCTGCAGGTCTTGACGCATGTTAGTGACATTATCAGCTCATGTCAGGGGGTAGCAATCCTCCAAACATATTGGATCTCTTTTAGATCTGGGTGATTTCATTATGTCCGTTCTGAAATGGAAGCCCAGAGGGCCCAGGCCCCAATTCTGCTACCATGTTCTGGATTTGGGGCCTTTTCTCTAGGGCACTACATGATGAAGAGGTCGCTAAAGCCCTGCCCTTTTGTGTGTCATACATTCAGTTCTGTGTCTTGTTCACTAATAAACCATGTTTGCTGCAGCTAATAGGGCTTCATGGTTCACCTGCTTTTCTATGAGCTGTGTCAATCCACTTAATAAATATGGATTGGTGGTATCTTATTTTGTACCCAAGAAAATAACTCTCGGGGGAAGTGTACAGAAGCTTTACATACCTTATCAAATAATTTAATGGAGCATTTAGTAAGATAAACAGTCTGGGCCATTTCTCTTTGTAATGTAATGTTGAGCAAAGCCTGTCTGATTGATTGATTTTCCTTTAATTGAGAGCAGACAATAAAAGAAGCCATGTTTTCTTCATGCTGATTGATAAGATTTGCAGCTGAGCCCTGAGTGGCGGCATAAAATGCTATATCCATAAAGCATTGCATGGTTTTTCCGTCAGAAAACAGAGCCAGTGTTGTGTTGGCTGTCTCACTTTAGAAGAGTAAAGCAAGAAATTCCATAGGCAACTGGTAAACTTGCACTTCTCAAAGCTGTGTGTACTTTCTCCATGCTAGCAGAGGATCACTGGTCCTCTTTTTCCCTTTCTTCTCATTTTAAATAGCAAAACAGTCATCACTGGGGACCCCATGTGGGATAGAAACTATTTGCATGTTCAGACCCAGAAACTTCCTCCCAAATAAATTTACACTTGACTCAAATTTTGGTTTTGGTTTTTGGCAGAATTTACGCCACAACTTTATTGATTACAGAAAGTGACTGGTTGCATAGGCTCTGGTTCAACTAGCTCCCTGCCATTCAGGTAGCGCTGACCCAGGGTTCCAGCATAGGTCAGCCAAGGATGAACACCTGGGTAGCGGAAAGCCAGGAACAGGCTAACTCTGCCACCCAAATGTCCCTCTGGACTCAGGCACAGGCACAACCCCCTCTCAGGGGTTGACCAAACCATCGAGTCCCTGGATTCCTTTAACAGAATACCCTTCACATAGGGATGGCAAGAGTGTTCTCCCATCCCTATCACCTGAACCAGAGCCTTACAATCCGCAACCTTACAAGTTGTGACGATTTGCTACGTGGCAGGCGAAACCCAAATGGCAGCAGCCAATCAGCCAAGTGGGGAAAATTCCTGCCATGCCCCTGTCCCAATGACAGATGACACACGACGGAATAGCAAGGTCAAGCACAAAGACCTAAAAGTAGGGAGAGGTGGGCGGGTGTTCCTAATGCACGCACCAAAAGAGGAAGCTCTGGGTCACATGCATGGGTATAAATAGGTCCCTCAAACCATTTGGACTGTGTCCCGTTGGCCAGATTGCACCCAGCTTCAAGGGACCTACCAATCGGGTGTTGTGGCTGACCAATAGTACCCACCCACAACACAGGGTGTCGGTTTTCCAGGGCTCACCGCACTACGTGCCCTCTTTAAGGGAGGGCTCAATATAACATTTAAATGAATAAATTTGGATATAGCAATGGGGGGGGAACAATGCAAGGAAACTAGTGATTAACGCCACGCCCCCCCCCCCCACAGAAACAGTCAGGGACTGTTAAGAGTCTATTCATCACTAATTCTTCAGCTGCTGTTCAACAGGTGTAGTGCCTGAGTTTGCTATCCTCCTTCCTTTTGTGTCATGCCTTTTAGAGGGCAGGGACTGTGAGAGCCATTTGTGTCCGAAGACCAGGGTCAAAATGCTTTAAATAAATAAAGATGCAGAACCTCCACTTCAATCCCACTTGCAGCTAATTACAAAAAAGCAATGCCTCAGCAGCACTTAAAGGCACATAGCATAGACCATAAACCTCTGTGCCCATCTTCTCTTGCTACTGCTGATGTCCTGCAGTAGCATTCAGGTCTAACCACACTTGCATGGCAATATATCTCTTAAAAGCTTGATACGCTGTTTCTTTGTTGCAAAGCTGTGTGGCGAGGGGGTGACTGGGACTTCTCCACAGCTTCCCCACTCCAAATTGCCTTCTGCTTGTGCTGCTTTGCAGGCCACCATGTTTTTATTACACGCCTGGCTTACAGTATACCTAGGACCTTGGAAAGGAGAGTCACATGGTTTTTTGAGAGAAGGCTTTCAACAACAGAGGTTGCTCTGAGGTGTGACAAGGGAACTTCAAATCGGCTTTCCAATAGATTTTTGATGTAGTAATGCATGTTCAGTTTGAATAATTGTGTGTTTATTGACTCTGTAAACCTGTTGCCCAAGACACAAACTTTTATTCTTTGTGCATATGTACATTACAACTTTCTGAAGAAGGCTAGGAATAATCTGAATAATCAGAAAAGTGCTTCTGCCACCACCAGGCTTAATGTGTCAGTGTCTGCAGAAACTGACTTGTGAAGTTGCTGTGTAATGATTGTAGGAAAATGCTGGGAGCTTGCGGCTCTTTCTGCTAGAATGTTCTTGTTCCTAACTTTTTGTCAGAGGGTTTTCAAGCGACCTGCTATTTTCTTCTTTTGCAGAATGTGAACGATGAACCTCCGATCTGTAGGCCACCCTATTATAGCAAACCTATATACTCTACTATTAAAACACCCATCTTGCAGTTAAATTGCTCAGACAAAGATTCTTCCCCTCATCAGCTCAGCTACACTATTGTGGGAGGTAAGACTATATATAGCTTAGTTTTTGTAATGACCATTCATTAGTTTTCATTCTTTTTGTGTGAATAGAATTGGGGAAACACCTTCAAGTGCATTCCCCTTCAAATGTGAGCCATTTGGGAGCTGCCCAGAAATTAGGACCTAAAAAACACACACCTTATAACAATATTAGCCAGCCAGAGATTGTTCTGACCATAGAAATATGTCAACTCGGAGTAGGTCAGTTGCTAAAGAGCACACACCAAGAGTGTTTTGTTGAAATCAAGGATAGGGAACCCTCTAGATGGTCCTGGACTACAAGTCCCATCATCCCAAACTGTTGGTCATGCTGGGTGGGGCTGAAGGGCCTCAGCCTCCGCACATCTGGCCTTAAATCATAGAATCATAAGTTGGAAAGGTCCCTGAGGTCCTGCACTGCAGGAATATGCAGCCATCCCATATGGGGAATCGAACCTGCAACCTTGGCATTATCAGTACCATGTTCTAACCAACTAATCTATATATGAATATACACCTTCTGTGCTTTGAGGGAGACACCTCTGTTCTCTGAACAGTGGCCTGGCGTTGGGAGGGGAACCCGCTCTAAGCTGCAATCTCTTTTGCTTCCTTCGTTTCTTTAAGGGAAGAAAAGCTGCTGTTCTCTTGTAGCAGTGCCTAAGAGGCTTTTTGCATCATCCCATCACAATTCAGACATTTATTAAGAGATGCCATATTCACCTGAAGTGCAAGATTCTGAAAGCTGGAGAGCTAGATATGAATTGTAATAGGATGCCATTTTTATTTTTATGGTACTTCAAACGCCATTCTTTCTAGGCAATACCCATTCTCGGTTCAAACTTGAGAGATTAGGCTCTGGCTTACCTTCTTTGATGACGACACAGAACTTCCAGTATGATGTGTTTCAAGGAATTCAGGATCCCACCACATTTCAGCTGCTGATAGAAGTGGCTGATGAACTGCATGGCAGTTTAGCTCACCGCTTGTCCACAACAGCGACTGTAATATTGCATGTGGTTCCCTGGAGAACAACCAGGCCTTCAACCACCACAAAAACAACCACAACTGCCGTAAGTTTCCAAGCATGCTTCTTTTTTTCAGGACGTCAAGAGACATCTGAGGGTGTTGATAGAGGAGAGCACAGTTCAAAATGTTTCTGGTATCTCTGTGACTTACAGAGAGGGGGAAGGGATGGGGTGGCAGCCAGGTCATTGTGGTGCAAATGCGCAGGAGAGAGAGAACTGGACTGGCTCTGCTGGTGTGTTTATACTGTGTCAGCATCGTCACAGCCTTGGAACACCCGCCGGATAGCTACTGCTTAAATGGTTCCCCCAAAATCTTCTGCCTCAGGTAGAGTGCCTCACTATTTGCTCTGAATGAATAAAACATAGCAATAAAACAACAATATGATATACAAAGACTAGAAATAAAAAGTCAATTATATAAAATACATTTTAGGGTTTTGAATCAGTAGTCAAATGGTGGATCTTATTCTGATTGCCCCAGCTAAAAACCTTGCAATCTTTGCTGTCACCTGCTCATCTTGATCTGCCAAGAGAAGGGACACTGTGGCAGTGGCTGGGCGACCCAGAATGGACAATAAAAGAGGGGTGATAATCTCATTCCTCAAGTCTTTATAAAGAGGGCAAGCCAGAAGGGCATGCGCCACTGATTCGGGACTGCCATCTCCACAGAGACATAAGCGTTTTTCGTGTGAAATCTGTTGGAATCATCCTTGAGTACAACTGAAGGCAGTACATTCAATCTTACAAGAGAAAAAGTGCGCCTATGTTTTAGAATTGCTAGGTTATGCAGATAAGGTGCCAGAGAGTCAAAATGGGAGGGTGGAAAATAGCCATGCCATGGGCAAAATTTCCTTATTGTGGCCAAGTTGTTCTGACGCTCAATATCATTTAGGGGCTGACAAATCAGGCTGTTTGCTTTACTAAAACCCAGAGTGAGTAGCTGTTGTGGTGATAAACCACAAGTGAAGTTTTTGATAGACAATTTTAGTCCAGGCGCTCTTGTGACAATCTTGCTACCCTATTTGCTCTATTTCTGATGTTCGGGCTGTGAGTGCCATTCCCTGTATAGCCAAAAGAGCATCATCTATGCTCACGAATGAGGCACTGGTAAGCTTGAGGGAGGTTTAGAGCTAATACATGCTAGGGGTAGCATGGGCGATATGGGCTTGCTTTCTGTTTGTTTTTTGAAGTTTAGAAGACATTTACCCCTTTTACAAAGGGGAAATGGGTCCAGTACATAACATCCTGAGATGAGAACACACAGAGCCGTCCGCAGCCTTCTCTGTTTCTCAGAGTTCATTCCTCAATCCAGGACACCTTCTCTTCCCCCTCCTCTCTCTCTCTGGATTAGCAATTGCTGAGGACCAGCAAGAGAATGCGCTTTCCCTCATGCTCTGTTGCTTTTAAGATTCCCAATGGCATTTTGGTGGTCACTGTTACAGGTAAAGTGTTGGGCAGTTGGAGACATTTTATAGGTTTACAATAGGTTTACAATGATTATTATTATCAAAATAGGAAGATCAGCCCTGGATCAGTTTCTCAAAGATTCATTACTCAGGTAAAATTCCTGTTAAATTAACTGTCAATATGCTAATTTCTTCTATACCATTAAGTTATCCCCACCCATGGTTTTCTCTCCCAATATCATGCCACACACAAAATTTCCCTAGTTTATCACCCAAACACAAGTGCAGCTACTGTAACAGATGGAATAAAACAAAATGAACAAGACTCTCCACTGAATTTATATCTTGTTTAGCTTTTTCTTTATTCCTCTGTGTCACTAAAGTAGATGTTCATGATTAAATAATGATATAAGGTTATTTTTAAAAGTTTTCAGTAGTATTTTTTGAAAATTCAAAACACTACTTTAACGATAATCTGGATTGTGACTCCTCTATTGCTAAGAGGTTTCATTTGCTTTTGAAATTTGCACAACTCTGTTATATATATGCTCAATAACACAATGGAAGTTTTGCTCTTTTGGTGGAAACCAACCTATTTTTATTAAAGGCAAGTAAATCTACTTTGAAGTTTTCAAGTTAAAAACTAGTGCAGATTTTTTTTTGAAAAATAAATATTATTAAGGCCTGCTTACGTTACAGAAAGGACCTGATTCTCTGCTCCATGCTGTGTGTCTCTTCCTCAGTCCTTTTCTGGCTCATCCGGCATCTGGGGCCAGGATGGAAATGTCAGCACTGTGGGTGTGAAGGCACACAGTGCCTGTGTTTTGTAATGGGAGAGAATTGTCAGCTTCCATGAACGGTGGCTGCCCATCATAAAACTACCCAACATGCAATGCCCAAGCTGCAGTTTTATGTTAGACAGCATTGCGCATGTGAGAGCTGATGAGCTGCTCTCATTCAACAATGGTGAGACCACGTGCTTTGCCCCACTCCAGTTTGGTGGGAAGAAGAGGTGGTGTGGTCTGTGTGTGGTATGGTGTGCATGGCAGGGCTGGTCTGCTGGGTCTTCTGCCAGTTGTGGCCATGATAGGGGGGGGACCTTCCTCATGGGACCTACTGGTTTTCTGTTGGGGGATATCCCCCCCAAATGGTTATGGGCTTGCTGTAGCAATCCCATGTCGATTATGATGGTCAATCCCTTGTGTGTTATTCCCAGCATCTGGTCTGATAGCTAAGCTCTATTGCTTGGTGTGAGGCCCCCCTCAGAATCTTCTATTTCGCATCTTTTCCCTGGGGCAGAAAGCCACGTTCATGGATACGCATATCCTGTGCCTATACATATAAATAATGTAAGTCTAAAACGAGATAGCCAGCTGAATCATTAAGATGTTAAGCCAGGAAATCAAATTAACTGGCCACACTCATAGGGAACTTTTACATCCGAGTCCACTGGCAAAACAGACACAGCAGATGTTAACTGTCTAAATCCTTTAGTTTCATCATATGGTGACATAATGTTGAGATAAGTATCGGACACTCATGCAAACTGTATTCAGATCCTTTGTTTGTTCAGTGCCTTGACCAATAGCAGCCAGTTTACTTCAATAGCCCCAAAATATCTGTATCGTAGGCTGGTGACAGCCTGTTTTATCACACAGGACGATCTGCACATGCTCATCTGTCTGGTATCTCTGGGGAAGGGGAGTCAATGAAGAAGGGAAAGGCTGATATCTTTAATGAACTGTATCTTAAAATATACTTAAAAAATGAAAGGGAAGTGGTACTTCACTGGCTTGAATTTCGAAGCATGTCCCAGGTCCATGCCGTCTTCATCTGAAATAATGATTAGTATGGGGGCGCGCCCCTCAACAAAGCCATGTTGTCGTGCTAAAGAGGCTGAACAGTGAATCTCATATGTGGTGGAGGGGGCAGTTGAGACAGAGTCCAACCAGAGGGAGGGGCTGGTTACTATGAAGATGAGAGAGAGAATGTTCAGGAGGAAGAGAGGGTGGTCAAAAGAGAACCAGGGCTTTTTTAGAGCTGGAACTCTTTGGAACTCAGTTCCTCTCAGGTGGGCGCCATTGCCATCCTAAGAGAGAATGAGGGAGGCGTTCGTCACGGGTTCCAGCTCCTCTTTTTCTAGAAAGACACAGTTGGAGAGAGACCCGAGTGACTCACAGCAGACACAGTGAAACAGCCTCTTAGGTTTGCTGCAGTTTTCTGGCAGGGATCCTCAGAAGTAGTCTCTCTTCAAAGAGAGCTGAGAAGATTAATGGTGGCGGGTGGGAACTGACATAAGGATGTGGAGCTAGCCAGATCTTCTCTAGAATTATCTTGCTCACCTAACCCTGCTCTGGAGATAATTGGGAACAGTAGCAGAGTGACAAATTCAGAAGTGCAGGGTCACAGCCAGGCCCCCTCATAACCCCCCCCCTTCTAAGATTATACAATAATCTTACATTTAAGCAATATTAATAATTAGGGTTGCCTTGCAACCATCAGTGCCGATCTGATCTCCTATTTTCTGTGTGCACACATGTGCAAATGATTTGGACAGCGCCAGTGTCTTCTTTCAGGGTCACTCATGTTGTGCTTTCCTTGAAGTTCCTTTGTAGCAGAACTTGCACACCATTCTCTTGAAACGAAATCATGTTGTGTTTTTGGTGCTTAAGGGCATCCAGGGCAAATCCTCTTTGGTGCTTTTCTTCAGAGTGACCCCAGGAGCCCAGGCTCAGTGGCTGATTCACCTCCTTTTACTCTGATTAGCTGATCCTAGAGCTGCAGTACAGGAGATGAGTATACTTCTTCCCAGAGGCTTAAAACTCCCCATTCATGCTGATGGGGCAGCTCTAGGATGCTGTAGACAGGGACTCAGCTGAGACCCTGTTGCAGAAATAGTGGCAGAACTTGGACCCTCTGTGACCCCAGGCTGATACACATCTAGATCCAAGGCACACTGTTTGCTGCTTGAGGGAAGGCGAGAGGGCTCCATATCTCACGACTCAGCCAAGAGCAGGGCATGAAGCCCTCAGTATTGCCCATATATACTTAGTCCAGATGGTCTTCATGCAAAATAATTATTTATAAAAATATATAAGTCGCACGTTCATAAAAATACTTATATAACATAATTTTACAATAATTAAGTAGACCCAATGTCTATTTAATGTCTACACAATGTGTAGAATTTGCCACAATCTCGACTTAACAGCCAGGAACACATTTTTCAGGGGGCTCACCAGTTGCTGGTGTTTTCTGGGAATGCTTTTTTTTGTATTTAATGTTATATAATTAGTGCATTTTCTCTCTCTTCTAAAATCTGAAATTAATGTCTTCTATTTTCTGTTAGCTAGGTTTTTTCTTTTCTTTTCTGGTACTAAGAATGCTGCACCGCCCACAAATTTAAAAGAAAAATAAAACACCCACGACAATATTCTGCTTTTATTTTGCAACTTCTCAAGAGTATTTGGAAACTTAAGTTTTCACTTATTTCCCCTCCAATAAGTGTTTCATGTTCTACAATACAGAATTGTTCTTTTAACATAGGAACACTGCCACCTACTGGACAAAATATAGGTCTGTCATTAGTACAAATTAATCTAATTTCTAAGCCTTTTCCAAACTTCCTTTTTAATGTGAGTTTAGGATGGAGGAAGACAGGATGTGGGGAAACTGTGGTTAGGATTTCCCACATTAAAAAAAACCCTAACAGCAAATGTTTGAGTGTTAACATGATGTGGGAAGTGAAGGTAACAGGGCATGTGGGATTTGGTTAAATGTGAATGAAAAGTAGATTCTCAAAAAGGAGAAGGGGGTTATGAACAGAATAAAATTATGTCCTAGTATATAAGATGAGGAATGGGCTAAGATAACGAAAACTTGGGACATAATAATTAGAAAAACATAATTTGTAAGCATGGTTTGAAGAAGCGTTTGAATTTGCTGAATCAGATTGGAATAAAGAGGAACACAAAAAAGGGAGATGTGAGGAGGTCAGGACAGAGGGATAAGGAATTTTGTAACTTTTTAAAGTGGATTTTTCTTTTTTCTATTTTTCTTTTTTTGTTATATATTTTTGTTTTCTGATTTTTCTGTGGGTTTTAATTAATGGAAGGATCTATGTGAAATGATGAATTTTTTGTTTTGTAAAACTTTAATAAACATTTATTTTTTAAAAAAAACCCTAACAGCAAGTGAGGGGGTGTAAAATTGGAAAAAGAGGGTATAATCCGGGGGGGACGGGACTTTTTCAAGCTGAGGGCCATATTTCAATCTGGCCTGACTGCACTGGCAAACGATTATGTTTCAGGCCCAATTCAAAGCACTGATTTTGACCTATAAAGCTTTGAATACCTCAAGGACCATCTCTCTCCCCATATGAACCTATTCAGACCCGGAGATCATCTTCTGAGGGTGGCAACATGAGAGAGGGCCTTTCCTGCAGTGGCTCCCTGTTTGTGGAATGCACTGCCCAAGTTTCTCTGGTTACGTTTCTCTGTAACCGGACCTTTGTCGGATTAACATTCTGCGGCCTTTTAAATGTGTTTGTGGGAGGAGGGTTATTTGTTTGTTCAGTTCTTGTTTTATTGTGCATTTTGTGTTTTTGTGTTTTTGTTTTTTATATTGTGAACCACCCAGAAATCTTTGGCCCTTTCCCGCCATTACCATGTAGATCAGAGATGGGGAACCTGTGACCTCCACAGATTTTGTTAGACTCAGTCCTCCATTTGGGAGTTGGAATCTAGCCATAGTTTCAGGGACACAGGTTCCCCACCCATACTACAAGTTTTTCATAGTTTTCAGCATTATGGAGACTGAGGGTGGTGGGATTCAGCAGTGTGCTAATACAGGCATAGGCAAACTTGGCCCTCCAGCTGTTTTGGGACTACAACTCCCATCATTCCTAGCTAACAGGACCATTGGTCAGGGATGATGGGAATTGTAGTCCCAAAACATCTGGAGGGCTGAGTTTGCCTATGCTTGTGCTAATACAATCATTCCATTAGCACATTCATCTGCTTTGCTAGCTAGAGGTCATGCAATGGCTTCCACTAGCACACCGGGCTAATTGAATCTGAGATTTCTTTAGAGCATTTTTGCTTATGAAAAAGCTTTAAAAGCATGTCACATGCCTTTTATTCAGGGTGTTCTATGAACCACGATGCTTCACTTCTGGACCCAATCATATTCACGTTTAATTGGAATTAACTTTGAATTTGAATTTTCTTTTCCAGATTATATTGCATTTTGAAAAATCTAATGGATATCCATTTCTGTTTTGCAAATGACTATTGTTGTTGGTTTATTTCTAGGCTACCACCTCAGTGCTGATTCAGACTTTATATTACTGGCATCCCGAAAACTGGTTTCCTGTTGTCCTAACTATAGCAGGAGCCCTCCTAGTGATGTGCTTGTATATGGCAGTGTGGGGTTGCTTCAAAGAGTAAGGACTCCTTCAGTTTGGGGGACAGCTCAGAGGAGACAATGAATATGAAAATGTACACCTAGACTAGTCTGTTGATAGATATTCCACCCACTGCAATAGAAGTTTCCCATTTCCCCCCATGTCTCATGAGACACCAGTCCTGAGACTTAGAGGAGTTTTTAAAGTGGTTTGCTATTCATCAAGAGGGAATTGTGTTTGATACAAATAAGCACCACATTTAATATACTACAGCAACACAAATGTATGTATCAAGAATTCTGTAGGTGGCAGGTAACATGGATGTTCCTGCATGCCCTTGTTCAGATCTCTTAGGAGCTAAGGAAGCAGGCTTCTGGTCTGTGGAAGGGAATCTTGTGGGATGCAGTCAGAGCAGTCAAGTACAACATTCCTAGCGTGAACATGTTTACACATGGGGAGGAGCAGGTAAATTTCCTGTTTCCTTCTGGGCTGGGACAGACTTCCTCTGCGTGTGACTGGAGGTGGGTGTGGCCTCACCTGTGCAGGTAATGAAGAAAGCACAGGGCAGGGCAGCCATCTCTCTCTCTTTCACCACATGCGTCAAAGAAACAACATCTACTAAGCCAAAGATGCCCTCTTGGCTTCCAGCCAAGAGAGGACAAAGGAACTGCCTTCTTAAGAGATAGATTCCAAGTGTATGTTACTTCATTAAACTAAGTCTGCCTTCTGGGATCTGATTGTGAATAGAATGTGAGTAAACTCTTTTTTATACTTTTGTAAAAGACTGTGTCGTCTTTTACAATGTGGGAATAAGGGGAAAATACCAGAACAGTTATTATAGAGGCTTTAGCGAGCCTGAGCAAACGCATCCGTTGCAAAGCTTAAAATTAAGGGGAATGTTACTCGGCTGAAATTGTGGAACTTGTTAACAATAGTTGGATAAGGATATAATCAGACAATATATCCTCTCCTGCATCCCTGAACATTCCCACAAATCTCAGCAGCTATGGAATAGAGTGAATCTCCCTCCGTTCCTGCGGAGAGTGAAGCCCATAGGTAGAGAAGAAGGTCTGGCCTCACAAACCTTCCCATTGTGGAAATGTCTCCTAACCTTACTACTCCACTGATGAGAGTGACCCAAAAGGGGGTGCAGATTGCAGGATCTGGATCCAAAGCCCTCATCTTTCCCCCATATATCCCTGGGATTGGGGAGGGGGCTGAATGCGCAACCTGCGCCTGGAGTGCATATTTCTGCTGCTGCTGCCTCCTGCACACCATTTTCCCTGGCCAGGACAAGACGGCTAGGAGAGGAGGTTCTTCTGCCCACAATCTCCCTTGCCCCAACCTCAAAAGATTACGGACAATACATTTTGTGCCAGCCCTTTCCAATAAACTTCCACCTCTCCATGTGTTGCTCCCCAATACACACCCCGTGATTCTAATGTAGATAGCATTTTTACCCTCAACAGTGTTCCCAAATGTGGAAGATTCTTTCCACAGTGCTGTATCGACCAAAACCAACCTCCAGTCCTGAACGCTGAAAAACATGCCAGTTCTCCAGGGTAAGGGTCCTTTTCTGTCTCGTGTGCATTGTGTCTCATTGGGCTACTTTAGCACAAATTGTGTAGCCACTTTAGGAATATTGCCAGAAAATATAAATGACACTCATTTCTTCCATGTGGTTTGGAGTCACAGAGAGTTGTCAGAAACCTCCAAGATTTTCATTTATCTCTTGCAGCATATGTTTTAAGAGGCATGAATTCAAGGCTGCTTTGTACCTCTTTATGTTGGTTGTCTGTGTATTCTTGCCACCTCACGAAATGTTCCTTTCATATCTCCAATTTTCTTGAACAGATCTCTGGTTTTTCCCATTCTATTGTTTTCCTCTATTTCTTTGCATTGCTTGTTGAAGAAGGCCCTCTTGTCTCTCCTTGCTATTCTTTGGAAATCTGCATTCAATTTCCTGTATCTTTCACTATCTCCCTTGCATTTTGCTTGCCTTCTCTTCCCTGCTGTTTGTAAGGCCTCCTGGTAGAACACCTAAGGTAAAGGTAAAGGGACCCCTGACCATTAGGTCAAGTTGTGACTGACTCTGGGGTTGCGGTGCTCATCTCGCTTTATTGGCTGAGGGAGCTGGCGCACAGCTTCCGGGTCATGTGGCAAGGATTAATAAGCTGCTTCTGGTGAACCAGAGCAGCACACGGAAACGCTGTTTACCTTCCCGCCAGAGCGGTACCTACTTGCACTTTGACGTGCTTTCGAACTGCTAGGTTGGCAGGAGCAGGGACCAAGCTCACCCCATCGCAGGGATTCGAACCACGACCTTCTGATCGGCAAGTCCTAGGCTCTGTGGTTTAACCCACAGCGCCAACCACATCCCTGGTAGAACACCTACAGGGACAATATTCCTGTGAAGGGATTTCTGATGTTACAGGCAGTACTGCATCCACAATCATGAGTTCTTCTGAGCCTTATGACAATAGATTATTATTGTTTTAGAACACAGAAGATGATGGCATCCACTCAGATATGAATATTATCATCTAAGATTCTGTGAAACTTGTGCCATAACTCTCCACATTCTGGAATAATGCCAAATGATGGTGCATAAATGGCAGCACAGATGCTGCACTCAGGAGTGACAGGCAGAGAGAGGGGATGCTACACATCTGGCCTCCTGTCAGCAGCAGAAGAGGAGGGAGGGGGAGGTGGCCAGGAGACCAGTGCTATGCTGGTGGCCTGGTGAGGCCAATACTCACTTTGCTCATACACTTTGAAAGATCCCAGTGGATCCCACTTGTGCAAGACAGGGATTTAGGAGGTATTTCAAAGAGAGTCACAAAGGAGCAGCATCTGGCACCGCACAGGAGCAGATCTGCTTCTTAGCAGCTGGCCTGATCCTCCTTCGCAAGTCGCTCCCCTGCACACCCTGCGGGAAACACTTGTCTAATGCTGCTTTTCCTGTTTCTCTCTACCAGCAAAATGAATCCAACTGTGAATCTACTGCAATCAGATGCGACATTCAGAAAACTGTCTGTGAGCTCCGAAGTAAGTGGAGTTGCACTTGCTATTTGCAAGTGGAAACACCCCTGCTCATTGTGCTGCCAATCAAAATCCCATGTGGGTGTGGGAAGAAGTTTTAGGCTGCACGTTTTGTCTGCCAGCCATGAACGTAGCTGCGTTTCAAGAGAGAGAACCTCTCTCACCCCTTTTTCATTGGACTGGGCAAGGACCTTTCTTTCTTTCTTTACATTTATTTCCCATCCTCCTTCTAAGGAGCTTGAGTCAGTGTATATGGTCTGCCCCCATTTTATCCTCACAACAGCCCTGTGAAGTAGGTCATGCTGGCAGATAGCAACTGGTCACCCAGTGTGCTGCATGACTGACTGGGAATCTGAACCAGGGTCTCTGCCACCCTGGCCTGATACTCTAAGCCAGAGATTGGGGGTCTCAGAGGCCAAATGTGGCCCTCCAGGCAATTCTGTCTGGCTCTTCAGACTCTCCTCAAGCAACACGCCCTCCTGAAGCCCTTTGCCAGCCTTGCATTGCACCCCCCTTCTGTTCCTTTGCCTGGCTGGAATGTGCCCTTGAACTCTGGCAATGCTTCCTGCTTGTCTGGGCAAAGGGTAGAAAGGGATGTCTGAGTGTAGAGAAAGGTCTGGTTTTTTTCAAGGTCCCGGAGAGAGTTCTGGCAGTTTTGAAGTCTCTTGTTCAGCTGGGATAGCTCAGTCAGTAGAGAAGGAGACTCTTCATCTCAGGATTGTGGGTTCAAGCCCCCTGTTGGGCAAAAGATTCATGCAATGGACTAGTTGACCCTCGTGGTTCCTTCCAACTCTACCATTCTATGAGTCTATGAGCATTCACATTTATTGCCCTGCCCACTTTTGCCTCTTGTCCCACCCACCACTGGCATCCGCCCCCCCCCAAGGATGCCCAGAAGGGGCTCTGGCCCTCAAAATAAAAAAGGGTTCCCACCCCTGTTCTAACCACTGTGCCGCACTGGCTGAGGTGTGCCTATATCTGTGGAAAAGATTGTGAAGGTATAGTGGTCAGAACAGGGGTTTAGTTTGTGCTAGAAACCAGCCTTTTAGTCTTGCAGCTCCAGCCCTCTGGAGTCAATTACCAGCTGAAGTTAGACAGGTAGCTAGGATTTTGATGTTTAAGTCACTACCTAAAATGCTTTTGTTTAAGAAAGCTTTCCCTGAAGTGTGAATCAGTCATTTTATGGAATATTAATTGTACACCTGTAGGAATTGTTTCATTGTTTTTAGAATGTCATATAAATGCTTTTAGTGCTTTTAGAATTTGTTTAGAAAATAATAATTCTATTGTTGTAGACTGCTTTCATGGCCCCAAGCTGCAAAGCAGCATATAAATCTATAAAATAAACAAAAATACCTTCTGTTAGTTCAAGACAATGGTGACCAGAAGCATTGAGAGTACAGGTGTGCTAATGACAGTGATTTATGTTGCCTTTCAGCCCTCTATCATTTATGACGGTTGTGCAATGGATCCAGGTAAATATCAATATGGGTTTTAAAGTACACTTGCAAGTTTACTTTTGTTGAATCTCACAGAATATGCACCTTGAGATCAATTTGGCTTAAGCTCTCAAAGGTCGCATGAGGGAAACTATCAAGTGTGCCTATTGGTGTGTTTGCACCATGCCGTCCCTCCCCTAGTAAGCAACACTGACCCACATGCCAGAGGCTAGCATGGCAGCTCTGCCCCCCCCCCAGCAAGCCTCTTCTGGATCTGTCCCTCCCTATGGTGGTGGTACTGATGGCAATGATCTCCTGTGTTAATATATTGTCTTTCCTCCCAAAAGAGCCCTGGCAGGTTGACAACCTGTTAAATTCAGCGACTCTCCAAAAAACCCTGATTAAAATATTTAAAACTATATATCTAAAAGCAAAGTAGTAAAACCCAGCAGGCAGAAATCCTCAGTTTTTCAACTTCAAAAACATATTGATCCCCAAAGCCCAAAGGAAGAAATGCATCTTCAGCTGGTGCCCACAAAATATCTGCCTAATTATGGAGGTGATGACGGAGAGTCTACAACGTTGACTCTACAAAGTTGAACACTAAAATTCTGACACATCAGTTTTTCCCTAGGAGAGAATTCAGATTTCCTCACTCACCTATTCCTTCACAAAAGTGCACATTATTGGCAATTTTAAAGAAACAAACTAACCAATTGTTTTAAGGCTGCTTCAGGGGTTCCTGAACTACTGATTCCAACACCAGGGGTTTTGTTTCCTGGTATCTGTAAACTGGGGATGCAGGTGATGCTGTGGGTTAAACCACAGAGCCTAGGACTTGCCGATCAGAAGGTCGGCGGTTCGAATCCCCGCAACGGGGTGAGCTCCCGTTGCTTGGTCCCTGCTCCTGCTAACCTAGCAGTTCGAAAGCATGTCAAAGCGCAAGTAGAGAAATAGGTACTACTCCAGCGGGAAGGTGAACAGTGTTTCTGTGCGCTGCTCTGGTTCGCCAGAAGCGGCTTAGTCATGCTGGCCACATGACCCGGAAGCTGTACGCCGGCTCCCTCGGCCAATAAAGCGAGATGAGCGCCGCAACCCCAGAGTCGTCCGTGACTTAACCCCAGAGTTGGTCACGACTGGACCTAATGGTCAGGGGCCCCTTTACCTTTATCTGTAAATCGAATCAGCTTCATGTTGGTTAAGTAATATTGTTAACTTGGCATTTTGGGAAACTCTGAACACTTCCTTCCAATAAAGGTTTCGTTCCACTGTGTATTTTGGAATTCAGATTCTATGTACATTCATTTTGTTTAATAAATTTAACAGTTTCCCAAAGCAATCGGTCTATCAAGGTTCCAGCTCTTGTGATGGGAAGCACAAAACGGAATATTGATTGAGAGAAGCCATAAGAATGAGAGAAAACTGCTCAAATCCAAACAGTAGAGCTTTTAAGCCTGTCCACATGGTGTCGCTAGTGTACCATGAATCACCCAGTGTACAGACTGTTCCCGTTTTTTGAAGAGTTCTCACTGTTAAAAAGGTTCTTCTAAAGCCTGGCCAGCATTTGCATCCGTGAAGGTTCTTACGCAGTTGTTCTCCTCCTGCCCCTGGACCTACAATGAACAAGTCTGCTCCATCTTCTGTGTGATGGTCCTTATGTCTCTCTTTGATCTCTTCTTCTCCAGGCTAATCATGCCCATCTTTTTCCAACACTTCTCATACGATTTGGGCTGCATCCATGCACAGCAGATTATTCAATTTCCATGACTTTCCCCTAATTGTTAAATTCTGCATTCATGCAATGTAGAAGCCACTTCTGGAACTATAGTGGAATATGTTGCATGTTTGGTGCTCTTTTTCATCTTATTTCCTTCCAGAAAAGAAAAATGTTTGGAAATAATATGGAAATAAGTGCTAACCTTGTGCTAGATTCCACGATAATTCCACTATATTCAGCTATAGTCCCTGTCTACAAGGTTGTAACAGTTCCAAAGAATGGGGAAGGAAGATCCTTCTAACAGCAAGAGATGTTTGGCAGTGGAACAGACTCCCTTGGAAGCTGCTGGACTCTCCTTCCCTGGAGGTTTTTAAGCATAGGTTGGATGGCCATTTGTCATGGACTCTCAGCATGTCTTCCAACTTTCCAATTCTATAATTCTGCGAAAAGGAAAGTGCATTCTGAATCACAGGTGATGCAGTACAGTCATAACTTGGATCTCAAATGCCTTGGCTCCTGAACAAATCGGCTCCCAAATGATCAAAACCCAGAAGTGACTGTTTCGATTCACAAACTATTTTTGGAAGCTGAACATCTGACGGGGCTGCTGCAGCTTCCAGTTGGCTGCAGGAGTTTCCTGCAGCCAATCAGAAGCCACACTTTGGTTTCCAAACGCTTTGGAAGTCGAACGGACTTCCGGAACAGAGTCCGTTTGACTTCCACGGTATGACTGTATGGGAAAACTGCTTTGCTTTGCAATAGTGTTATAAAGGTTACAAGAAGATAATGTATAGGACATACTTGGAACACTTGGATGTGCTGAAAAAGTGCTATTTACTTTTTCAACGGGTAAAAATAATACTAAGACCAAGCCATTTTTCCCTTCTCTAGCAACAGGACTGCAGTACCTCTTTAACAGTAAAACGGGTGAAGTGCAGTGGCTAAACCAGGAGACCTCTACTATGTAACGGTTACTTCCTGCTAATACCAACACTTTTCACATCTCTTCTGTCTGACAGCCCCATATGTATGGACAAAATGGCTTTCAAACAATTCACCTGGAAGTGGGAAGTTATTGATCAAACTATCTGACCATCTAATAGTCAATAATGAAGTCATGGAATTTGGGCATTGAAAGTAATGTTCTCATTTTGAATGTTTCCATAGAATTATTTACCTGGCTTATGTGGTTGTTATACTTGTGCTTTGTTGCCAAATACAAATTCATTTATTTCCTTGATTTTTTGGAAGTGTTTTTTCCCTTGATTTGTTCAATAAATTGCCAAGGCCAGAATAACATTGGTGCTTTTGATAGGATTGGGGGGCATTATTATTATTATTATTATTATTATTATTATTATTATTATTATTTGCTTTTCTTCTTTATTTCTCCAAACCTCTAAAAATTAAATCACTAATTTTCATAACATTTAACACAGCTGTTCATCCCCCTGCATCCTAATAGGATGCAGGTGAACTGGGAACAAGCCTGTGTTGTTGTAGCTCCCCTTTTCCATTTATTTATTGCCATTTATATCCCACCTTTTTCACTGCTCATCCCAATCACCACCACCAGGGCATAGCCCTTCACCAGCCAGGAGGTGGGGGCATTATGGTCAATACTGGGAATTTTGGGGAAGCAGGTGGTGGCGTGTTCAAAGGCTGTTTGCAATGGCAGACCAGCCTGCCGCCATCTTTTATTTGCCACAGAGTGGCCCAATGGGAGTGATGCTAGGAAATAAGTATCATCATGCCAAAGGGGTCTTGTTGGAGGCGGGGATATGTTTAACCCCCCTGATATTTAACTTCTAGAAGATTCAGGAGATGGCTGAAAACAGAAGAGAATGGTAACTTCAGTCACTCTCACTAACATACTTTCAAAAAAGGCTCTCCCAAGCAAAAATTGGGACACTAGACGTATGGTGATTTACTAGGGGCAAGTACCAGAAAGCAGGGACAGTCCTGGTAAATAGAGACCAATGGAGCATATATTTAAAATGCCATAATAATTTACTCACCAGTGAAATCAGAGCTTTGCCTTTAATGACATGCTGCCCATGGACCAAAGGTCACAATGCTTAGACAAACAATAAGATAAATCAACTGGGCACAACTTTTTAATATTGTTGAGTGATGTTTGCACACTTGAGTGCAGTTGGGATTTTGTTTTTAAGCAATCAACCAAGCCATCCATTATTATAGATGCAAAATAGTTCTTGGGTTGAGAGGATATGATAATAAACATATATCACTAACACACACTTCCATGACTTGTTTACATTCTGGTCTGCAAAAGAACAAGCCTGATTAAGGGGGTAAGCTCTGGCCTTTTTTCTATTATCTGATCTGGTGCCTTTTTCTTTCTGGCGATGTCATAACACAACCCGGTTGTATATTTTATAAAGATGTCATTCTGTTTATTTGCAGCTTTTCAATCTATCGAATTAATTGAAAAAGACCTACCTGTCATTTCCCCTGCACATTCCTATGATGTATTATGGTAGGAAACTTTTCCCAACTGCCTGGGAAATGTTTCAGAAAGGAGAAATGAATAAGGCCCAAATGCAGGATTCAGCAGGTCAGTTTTCAATTGGTTCATACTAAAAGAAAGAAATCGTGAACAATAATTCACAACAACAACATAATTTATGACTTGCCCTTAACCAGCAGGTTCCAGGACAATTAAAATAAATGACCGTCACAGGAATAGGGTACAGCCAGTATTGTTGCAGCCACTCCAATCTTTTGGGCACTTACCCAGGGTTTGGTTTCCTTGGAAAGAGGGACAGCGGAGACTGCAGCCTCTTTATGGCTTATTTACACAGCTATGCAACCTGAGCCTATGATGGAGGCATGATGGAGGCATCACAGCATCAACACCCCAGCAGGCCTTGCTTCTCCCCTAGGCACAGCCCCTCTCAGGCTTCTGCCTCTAGGCTAGCTCTCTCTCACGCCTCTGACCTTTGTCTTCTCACCACCAGCCGGGTGAGAGAGGGGGGCACCCATTTGCCCTCTGGCACAGAGCAGCTTCCTTTATTATACTTAGGGCCATTGCCAAGAAGCTGGCCTGGCCTGTTCCAACAATTGAATCATCCATTGGATCCAGGAATCAGAAAGGACTCAGGCATACAGCCCCCCACCCAAAAAAAAATCTCACAAAAGTACCCTAAGGTTTTAAATTCCTGCCCTCATCCATTAATATGTTTGTCCACAGCTGTTCATTTGGTTATGTGTGTGTGTGTTGTTATTCTACAGTGTGACTAATGGAATTGGACATGATGACTTAATTCATCTGGTGAAAATAATGGAAAAAGCGAAGTTCCCAGAGCTTGTAGTTAAAGGCACATGTGGAAAAACCTGGCTTCCCTGATGTCAGAGATACAAGTCCAACAGATTTGTGTGGGGCCAGGAATTTGAGCCCTACTTGGGTTCAGGATGACAATGTTTTAATACCCCCTCTCTGTTTGGAAAGGCCGACTGCTTCTTTGAAATGTGATAGAAGGTTGGGATTGGGGTGTGGGGTGTCTCAACATATCAGAGATTTAAGGAAAATGCTATTTTGTCATTTTAAATGCATTTATTAGCACTTGGCCAAGAACAGAGATAAAAAAGTGGGATTGTGCAAAATGGAGGAGATGAGCAAAGACACTTAAAAGACTGAAGGCTAGTTCTGCGTTGCTACAGACAGAGATCAGGAAGTAGATCCTCTTTCAATGGCTTGTTTCTCTCCTTCCCCAGTGTCTTTTGAAGGATGTTCATCAAACTGAGATGGAATGGACATTGTGGAAATTACATTGTGGCCCCTGGGGCTTCTGCTAGGTTGAGATTTATTTAGCACATCACAGCACTCAAGGCACCTTACCCTGGGGTTTTGTAGATGATCTCTGAACCAGACACTGACCCGCTTAGCTTCAGCAAGGTGGAGCATCATGTGCCTTCAAACCACCCAACTCGTTTGGTAAAAAGCCGCATTAAAACAATTATGTTTCTCTTCCCAATTTCATATCTTTCATGCTCTCAATTAATCAAGCCAGCTGGTGGCTTATAGACCACAACCAGACCTCCCTTCCCCATTGCTTCCAGTATACCACCCTGTGCTAGACGGAAGGTATGGCACCACATCTTACCCAGTGGGTGTCTGCAAATATCTGAGAGATGCATATCTACAGATGTTGCTGTTACTCAAGGTCAATGAAAGTTTTTCTGTGTGCTTCTTGGCATAGTTAATTGTCTCTATCTGCATTGGCTATGGATATATTTTCATACCTTCGGTTAATCCAACACATCATTTATCATGTTGCTGAATCTTAAGAAAGAAAGGATGTGATATTTCCAAGAAATAGTGTTTGATACTGTTTGTCTTTGAGTGAATTCTCTTTTTTGAAAATGAAGAAATGCATGATATTAATACCTCAGAAATAGCAAGCATCTGTTTGTACATTTATCTGATGTTCTTGGCCCCCAATTCTAATTTCATGAGTTTGAAAATTCCTGTCAAAAGATTATTATTTTACCAGCATGATTTTGATGAATGACAGTGGGTGTTCTACTGGGAGCCAAACACTCCAAAATCTTTATCTTTCTTTTGTCTCTCACTTGCTCTGAAATATTAGGACAAGCAACGGTGACATTCAAATAACAGGAAAAGCAAGTGGCCAAGCAAGAGGCAAAATTCCAAATAGGCAGAAACACCCAAAGAGGATGCAGAGGAGGAGGTGGGGGTGCTGTGGAGGAGGACACCCCCTGGGGAGAGTCCTTTGGTCCAGACAGAGGGGCCTGGAGGGCCTCATTTGGCCCCATGGCCTGAGACTCCTCACCCCTGATTTGTGGGAATCTTCAGGGTGGCAGGAGAGGATATATTGTTTATTAATATCCTTCCTAACTTGCGCTAGCAAGTTCCTTTACTTAGCAGAGTGCATTCCCCTTTACACAGCAGAAAACTAGTTAAAAACTCGTTTGAGTTTCTTAAGACAATACAGTGGTACCTCGGGTTACATATGCTTCAGGTTACAGACTCCGCTAACCCAGAAATAGTATCTTGGGTTAAGAACTTTGCTTCAGGATGAGAACAGAAATTGCACGGCAGCGGGAGGTCCCATTAGCTAAAGTGGTAACTCAGGTTAAGAACAGTTTCAGGTTAAGAACGGACCTCCGGAACAAATAGAGTACTTAACCTGAGGTACAACTGTACGCAATTCAATCTGGCTTGTCCAGATTGAAATGTGTTCTAATATTTTCCTGGTAAGACCCCTTGAATCCCTCCTGAAAGAATAAAGACGCCACAGTCTTATTCAAAAGTAACAAACACAATGTGATCCCTGAAGACAGGCTTTAGGCTTGAAGTTTCAAACATATACAAACAGGTTTACCCCATAAGGGAGATTTACCTAGTGACTGCTGGCTAGCAGTCCAGCAGTTCACAGGAAGAAAAGAGAGCGTGTGGCAGCCTGCCTTGGCCTTTTACCAGATCTGGCAAGGTCACGCCCACCCACTAGTCACATGCAAGGATGGATGCTCCAGGCCAGGAGGAACAGGAAGGTTCAACTTGCTGGACCAAACATCCCCTTGCATGTCCACTCTAGCAAAACAAGGAATGTGGTATTGGACTGTTCCCAGCGGATTTCATTCCACATGATTTACGCTGGCAGTAGCTCCCTCGGTTTATTTATTGTCATGGACTGGCTTTGTGAGGCTGGGATCAAAGGGCACATGGCCATTGCTCTGCCAGTGTGGGCTGGGAGGGCAATGTGAAAAGGACACAGCAAGGCAGGCAGGCCCCCTTGCAATCAGCTTTTGCCTCCTCCTGGCGCCCTGCCAGCCCCACGCGGCTTCACGAGCCTGAGATATGGGATCAGACTCACAAAGCAGAGCAGGGCTGGCAAGGGCAGCACGAGAAGCAAAATGTGCCCTCAAAAAATAAAATAAGCATGTGCCCAGGGCAACGTTCCCCCTGGCCCTGCCCATGCTATGCCACTGAATTAATGGAAACAATAACTGTAATAATAATTGTAGTAATAATCTAAATGTAAGCAATAAGGGTATTGGAGCTCTTTTTTTGGTATTTTGGTAACTTTTATGGGCTTACCTACTGCCCTTACTACTGTTCTGCATCTCCAAGCCGGAGTCGCAATACTGAAACTAGGTTTTGTGGTGAACTCTAGTTCAAACTGCTCCCTGCTAAGAGGTTTGCTAGCTTGTTTTGGATCCGTTTCTATGAACACACAATTGAAATGCATGGTTATTATTCCTTTTGGAAGGAATTCTGGTTTTATTTTAAGTATCTACTGTAATTCTCTTACGTTACCAAGAATGAGCTATTTTGCAATTGGAGGCAGGGGGAGGTTTTTCTTGGATATCAGGTATGGAGAGAGGTCAGCGTGGTTAAGTCCCGTCCCCCCACCGACCTACATTACTGTGCATATTTTGAGCAAATTCTATCTGTCCTTGATCATTTTGTACAACTGATAGTGAAGCAGCCACATTCTGTTTTCAAACAGAAGTATGCAACTCCCATAGGTTTTACTGGGGAGTTGTAAGGACGCTTCCAAAAACAACTTTTCCAGCCGTGGAATTTTGGGTGGAAATGATGTGTGCATTTCTTAGGGCCTTTTTAAAACTCCTCTTTATAAAGATAATATTTAGAAGACAAAGTCCTGCTGTTATTCAAATACCTTTGTTTTATATAAGCAAAGTAATGAGCATGCTGTTTTCTTTAGGCAGTGAATCTATCAAACCATCATATGAAACCCCAGTAAACCAAACGTGAGTTTCATGCAGTGCCTGAATTTTATTACAGTTATCAAAAAGAATGTGCAGTTGCTTAAGCCACATAAATCCCCACAAATCCCACAAAGGTTGGATGTGATCCGTGTATCAACAATACATAATTGACCATATTAATAACATGTTCGCAGTATTTCTCTCTTTCAGGAGATGCCATAATAAGCCACTTTTGTAGAACATTAACCAGCTTCCTTCATTATTTCATGATATTCAGGATTGAGACATTTTATTTTTCATTAAAGTAATGCTGAATATTTCATCACATTAGCATGTATGTACACACACTTTAGCTTCTATTCCATATATGTTTTTTCTAGGATTTTTCTATGGAATGCAAATGGTGGTTTCCATAAAAACGGCACATAAAACCTCTTAGAACTAGATGCTGCTCGCATTGAAAATTTGTGGCTTGAGGCAGCCTCTGGCCTGTGTATTGCACCGAGCACAAGTAAAATGAGGCAGAGAAGCAAAGAGGATTGGACAACAGTATGTCTGAAGAGGTTGTGTGATTCTGACTGACCTCTCCCAGTGCTTCTGAGCTGCAGTTGCTATGGTATGATCCTCAAGGGGATTCAACCTGTCTTTGCCCTGCCTTGCATTTCTAGCTTTCTGGGAGAAATGCCTGTCAATGACCAAGTCCCCATGCTTCCAGAATTCAATCTGACCTCTGGCATTTGAAAGAATAACAATTCTAAAAGTAGCCAGACCTGTGAGTGACACCAACTGAGTATGTGGTATGAGTTGATTGTGAAAATGCTGAGCTGGTGCTTTTTCTCAGTACATTTAAAATATTGATCTTAACATCTTAATATCTTAACAGCAATTGCTCAGGCTTGCTGATTAATTTTCTGGGAACCTAAGTGAATACTGGATCTCCCTTTCTCTCTCTCTAGCAGATAGCAACATCTGGAATGCAGTTCTCACCAATTACAGCCAGAGATTGTGGCAGTTCTAATTCAACAGGTTCCTCTCTCCTTGTGTCTACATAGGAATAGGATAAGCATTACTATTCACAAAAGAGTTTGTGAATTCAGAGGCGATTTGTGCTATTTTGACTGAGAGCTTCTGTTTTCCCATCACAAAGTTCAGATGTGACTGTTGTCTCACTTTTTAAAATTTTTTTGCTTACCTACTTGAAAATTAAGCAGAGCTGACTGATTTTGGAGATGTTGAAGAATTATCCAACTTAATTCCAGATTTGATGCCAAATATATTTAAGGATCATGGATGGAGGCCAACAGATTGAGGTTGAATCCTGACAAAACAAAAGGACTGTTTCTGGGGGAGGGCAAATGTGGGGGACTTCCTGGTTCTCCATAGGGTAACTGTGCGCCTAAAGGACCAGGTGCTCAGCCTCAGGGTCATTTTGAGCTGACGGCTGTCCATGACAAAAATTCTTTGCTCTAAAATCTGAAACTGTCTTGTATTGATAGCAGCTCTGTAATTATGAATTATGGAAATATATAAATTAACTAAAACAAATGATCTAGATTGGGATCAGAGAGGGGGGGTCTTCATTCCCACTTCATCCACCCCCCCCCCACAGCTTATTCTTACAAGACAAATGCCTCAAGGACAAACCATGTGATTAATGTCACATGTAATTTTGCCCACCAATGAACTGCTTTTCTGCCGTCTTCTTTGACTGCAGGGACAGGGCACTGGATATTGCAGGCTTATTGGCTCTCTTACTGAAAGCTGCAATGATGCCACTATAATACAACTCTCATGGGCTACCAGGTTGCGCATCAGAGCACAGCAGGGCAGCAATGGGGGACGGGAGGATGGCACAGAATGCCCTTTCCCCTCTCATTGGATAAAGTCCGCTACCCACAATAGAAAGCTTTCTGGAAAAGAGGGGTGTTTGGGGTATCAGAGAGGATCCATAAGGAGGCAAGGCCAAATTTCTTGTCAGATTTGCATCTGAGCTGGAACATAATTTAAAGGCTTGTAAAACTCACATCTCCTTTGAGGCAAGTTTTAAACAAATCCCAAGCATGGAGAACTTTGCCAGGGTCCTCCTGCAGTGATGCAATAATCTAATGTGGAATGACCAGCCAATAAAAAGGAAGAACAAACACATCAGCAGATATGCCATTACCATTCAAATTCAGCATTACATCTCATTAACCTAGCAATTACACGGGAATATATATGTTAAAGCTTTCCTGGTTTCATGTTCCTCGAATTGTAAATGATAGATGGAATTAAAATCTGTAGCACATTGAAAAACTACTATTGGTTTATCCTGGATAGAAATTCAGTCCCTGCTTTGTCCCGTATATGCTAAAGATAGAAAATCTGCAGTATATTCACCCTCTAGTAACCCATCCGAAGAAGCCAAGCTCTTACCAGAATAACACTCGCTTACTGAGTTTACTATTTCCCTTTTTGAAAAAGTGAGAAGTGCTGTGGAGGGTAAAATTCCAGGAGACAAATATATAAGGTTACAATAATATTGCAAGAGACAACTTCTCTTGCTTATTGTGTAGAAGAATTCACAAGCTTCAGATTGTTCATTTCTCCCCTCTTCCTCCTCCCCCTTAAAATAACTTGAGAGGTTTCAATTTTTCACCAGCAGAAGCTAGGGCCTCTCCAGATGTCCTTTTCAATGTGCATGCCTGAGGGTTTCTGCTTATGATGGCATCAGGGCAATATTCCTCCCACATACTGTACGTTCTTCCCACAAATGTTGGCATTTGCAGGAGCTCTTCATGAGCGCAGAGGGCCCTTCCAGACTCTCTTTGTATTGTTCATCCATGATTATTTGTGCTCATGATGACATCAAGGTGGTTATGCATGATCCCACTTCCTGTGCTGTTTGCAGTGCTCAAAGTTTCAGGACAGACATACTGCTTAATTTCCAAGCAAGGCATGTTCCATGTCTACCTACTAAAATCTTGTAACTTTTTAACAAAAAGAGTTCTGCCCCCTCTCATTTTTTTCTACTGTAGTGCAGTTTACTGCAGACAGCAATAATATAGTAAACATCACAGAACTGTGAGTTAACAGTAGTTATTTCTAATTCTATTTCTTTCTATTTCTGTTTCTATTTCTATTATTTCTATTTCTATTATTTCTATTCCTATTCTTGTTCTATTCCTAAATGCGAAAGAATGGTATAGTGCCCATGTAATCTTAAAATACTTTTAAATATTTGACTGACAAAGACTTTCAGATAAAAATGCAATTATCTTTCTGAACTGTGAGATTTGCTGATGTAAATGGACAGCAGATGAGGGTGGGGGACCAATATTAAGAGATGGGGGGGACTGGAAGATGGTTGGATAGGAATGTAGAAAATGAAATAGAAAAGTAAATTAGCTTAGCTAAGAGTTTCCACAAACCATCATAAAAATCAGACTACTGTGCTTTGGATAATGGATTCTTCTCAGATGGAAAACAGATGTGGTGAATTTGTAAAGCCAGTTTTGAAATATTTAAAATGTTAAAAAGAGAAATGATAGGTTTCGGATTAGAGTGGACTGTAACTATTAAAACAAGTACAACATAATATTCCAGTGTGAAGTGCTGCTATTCAGCAAAGTCCATCACCCCTTTCCCCTCCGCTGGCTGTTTGGAGGGTCTCCCTTTCACTTTGTGCTTTTCTAAAGACTTCTTGTGCTTCTTTGACCTTGGGGGTTCCCCGAGTCTCTTGTGCATGGATGGAAGTCTTGTCCAACTGAGAAGAAAACCCCCCACAAATGTTGACCAAAGAAATGCAAGATGATGATGATGATGATGATAGTACATTTTTATTTATACTCCGCCCTTCCCGGTTTAAAAACCGGGCTCAGGGCAGCTAACAGGAAATATAAAACATTGATTAAAATGCAACTTAAAGACAGCATAAAACAGCATAGAATACAACATAAAATGCAGCATCAATATCAATAAAATTAAAAAATTCAGGGGTCATTTTTTTTTGGGGGGGGGACACAACCCAGTCAGTAGACATCGAATGATCACCAGGGCTAACTGGCCAAGTTGGTCCTACTAGGGCCAGCAAGGAGGTGTGTGAATAAGAATTTAAATGTGGGGTCCTAGAAAGGGTTCCTTCATAGAAAAGGGAAAAGGGAATAGAGGATCAGGCTAATTCAAACTGAAGGCCAGGCGGAATAGCTCTGTCTTACAGGCCCTGCAGAAGGAGATCAAGTCCTGCAGGGCCCTGGTCTCGTGGGACAGAGCATTCCACCAGGTCGGAGCCATCACTGAAAAAGCCCTGGCCCTGGTGGAGGATAGTCTGGCTTCCTTAGGGCCCGGGACCTTTAAGCTATTATTATTCATGGACCTTAGGGTCCTCTGTGGGACATACCAGGAGAGGTGGTCCCATAAGTACGAGGGTCCTAGGCTGCATAGGGCTTTAAAGGACAAAAGCAGCACCTTAAACCTGACCTTATACTCCACCAGGAAGAAAAAAAGTTTGTTTTTTTTAAAGAGGGCATTGTTTAAAACCAATATCAGGAAGAAAATACTGTTTAAATACATTCGTAGCAGGAGACTGGCTAGAAGGGCAGTTGGACCTTTACTTTCTGTCCTCATTGCCCAGTTATTCTCTCCAGAGTTGGGAATACTGATATACTTTGTCTTGTTCTCAGTGGAAGTGATTCATTCAAATTCTCTAGTGTTCTGCTGCTGTTTATCTTCATCTATGTATTTACACATTTATGTATTTATTTCTGAGTGTTGTACAGTGGTGCCTCGCAAGACAAAAAGAATCCGTTCCGCGAGTCTCTTCGTCTTGCAGTTTTTCGTCTTGCGAAACAGGCCCATTAGCGGCTTAGCGGATTAGCGCTATTAGCGGCTTAGCGGGCTTAGCGGATCAGCTGATAAGCGGCTTAGCGGCATAGCGGATCAGCTGATAAGCGGCTTAGCGGCTTAGCTGATAAGCGGCTTAGCGGCTTAGCGGATCAGCTGTTAAGCGGCTTATCGGCTTAGCGGATCAGGTGATAAGCGGCTTAGCGGCTTGGGAAAAGGGGGGGGAGGAAAAAAACCCCGCAGGAACTCGCAAGACATTTTCGTCTTGCGAAGCAAGCCCATAGGAAATTCGTTTTGCGAAGCACCTCCAAAACGGAAAACCCTTTCGTCTAGCGGGTTTTCCGTCTTGCGAGGCACTCGTCTTGCGGGGCACCACTGTAATGCAGCTTTCAGTTTTTTCATCTTTTCCCCTTTCCACATTACCTTTGCTCATACATGCATTAAAAAAATTCCAATCTTGATGTCAGCGTATGCATGACTGCATCCTGGTTCTTCTTTTGCACATACACATAGGGGTTCTTCTTCTTTGGTGATCACTCATAGCCGAGTAAGATTGTCTTCCATGAGCACAATCTTAACAGTGAGTCCATAAGTGACTGTGGAGGCCAATTCTGGATCCACACATCCTTCCACAGTGGGGACATAGATTTCCGGGCGGGAGTTGATCATGGTGAGGGTTTGTCAAACGTGCCTTCCTCTTAGCACATTTCTCCCTTTCGTGCTGAGTTTGTGCTTCTTCAAAGTCCATGACACCTTTGGCAGAGGCTGTTCACCAACTGGAGCACTCACAGGCCAGTGTTTCCCTTTTATCAGTGCTTATGTTACATCTTTTTAGATTTGAGGTCATCTTTAAACCTCCTTTGTTGTCCACTGGTATTTCGCTTTCCATTCTTGATTTGGGAATAGAGTAGTTGCTTTGGAAGACAATAATCAGGCATCCAAACAACATGGCTGCAAAGAAGCAATTGGGAGCCTTAAGGCATGCTCCTCATAGCACCCTGACAAATGAGGTCTGCAGTCAGCACTCCTTAGCTGACCAGCAATGAAAGCAAGTCCCAAATCCCTTGTGCTTTCACCCAACCTGCTTTTACCCAGATATTTTGGGCTGGGGCTGATTGGAGCTGATGGAGGGCACCAGGTTGGCAAACGCCAAACTACTTGCTTTAGCTGAGATTCCTGCATTGCAGGGGGTTGGACTAGATGATCCTTGGGGTCCCTTCCAACTCTACAGTTCTACGATTCTATGATTCTAGAATACTGTACATTGTCCTTAGGAAATCTTCCGTTTCGTGTACCTGCATCTAAAAACATGCATGAAAAACAAGCCAGGACTTGACAATTCTGTTATAAATCACTTCCACCTCAGCTACCGGAAGAAGATGTGTGAAAAGACTCCATCACATCTCCCACACAGCTTCATTGCCTGCCGCTCGCCATGGGATGGGAAAATGATGACTGTGGTGATGTCACGTATCATACATTTTCTCTCACAAGGAGATGTGGTTTGGAGCAGGGGCTCCACTACACTTCTCCCAGAGTGTATAGGTTGGGCTTGAGCATCCGAGAAGTATTTAACAGAATCTACCAAACATATGAAGCGATTGCTGGTGACTGAGGTTCCAAGCCACACAGCAGTGTGCTAAAATGCCAGATGGGCAAAGGAGATACGAAATGACCCTCGCCGCTCTTCATTGCCAAGATATGACAACGTGGGAATAAACATTCTTGCATGCATTCCAACTTTCTTCCTCCCAAGTTGGCATTTCATGGTTGTTAATGCAACCCTTGGCCTAGCTGCTCTGAACTGCTTTTCGCAAGCTGCTCCAAGCCTATTCCCGCAGATCACATTCCCAGGCATTTTTATTGTGTCGTGCGGCGCATGCTGTAAAAGCCACGCTGTGCTGGCTTTGTTGTAATTCCAAAGGATGACTTTCTCTGGGAAAACAAACAAGGCAACTGGACTTGTGTTTCCTGCAGAGACCTCCCACTCCCGAGCAGCAGGTGATCTCATCCATGCCACATGTGTTGCAGGGGGTGGAAGCACACAGAGAAAGAAATCTCTGTATTGGTTTTCGCGGGTTGCAGTCACAGTGTTCAAGTTGGCTCCCTTATTGTTGCACTCAGTGGAGAATGTGGTAGCTGTCGGCTAAATGCTGTTTTTCGGTACGTGTGCTGTAACCAGCCCCAGACTGTGTCAATCGGAAAAGTACTGCCAAACTTCTTTCAGAGCTTGGCTCCCAAATCTCATAGGCAAACAGGCTTTCTATCTTGAGATCTATTAGTACTGTCAGATCTGAGCAGCTACTATAATTCCTAGAGAAATAACAGTAGTATATTGGGAAGAGAAAAGGTAATGGGAATCATTAAAGAATCTTTATATGCTCCCATTGTGGCAATGAAATTCAGATTGCTGAATGATTTAGTTACATTTTTGTTTCTCTGCTTCTTTGATGCTAACAGCATCAAATTATTTTTCTTCCTGAACCTCTTAGTTCCAGAAATGCATGCACCCTTTGGGTTCACCCCATTATTTTTTAACAGCAATGTTGTTCTACATTAAAGTTGAAAGTCTTTTCTGTTCTCTGGATGAGTGATGTTGACCTCTGAGCCTTTCAATAGGTTTAGAAATAAGTTTGATAAGAGACAATCTCACCTCCCAAGGCAATTTACACCTTTGTTTGGGGAGCTTTAACAGAAAAAAGAATGTACAAGCATCCTTATTTTCATTCCTAGTTGTAGAAAAGCTACAATAATTTGTGTGTGGTAGTTGAATTGTGTATTGGGGGTTGTCCATTTATATTGTGAGTCTGTAAGTGACTGTGGAGGCCAATTCTGGATCCACACATCCTTCTACAGTGGCGACATAGGTTTCCGGGCAGGAGTTGATCATGGTGAGGGTTTGCCAAGCATGCCTTCCTCTTAGCATGTTTATCCCTTTTGTCCTGAGTTCGAGTGTCTTCGAAGCCCATGACATCTTTGGTAATGGCTGTTCTCCAGTTGGAGTGCTTGCAGGCCAGTGTTTCCCAATTGTCTGTGTTTATACTACATTTTTAAAGATTTGCCTTGAGAGAGTCTTTAAACCTCTTTTGTTGACCACCAGCATTACGCTTTCCATTTTTAAGTTTGGAATAGAGTAGCTGCTTTGGAAGACGATAATCAGGCATCTGAACAACATGACCAGTCCAACGAGGTTGATGTTGAAGAATCATTGCTTCAACACTCATGATCTGTGCTTCTTCCAGTACACTGACATTCGTTCTCCTGTCTTTCCAGGTGATATGTAGAATTTTTCGGAGACAACATTGATGGAATCTTTCGAGGAGTTGGAGATGGTGTTTATGGTCTTGGTCCATGTTTCACAAGCGTAGGTAAAAAAGATAAAGGTAAAGGACCCCTGGGCGGTTAAGTCCAGTCAAACGAAACTATGGGGATGCGGTGCTCATCTCACTTTCAGGCTGAGGGAGCCGGCGTTTGTCCACAGAAGCTTTCCATGTCATGTGGCCAGCATAACTAACTAAACTGCTTCTGGTGCAATGGGACACCGTGATGGAAACCAGAGTGCATGGAAATGCCATTTACCTTCCCGTCACAGGTAAGGTAAGTTGGGGCAGAGCGATGGGAGCTCACCACCATCATGCGGATTTGAACGGCCCGGAAGGTGGTGCTTTCCTGGCTCCCTCAGCCTGAAGCAAGATGAGCGCTGAAACCCCATAGTTGCCTTTGACTGGACTTAAACATCCAAGGGTCCTTTACCTTTACTTCTAGAAAACAAAAGCCCCACAGGACTGGCTTGAACCTCAGCACTTACTGTTCTCTGAGACCAGTCCTAGGAGGTTCCTGTACATCACAGCCATGGAGCAACTCACATGGGGAGGGAAGTCAACAGAACATGGGCCCTAAGTGCTTAACTGTAAGATAAACGTCTTGCCATTTTAAACTGAAATAACAAACTGTATGAGGAAAGTCTTTGTCGGGGGGAGAATGGCAGAGGCAGGGGAAAGGCAAGGAGCAACAGCCAATCTTCCAGCTGGGGATAATTAAATAAAAATATGTGCAGAGATAGACTGATTGAAGGGTAAATGCCAGAATTAGAAAAAATATTTTCGCAAGGCTGTACAGCGAGGTTATCTTATTGCAGCAAATTTGATATTCTGAGTGTCTCCCCCTCCGACATTTCAGATTGACTCTGAGCCCCTTTCATGCACACCCAACTAAATTCACCCTAAAAAAATTAAACACAGCTTATTCCAAGAAGTATTTATTTATTTGTTAGTGTTATATCCCACCAGTCTTCCCAAGGAAGTGCAGGCTGGAAAACAATAAACAAGCCAAACTATACATTTTTTTTTATAAAACACACACACACACACACACACACACATACATACATACATACATACAAACAAACAAAAAATATTATTATTATTTTTATATTGTAACTAATAAGTTCAGTGTTGCCAGGAACAATATATTTCAGCCTTGGTGAACAGGGATGTATTTAATTTCCTCCAAAATGTCAGTTTCATAGTCCATAGTCAAGAGTTGCCCAAGCTGGTTTGCTGGACTAATGGCCATTTATGTTTCCTGACTCAGTATCTTTCTCCAACCCCAGGGAGTATTAGAATAATATAATTATAGAGCTGGAAGGGATCCCAATGGTCATCTAGTCCAACCCTCTGCAATGCAGGAATCTTTTGCCCAATGTGGACCTTGAACCCACAACCCTGAGATTAAGAATCTCACGCCAACTGAGCTAATGTTTATTCCAGCACTGCAGACGGGCAACCTCACCATGCCCCAATAAGCTGGCTTCCAAACACATATTCCAAGCTGTAAGTAGGGGTGGTGGAGAAATTTGATCCAGTTCACATTTAAAGGCAATTTTATCAAATTTATATTTTCTGCAGCAATGTGAAGTGAAATACAGCCATCCGTCAAAATTCACACTTCTCTGAATTCTGCAGTGCATTTCTCCAATGAAGTAATGTGCACAAAAAGCATCTGCTACAATAAAGTGTGCATTTAAATGCATGTATTAGTGATAATGACATACACAAATGCATTACATTACAGGAAATTGCTTTGCAAAAGTGCATATGTTAGGCAAAATTGCATGCATAAATGTTTATATTAAGATATATTTGCACCAAAATGCTGATTAATTTTCACGGCGCCTTTTTAAAAAAATTGCAAACTGAAGTTGAATTGTGGAGAACAGAACCTAAGATTGGAAAATTAGAAACCAAGAGAACTGAAACTGACATCATCATTATCTCTAGCTGCAACACAAACTGAGTGTTCAGATGGGTGCCTTGCATTCACTTTCTGCCTGCCAACCCAGCAGCTTGAGTTGAGCATCCATAACACCAGTGGGAACATCAGCAATAGTACATATCATATGCTCAGCTGGTGAGAACAATGGGCTAGATTCAGAAAAGTGTAGAGAAACCCATGTGTATGAATTCCACATTTTCCTTTATTTGTGTCACCACCCTGAGCAAAAATTCGGGATTTGTCTCAAATGGGCAGAGACACCAGCCTCACAAGAGCCAGAGATTCTGAAAACCAACCCAGACCCCAGCGCCATGACCAGGTATGAACCAGAACCCGAGCCTTTTGGATCATGTACCCTTGACCCAGGAACTCTTGAACTGGAACCCTCAGAAGTCCATGCCCTCAGAGCCTGCACTTTCCAAGGAACTGTTGCCATTTGTCAGCACAGGCAACAAGTGTTTGAGAGACTTGTCCAAGAGTTCAAAGGGTTATAGACTCCAAGGCAGAGTCCTGTCCCTTTAGATTTCCATCACTTGAGGAAGGGCTAAGCCTGAAAAGGGAGATCTGGCCCTGGAAGCATACAGTGCTTCAATTCAGTTTTAGGATTAATGGGAGTGAACGGCTCACTTGGAACTCTCCATGGTGCTGCCCTGTGGACTACTTTTCAAGATTAGGACAAGACCATTTGGTGGCTACTGTCTTGACAACTATATTTAATGACATGCAAGATCTTAAGCCTTCTAAACTTCCTTTTAAAAAAGCATTTTGCCAATCTGACTGTAATCAAATTTAACCAATCTGACCTTAATTAAAGTTTTAAGAAATGTAATTTGGATGAGGTGTACTTGACAAAAGCTCCATTTAATCTTTCATTTTTAAATAAGAAGTTTTATAATGGTATATTTTTGTAGCACAGGTTACAACTATGCAGAAATGGTATCTGGGATATGTAATCATGACAGTCAGAAGGTAGAAAGGATGGGTGTTTGCTAGGGGTCCAAGACCAGGAAAGAGCCCACAGTGCTACCATTTCCGCTTTGCATTAAATATCCAAAAAGTTCGGACGCAGCCTAAGAGGATTCTCTCATCAGTTTATGAGTTTTGTCTCTCCCATCTTTGAAGGGCTGCCTGTTGGAATCAGCATTATTAATGTTCATTCCTAGGGGGTCTTATATACCTTGATATTTACCCACAATCCCCCCCCTAGAAAAACACCTCAAGGCATTTTTAAAAATTACAGCAACAATCATTAACACATCCGTATTTTGACTTCCTTCACTCACAGAAAGTACTTCTTGTGGAATTAAATTACAGTTGAATGTGCAGGGTTCATTGTCGTTGCACCCCCTAATTCACTTTAATGGGGGGGATCTAGGTGACCCCAATGCCCTTTTAGTGAAGCCTTTAAATTAAAATCACACACACAATGGGAGGGAGAATTGAAAAACAATAGAACAATAGGCCTCCCGATCATAGCAGTATGCATGGAGTGTGAGGCTTAGATTGCTTCCTACTTCATATCCCTTTCAGTTTGGTTATGACTTCAGATATGTAGTGGGGTTAAAGAGAAACAGATGAAATCTTCTGATCACTGCTGTTAAACCTCTCTTGGGGCAGCGTATCTCTTTCTTGGGGTTAGGGGAATAATCTAGTATTTTCAATGGCACAACGTGGCCATTTTCCATTGTCTAACATTTAAACAGAAAACTTAGAGAGACTGAAGCTGAAATCCTAAATCCTAAAGCACTTAGATCCAATTACTTATGAGTAGACATGTATAGGATTCCGGCACAATATATTGGGATAAAAAGTGTTGTTTCCAATTAAGATGTCATTTGTTCTACAAAGCTGAAAGTAATTTATAAACTGTCACATTCCAGGAATCTTGCTGGTCACAAGGAATGCTTTTTTAAAAAAATATAAAAAAATAAATGATACCTGGCTCAATCAGCTTCCCAGAAACGTTAAGCAAAATCCATAAATAATGTCTCAGAGCTGAAACTCAACAAAGGGCTCCATTCATAAAAATGTCAGGATAGATTTTCTAAGTATATTTCATATTAATGGGGAATATGGGCCAAAACTGTGTTAAAACTTGAGCTGTTCAAATATATCAAAGCATTCTTCTTTATAAATAGATGGTTAGCTTGCCACTGGGCCCTTCAAGTGGAGAAGCAAGGGAGACAGTGTCAGACTACAATGCTCAGTGTTCATAATGCATTGCTGAACTATGATCCTTCCTGCCTATTTGAAATTCATTTCAGGAATTGATTAAGCCTGTTGAGTCAAAGAAACTTTTTTTGCATTGATTATAGAAGTGGGAAGGGTTGGGTGGAAGAAATCATTTGGAAGAGGGCCTGGGAAGGATTGGGAAAGGAAAAAAAAATGTGTGGAATTGCCGCTTTATATGAATAGAAGTGTAAAAAAAAGTTTCCTTGGAAAAGGGCCTAAACAGAAGGCCTTAATTCTATGGAGTTGTCCTGTTGTGGAACTATTGCAAGCCAGCATGAATGCTATTCCAGTAGCTATCTTCCACAAGGAATCATATGAAGGCTACTTTATTGTATTGCATCTTTAGGCAGCACAATGTGTCCAGTATACCATGACTTTATAGAAGCACAGATGGAGTCACAGGAGGTGCAGAACTTAGCTGCTCAGGGACACAGTTTTGAACTCAACATGCTTCTATTTCTTATGGCTGGAAGCATATCCTTGAAAGAGGGAGGGCAATGCTCAGGGAAATCTCAGAAGCCTTTGCTGAATATGATTTCCATATTTAGTGACTTGGCAAGGGAATTTTAGGGCGGTATTCAACTGATTTCATATACTGAAATCAATGCAGCTAAGTCATATCTATTCATTTCAATGTGTCTATTAGCTGAATGCTACCCATAGCATATTATTTAATTTATATTAAAATTTGTGTAAATTAAAATGGATTACAGTTTATTTTATTGTTTATTTAAATGCCATTATATTGCTTTTTAGTATTATTTCTTTATTTCAAATATGTTGAAACACCTTTAAAGGTCATGTTCTTCACAGTAGAAAGGCCAGCATCATTTCCCACTACAAAGTCATGTGTGTTGCAGTTTAACCCCTGTGATCCTCTGTGGGAAAAGATCCTGTCAGCTTTAAGATGGGTTACTGCTCTTCTACCAATATTGCATTTTCAGGCAAGGAAGCGTAATATCTTGCATGCTGCATTCACCATGTAGCGTAAACAAGAACCAGAAATTATGTAGTCCTCCACTTTGATCATGATTTGTGTGAGATCTGCACTTGCTGTCTCTATGGTTTGTTGCCCACAGTGTTTCCAGGTCAGAATGTTTAGAGTAAGTCAACTGGCAGCTGTTGGTGGAGGAAATGAGATCTGTCTTCAGCACTCTGTCCAAGTGGGCCCTTGAATAACTGAGATCATTTCCCAGCATGACCAATTCTGAAAGTATAGCTAAGGGTAAAACTAGACACAATTTGTCTAGTTCAGATATAAAGCGGGGATTGGTTTTAATATCAAAAGGAGCGCACAAGTGAGCTGATCTGAATAATCCCACACCTCCCCTCCTCATAATCTACTGCTTCAGGCACTTTCCCTCTAGCCTAGCTCCATACCAATGTGATCTGGATTCAGCCATGAAGTTCATCTGGGCCATCCAGATGAGAGGGAGAGCAATGGTGTGCTAATTATATGAGAAACAATGCAGTGGAAAAAGTGGAATGACTGTTTGCAACAAGAGTGGCTTTATATACCACATTCACCTGGTGCTTTACCAGCTGCACTGGCTCCCGGTGGAGTACAGGATCAGGTTTAAGGTGCTGGTTTTAACCTTTAAAGCCCTATGCGGCCTAGGACCCTTGTACCTACGGGACCACCTCTCCTGGTATGTCCCACAGAGGACCTTGCAGTCTTCAAACAAAAACATCCTGAAGGTCCCAGGCCACAGGGTGGTTAGGCTGGCCTCAACCAGAGCCATGGCCCTGATCTGGTGGAACATTCTGTCACAAGAGACTAGGGCCCTGCAGGACTTGACATCTTTCTGCAGGGCCTGCAAGACAGAGCTGTTCCACCATGCTTCTGTCCAAGGCACAGTCTGACCCCCTCCTTCTGTAATCCTCATAGAACTCTACCCCAATGGTTGCCATTAATTTGATTCTGAATTGATTTTAGAATGTATTTCAATTAATTGACTGTGATTTTATGTAAACTGTGCTATTTTTACTGTTGTTAGCTGCTCTGAACCCGGCTTTGGCTGGGGAGGGAGGGATATAAATATTATTATTATTATTATTATTATTATTATTATTATTATTATTATTATTATACCCCTGAAACCACCACCACCCACTGCAAGACCCTATTGATTCTTCCAGTGGCAGCAAAACAAATAAATAGAGTAGGCAGGGGTGAGAGAGGGTAATGATCCAACCAGAGAGAAGGGTCTGCCTGCCTCTTTCTGTGCATTTGCATGTGCATAGGAGAGCATGGGGCAGAAGAAGGTTGGCCAACTGTGAACATAGCCCTTGGTTTATAATGGAGTTTCTGATGAAAAGCAGGTACATTCATACCTGAACAGTATACAAAGGTGTAATATTTATGCCGTGCATGCTAATATTTCTGTGGGTTCTGGTTCAATATGCAAAAAAAATTTAAGTCCCAACCCTTAGGTGCACTTAAAGTCATTTAATTTGAATGGTGAAATCACACTCAGTTGTGTGGTACATGGGAAAACTGACTGAAATCAATAGTTAAGAGAATAGCAGTTGACAAAAAGCAATTGATTTCCTCTGATTTGAATCCCAGTGGATTGAGCATCAGTTTTAACAACATTTCATTCTGTTTGTAGCTGTAAGTTTTCATTCCACAGTAGTGAGGTCTTAAACATCATCTTCTCTCTTTGATCAGTCCCTTGGAAAAAAAAAAAATCTTCTTTTCCTGCCTTTTATCTTTCTAGACTTCCTCAAATTCACAGTCTTTCTGATATGATCAACAGCTTACAACAGGGGTCAGCAAGGTTTCCTCGCCTGGGCCGAGTCACTCCAGCGGAGATTCCTCCATGGGCTGGATTTCCGTAGTCTGCGCAGATGCGATTTCTGGCACCGCAGACGCGAGTCCCCGCACCGCGCTGTGCTGGTTTAGCGCAGCGTGCGGGGACTTGCCAAGTGGGCAGCTCAGTTCGGGGGCAGTTCAGGGGCCGGTTAAACGACCCCCGTGGGTCGTTTGTGGCATATGGGCCTTAGGTTGCCAACCCCTGGCTTACAATAATAGGAAATTGGTGCAGTGTATAGTCCTGGATTGATGACTGATTTGCATTCGTTTGGTGTGTGTGTGTTTTTAAAAGATGTGGGGAACCTCTCTCTGTGGCACCTGAGAGTCTCCTGGGTTGCATCCCCTTTCCAGTTGCCTCCTCTTTGAGTGGTTTTGCCTGGTTGGAAAGTGTCCCTGAATTCTGCGAATGCTGCTTGCTTCCCTGGATGGAGGACCGAGAGAGTGTTGAATCTAGTCTACTGTACAAAGGTAGAATTCACATGTGCTGCTTTACCCATGTTCCCATCTGGTCCTGCCCATTATTGGTTTGTGTTCCCTAGAAGGTTGCTGAGAAGTAAATGCAGCCCTCAGCACTTACAAATCAAAGAGGTGGATATGAAAGAATGTGGATATGAAAAGGGAAACCAATAGAAAGCAGAGCTGAATCCTAGCAAGGGGTGATTGTGTCAACACCCACCACCCTCGTGCGGAGTTACTTGCTTCTACAGAATTTGGCCAACTATTTTCTCTTCTTTCTCCTCCATCTAACTACCATTTGTGTTTAATTGTAACAATCTGTCATCACTTGTCTGGACACATAAACTCAGCCCAGATGATGCTGTCTGTATACACTGCAGAGTGGGGAAGTTTTGCTATTGGCCTTAGCTTGTAAATACACTCTAAAGTGGTTCTAAATGTTTCTTTGGCAAAGCTGAAAAAGTCCGACACATTTTCCCACTCTCCATTGCGCTCAGAAGAGTTTGGTTATACTTTGGAAGGGATTTACCAGGGCCCATTTACAGGTTTTCCTAAACAGATTACATATTGTGGCTAACTTTGCGGATTCTTGGAGACCATATTTTGTTCTTTCCTCATTTATGCAGCAGTTAAATCAGGACTTCTCCTCCAAAGGATCTCAATTCACTAGTCCATTTAAGCATATCCCTAAGTCCTTTCCTGATAATATGAAACCAACTGTAGCAGTGATCAATAGTCTAATCCAGGGGTCAGCAACCTTTTTCAGTCGTGGGCCGGTTCACCGTCCCTCAGACCATGTGGTGGGCCAGACTATTTTTTTTGGGGGGGGTGAACGAATTCCTATGCCCCACAAATAACCCAGAGATGCATTTTAAATAAAAGGACACATTCTACTCATGTAAAAACATGCTGATTCCCAGTCCGTCCGTGGGCCGGATTCAGAATGCGACCCCAGGCCTTAGGTTGCCTACCCCTGGTCTAATCCACCATGAAAGTAGGCTAGCACATTCATGTCACTAGTCTGAAGTAGTGCCAATTCTGGGGTGCAGGGATAGAAATAGCTGCCCCAGGTAAAGAGCCCTGGAGGGACAGAGGGAGCTACCTGCAGCCAAGGAGGCACATGAGGGAGCTGAGAAAGTCAAGAGCAAATTGCTTTGGAGCTACGGAGCAGCATGGCCGGGCAGTCCAGGCTCATCCCAGGTTGGCTGGGAAGCTCAGAGTTTCAATGGCACCCACTGGATGCTTCATCGGGGGCAAAATTTCCAGCTAAATCTCCATAGTTTTGCCACTGCTTTAAAATGATTTTGGTGGCACCATAAATTGATGATGAGATCCCTAAATGGTGGGTTCTAATGATTGCAGCTTGTTTCTCAAAGCAGGTTTTTTTTGGGGGGGGGGGCGGGTCAGAAGTGAAAAAACTGGCATACTTCATGTGAAAGTTTTATCTCTGATATGTTATGTCTGTGTGATGACTGGCTGATTCTTGCCAGTCACCATGATCAAATGATGTGAGCAAGTCCAGTCTTTAAAATGGAATTTTCAGCTACCTATTTCACATGATTAGCGAGCTATAGACCCATTCGCCTCCTTACTATCCCCAGCACACTGTATGCCAAACACCTCCACATCAAACTAATTGACTGGATGGAAACTGAGGCAGTTCTGGCAGAGGAGCAAGCCGGCTTCAGACAGGGCAGAACAACAATAGACCATTGCTTCGTATTAGCACACCTCATTGACAAATACGTCAATAAAACACGTGGGATTCTATACGCAGCATTTATTGACCTGAAGGCGGCCTTTGACTCGATCTCACGAGTCAAACTATGGGCTAAACTCAATGCTACCAACATTGACAAAAGATTACTATTCTTGATAAAAAGCCTATATAAAGACTCCAAGTTATATGTAAGAACCTCAGTAAATGGGCAACTAATTGGCCCTATACCAGCCACCAAAGGAGTCAAGCAGTGCTGTATTTTAGCCCCGGCCTTATTCAACTTATATATAAATGACATGGTCAAATACCTAACATTCCCGGAGTTTCATGCCCCCAAATTGGCCGAAAAATCAATTTCAGCGCTCCTCTATGCGGACGACGCGGTTCTCTTATCACGAGCTAAAGTAGGCCTCAAAAGGAAACTAAGAGAATTCTCAGCCTACTGCAGGAGAGATCAACTGGTGGTTAATCACCAAAAAAACCAAAGTCATGGTCTTCGTTAGGAGACACAGACATCACAGATGGGAGATGGACAATCAGCCAATAGAACAGGTCAAAATTTTCAAATACCTCGGAGTAGTTTTCCAGTCAACAGGGGCATGGGAGGCCCATCATAAATATGCTAGGGAAAAAGCATCTCAAAGCGCCAAAATACTGTCTCGCTTTTATTTTACGAAGGGGGGCAGACATATCCCAGCAGCTCTGGAGGTCTTTCAAGCAAAACCCTTGGCGCAATTACTCTACGGGGCCCAAATCTGGACGGGAAATCATTGCTGCACTTGAAACGGTCCAGTCTAAATTTTTAAGACAGATTCTAGCCGTTCCACCATGCGCACCTACGGCTGGAGACTGGTCAAAACCCGGACCTGGATAAGAACATTCAACTATTGGCTTCGCTTAAATTTAAACCCATCCGGACTACTACCTCTAGTAGCACGAGATGCTCATAGAAGTCGGTGGTCCAAAGTAGTGCATCAAAAACTACTTACATGTGGCCTCCAAGCACAACATCTCCTGAAAATGGGTCTCCCCAAGGCAAAAACCTTTATTGACCAGCGCATGAAGGATATCGAGCAGCAGAATAATCTGGCCTATATTAAGAAATTTAGTGCTTGGTACGCTTATCTGCCCCCCTCCCACTTTGATTTTCGGGCACCTTAATCAATTTTTGGGCTACCTTAACCATTCCAAAACTCAGACGGGCCTTTACACTGGCCAGACTAAATATGTTACCCTCAGCTGTTCTTGAAGAAGGTAGATATCAAAAAATTTCATTCAAGAACCGGCTCTGCCCCTGTGGAGCTGGTTACGTACAGACTGTGTCACACGTTCTCTTGTCTTGCTCCCTATATAAAGATCTCAGGGACGAGACCATCACGCCGCTCCTATCTGCCATCCCGGGCCGCTCTTGTGAAGCCAAATTGTTCTCACTCCTTGTTGTTGTTTAGTTGTTTAGTCGTGTCCGACTCTTCGTGACCCCATGGACCAGAGCACGCCAGGCACTTCTGTCCTCCACTGCCTCCTGCAGTTTGATCAAATTCATGCTGGTAGCTTCAAGAACACCATCCAACCATCTCATCCTCTGTCGTCCCCTTCTCCTTGTGCCCTCCATCTTTCCCAACATCAGGGTCTTTTCCAGGGAGTCTTCTCTTCTCATGAGGTGGCCAAAGTATTGGAGCCTCAGCTTCAGGATCTGTCCTTCCAGTGAGCACTCAGGTCTGATTTCCTTCAGAATCGATAGGTTTGATCTTCTTGCAGTCCATGGGACTCTCAAGAGTCTCCTCCAGCACCATAATTCAAAAGCATCAATTCTTCGGCAATCAGCCTTCTTTATGGTCCAGCTCTCACTTCCATACATCACTACTGGGAAAACCATAGCTTTTACTCACTCCTAGCCGACCAGAACAGCTCGACAACAGAGAAGGTTGCCAAATTTATCGAGAGAGCAATGAGACTGAGAGCTGCTATCTGAATGACATCAGTGTCGTCACCAGGATTCCTCGCCTAGGATCTTATTATTATTATCATTAGGTTTTATTATTATTATTTTATTACCTCTGCCAAGTTTTAAGTACTGAGATTATTAATTTATCTGCATCTGGTTATTATTATCTTTCTCCCTGTCCTGACCATCCCTCCGAGGTTATATTTATATTTATTATATATATTTATAATCTTTCAATTTGGCTGGTCTATTCACTTAACCGACCTGCAACAATCTACCAGAGAAAAGGCCGCCGCTGATGGGACAGAGGGTCATGGATGAATGATAATCCAGCTTCTACCTTGGGTTTTAATAGGTCATAAGATTTTATGGTAACTATATTCGTAATGCATTTTTGTCGGTGTTTGTCCTTTGATGCTATGGCCTGTTGGCTACGCAAATAAAGTCTATTCTATTCTATTCTATTCTATTTCACATGATTGTGAGGTAAGGAGAGGTGTGGGGGAGAAATTTGTTTGCCTTTAAAGACAAGCCTGCCAAGTTTGCACTTTCACAAACCAAAATACAGCCATTTTTCAAAACCCACAGTTCTCTGGACTTTGCAGTGCAGTTCTCCAGCCAAGTAAGGTATACAAAAATGCAAACACAAGGGGGGTTAAGCACACATAAAAATACATAACATACAAAACTGCACTTTATTAGGAAAACTGATTTGCAGAAAATGTGTATATCAGGCAAAAGCAAATACAAAAATATGCATAAAAGGTTGATGACTTTTCATGAATCATTTTAAATATAGTTAAAATGAACAACCTGTAAAAATTTGGAGAACTGAAGAATGGACCAAATGAGAAACTGAGAGAAGCCAAAATCTACAGATTCATGCATCCCTAGGTAAAGTTTGTGAAGCATCTGGTAAATATGCTGTAGGAATAATGAGCTCCATAGCATGGTACATGTGCCACACTTTGTGATGCTTTTTGATGAAAACCGTTAGAGAAACCTATAATGGTGCTTTCATTCATTGGGGGGGGGCGGGGGGGGGGGAGGACAAGGACACCCAACAAGTCATTCATTTTAGGAGGCTAAAATAGCTAAAGAACAAGTTCCCTGTAGTCAACCCATTAACACTGATTTTATATGCTGGACTAATCCATGTGTGTTCTGTCATTTTAAATGGAACTAAGAGCCTTCACTGGACACAATCTTGCCCTGAAGTGCTTTTAAACCTTTTTTGCTTGTTTGTTTAAATGCATAATGCAGTATGACTTCTTTAATGGGTCTGAATCTTTTAATTGCAAGTGTTTATTTTTTCTCTCCTTTCCTAAATCCTCTTGGTCAAGCACTTTGCAGCTAGTATGCAGATTCTCCTTGCAATAATAAACTGACCCAGACATAAACTGTCACACTGGAAGTGAAAGGAAAGTCGTGTGGTAACTGAGACTCTTTCTTTTTATGACTCATGGAAAAACACACACCCTACTTCCTGGTGTTATAGACTGTTAACAGTCGCCATTTGAATTCCCATTAATGAGTAACACCCAATAATTGCATGGCTTTTTCCACTCTGGGTGCAATCTGATAGCTGTAAGGAATCTTAAACCTGAGGGCCAGCTCAGAATCTGTACTAAGGGGGAAAAGTATGACCTAACAAGAAGGGGTTATAAAACATATGGCTTCTTAAAGCTAATAAATACTCCTAAGGTTCTAAAGTTCAAGTTAAGCCTTAGTATACAAGTAGGGGCTAAGAAATGAGCTCAGTGAGTAGCGAAATGAAGTACCTATGTATGACAAATAGAGGCAAAGAGGGGAGACATAGCTGATTAGAAAGTCATGCTTATATGTTCAGCAAATCCTGATAATTAAAATACAAATGATGAAAAATAGAAAGATATGTTAAGCCCCCTTTTGGGTAGCAGCAGGTCTTAAGCTGGTGAGCCTAGCTGAGGGATGCTTATTGAACAGCTTGTGGGAAGGAAGAACACATGGCCTTCTCTCTGTGATGCTTCAGTGCCACCTCTGCAGATGGTGAGAAGGTGGTACTGCAGCTACCAGTTCAGTAGGGATCATGGGACATAAAGGACCAAGAGGATTCTGTTCGGTCTTATAAAACTTCTGACTCTGGACTTTGCTCCTCAGTCTATGCAAGAGTCAAACCCAACCATAACTCCAGGGGAACCTCATCTGTAGGACTCCACAGAGATCTCCATTGCTACTGTGGACCCTGAGAAGCCCTCTGTCATAGTCAAACAGCACAAAGTATCCAGCCCCAAACACACCTTGTATGGCACCTCTGATTACCCCACATTGAGAATCCACCAGACGCTCCTCTGGAGGTGGGGCTAAGCCTGGCAAGACGTCCAGAGCCAAAGAAATGTGTTGACTTGATAGCTAGAGGATTTTACTACTCAGGAGGAGGGAAAAGCCAGAGAAGGATTGGGTATGCTTTAGGACCCAAAAGATGATCAGGAAACAGGATTGGCAAAATGTGAAATTGAAAGAAGCTGAAATTAACAGATTCACCCAGCTTCTAGGAGTCACAGATGAGAATTGAGTGCAGGATGGAACCAGAAAAGGACAAACTACCCCAGAAGGAGCATAACGTGCCCCCCTAACACCCCATACACCCCAACCCGTTAACACTTATTTTGTACACTAGAAAAACCCATGTGTGTACTGCTCTTGTAAATCTACAAAATGGGATGGAACAGGCCGTATTTGAATGCATGCACAACTGATATGGAACAGAAACAGGTGGGTCCATCCGTTCCTTAGTTAACAGCCATTTTGTTAGAGTAATGGCACCTGTGCTTTCAAAGTGAAAACTTTTTAAATGATTTTGGTGACACCACAAACCGATGATGAGAACCCTGTAAGGTGGAATCCAATGCTTGAAACTTGTTCTTCAAAGCAGGTTGTTGTTTTTTAAAGAGCAAAAACTGACAGTCTTTCTGTTTCATGTTAACTATTAGGCATGCGAAATATTTCAAGCAAACTTTCATTACCTTTACAAAGCAAGATAACATGATGAAACAAGACCCTCTCCCATGTTTTACTTGAACTTGGTCAACTTTCCCATTTGGCTATAATTTTTGAAAGTGAAACACTCCCTCTCTGTAGATAATTTAGACTCCTTTCCTCAGGGGAAATACCTTACACAGTTCCAAGATGATAGATTCCTGTTACTGCTGCATGAAAAGAGTTTTTTGCTCGCCCAAAGACCTTTTGAAATGGTCTGCCAGAATCTTTTTAAACTGCCAGCTTGAATGTTTCTCATCAAGAACATTCAAATTAGTTGACACAGCTTGATTCATCCGAAATGGATTGTCCAAACCACCTTGTAGATCCCCCTTCCCCACAATTCAATACTAGCTACCTGCAGCTCTGAGAAACTAGTTCTGATTGGACAAAAATTCAAGGAAGGCATGCATTTTGAGTGAATGCGCTAAGCTTGTAATCTTAGGCAGGTCATGCGGGAAGCAAAGGACTAAAGCTGGGGTAGGGAACCCGTGGCCCTCCAGATAGTTGGGAGTACAGCAGCAATGTTTGCAATAAGCTACCTAAACTGGTGGGACGCGGGTGGCACTGTGGGTTAAACCACAGAGCCTAGGACTTGCCGATCAGAAGGTCAGTGGTTCGGATCCCTACGACGGGGTGAGATCCTTTTGCTCCTAGCAGTTCGAAAGCACGTCAAAGCACAAGTAGCTAAATAGGTACTCCAGCAGGAAGGTAAACAGCTTTTCCGTGCGCTGCTCTGGTTCGCCAAAAGTGGCTTAGTCATGCTGGTCACATGATCCGGAAGCTGTACGCCGGCTCCCTCAGCCAATAAAGTGAGATGAGCACCGCAACCCCAGAGTCGGTCACAACTGGACCTAATGGTCAGGGGTCTCTTTACCTTTACCTGAGCCAGTAGGGGGCTACAGATAGAAAAGCAACCTGTTCTTCATCCTCACTGATAAGTAACTGCTCGGTGGTAAAGTCAATCATGCCATTTCAGGCTTTACTTCCTTCCTGCTGCTTCTCCAAGCTGAGCCAGAGTCAGTATGAGTTAGCATGTGGTGTTGTTAACTTCTTGACTCCATCTTGCAAAACATTTATTCAGAATGGCTTTGTTTGCCATGAATAATAAATCTTAAGTTTTCTTTATCCCTTCAACCAGCAGTCTCACCAGACCAGTGGTGGCCAAACTCCAGATGCTTTGAGACTGCAACTCCCACCATCCCTAGCTAACAGAACCAGTGGTCAGGGATGATGGGAATTGTAGTCCCAAAACATCTGCAGGGCCGAGTTTGGCCACCACTGCACCAGACTATTTCACTTTGCACAGCACTGCAATATATTTACCCAGCTCCAATGCAGGTATTGTTTGACTCCAACTCCCATCAGCCCCAGTCTGCATAGACAATGTTCAGGGATGATGGAAGCCGTAGTCCAGTGAATTCCCAACCCCAGCACTAAAGAAAAGCTTCAGGGAGCAAGAACAATGGTGAAAAAGAAGAGCTACCAGGAGGGTATTAATTACCTAATTAATCTTAATATTTCAGCACCATCATACTGCAAAGTTTATGTATATAGGCAAAGTAGATAATATACTGAATGCCTGTATATACATTTAACATTTATTATTTTTTTGTCATTTAAATTGTGTGTGTGTTTGTGCAGTAAAGCAGCAGCAGCAATTCCTGGTGCCAACAGCGGCTTCCCTCCCTCCCTTGTCAAATCACAACTTATGGGCAGGGGTGATTTTCTTTGAAATATGCCTGACCCCATCATTGCAGGCCTTTAAGTGGACCCTAAAGACCCATTTGTTTACAAGGGCATCTTCCTAAATCAGGATTTTATTGGGTGGCTGTGTAAATGCAGTGCTGAGGTAGTTTATAGTTATTTATTTGGTTTTAATGTTCTTACTGGGTTGACTGTGATCAGTGCCGTTGCTGATTCTTGTCCATGAATTGTATCCTTACGGTGGTTTATAGTTTTAGATTTAGACCTGCCAAAATAGTTGAAAAACATCTTCACGTATGCGACAATGGCTGCAAGAGTTCTGGTAGCACAAGGATGGAAGACTGAAGAAACCCCAGCTAAAGAATCATGGCAAGAAAAATTGATGGACTATGCAGAACTGGCAAAACTGACATATAAGCTACGGGAGAAGGATAACTGTGACTTTAAGGATGAATGGGAACCCTTTACAAAGTATCTGAAGATGCAACAAAGCGAACTGGACTCCTTGGCTGGTTTTGAATAAACATTCACAAACTTTTTATTGATAATAATCAGCTAAATAGTTTGAGGATCTATACAACTTTGTAACATGCAGAAAACAGCATTCTTAGAGAAACCAAAGACTGGAACTGAGGGAAGTCGGGGGGTGGGTTTTGTGGGGGGGAGGGAGGAAAAATGGGGGGGCAAGGATGATATGTTTTTGGATAATATGTCTTGTTATAATTTTGAATAAAAAAAATTAAAAATAAAATAAAATATAGTTTTAGATTTGTTGTTGATTTTTATATTGTGAATTTATATGTTGGATTCCACCTTGGGAGGGAGAGCCCTAAGAGGTGGCCTTCTCTTGTAACAATTGTAATAAAACCAATTAATGTCTAGGTAGCATTGAGAGAAATCCCTTTCTGGAACCTCAGACAGCTGTTGTCAGTCAGCAGAGACCAGGGGTCACCAACATGGTTGCTCTCTGATGTGCTCTCTGATGTGTCAGGCCACAACCCCCAACATCCCTGCCCATTGGCCATGCTAGCTGGTGCTGGTGGGAGCTGACATCCAGTCTCATCTGGAGAGCACCATTTTGTCTCCTCCTAGTGTAGGCTGGGTGGTTCAATGGTCTTTTTCGTACAAACCAGCTTCCTTCTCACCATCTTCATGCCTTGCTTGTCCTAGCTCAGAGGTAGCTGGCAACCCAGTAGAATGCTGGACTAGATGGTGCCTACAGGGGCAGACTTAGGTAATATAGGCAAGGCAAAATCTGGCAGCCTCCTTCTCCAATGATGGCAGAACAAGCTGATTGGTGCAAGCAAATTGGGGTGCATGCTCTGTGCCATCTGCTGCTCAGCAATCCAAAATGTCCCCAAAAAAAGGTATTTTCTGGGGGAGGGTCCAGTCAGTGCAGGAGAGCCCGGGGCAAGCAGGAGGGCTGGCTGCTCACCACTGCCCTCTCCTCCTTCAGCTCAGCACCAAGGAACCAGTCACACTGCCCTATATCCACCTCTGGTCTCTAGGTTGCTTCAGGAAGGCATTACTCCTGTTCTTATGCTTCTGGGGCAAGGATCCTAACTTCCCCAAGTGCAGGATATACCTCAAAATGAGAAAGGAGAGCTGCAACAAAGGAAGCACAAAGACAAATTAATCCACCCAGTCACAAATGGCAAATGCTTTGTAACAGCCCAAAAGCAATATCAGAAGCATTCCTGGATAAGAATTAAAAAGTGATAGAAACGCAAGACTCACTTAAGTCATTACAGGGTCATGAGATGCCAGCATCGCTTATGCGCAGGGGGAGGAATTAATAAATATGTTGGACTTCCTAGGCAATGGCAACTTCATTCCAGCCATCTTTCGGTTTAATGAGATTTGCCACAAGTGGGTGCACTTGCATGGTTTTGTTCTCATCTGATGCATCCAAAAAACTACATTATGCATGACCTGGTGGTTACAAGCCTTAGCTAATTGACACTGTTTTCCTCCTCAGTGTTTTACTACTGTAGTTGTAATTGAGCTTGTAGCCGCATGGTTGGAAAGCATAAGCTGAAGGGGTGTTGTACATACATAGCAATCCTTCAATTTTGGAAATCACTTTGCCAGCAATTGCTAAACATCTCAAGACTGTTAAAGTTAGATGAGCATTTCCATTTGTTTCCCCCGTCCTCAAGAAGTCATCAGCTGGAAAATCCATAGAAGGCAAAAGTCTGCATGGGCTGGAAATGTTTTTAATGAATTTGTATGCCTAATGTATTGAACAGGTGGCATGAAGCATGTCATAATGTATAATTGTTTGTCTTTGTGCCTTTCCTACAAGGAACATATGGTAATGTACATAGCTTCTTTCTCACTGAAGGTCACAACAACTTTGGGTTGTGACTCCATGTGTGGTGAAGGACAAAAAGGAGCCCCAGTCATGGTGCAGAAGCTGACCAGAATGGCAGCTGGATCTTATTTTAATGTTGGTGATATGGTAGTGCCCTTTGCTGGATCTGACAGCAGCAGGTACTTATGGCGTTGCAGGCCCCACGACACACAACTCTGTCCCCCAAAAGAATAATACAGTCAAGGTGCTGCTGCTGCTGCTACTGCCCCCAGAATCTGCCACCTGGAGTGGTTGCTTCATGCTGCCTAATACTAAAGGTGGCCCTGAGTTCTCTCTTAGTTGCCTACTTCAGAGCACTGAGGCCCAGTGAGGTTTATGCCTGATAACCAGAAGTGCTTTTTATTTTATTTTATTTTAAAAGCTGCACTTAATTGGAACCCCCCTTTCACTGCTCTTTTATTCTTCCAGAAGTGTTTTTTAATCATACATGCACATATTGCACTGGTGTGTCTTGAGGACTTTGCAGTTTTGTTCCCTACTGACTAATCTCTGCAATTATATCGGGATCAAGGGAGGGGCTTTCAAATCAGGAAATGATGCAACTTCCAGCTGGGTTTGACCCTAAGCAATTTTCTTACTAGATATTAACTGTTACGCCTTTGGTGAATCGTTCCCTTTCTCCTGCTAAGAGCGTCACTTTTTGAGTCCTTAATATGGCTCAGTATTTTGATGAATGCTGTGGGCCTTATATTTTGATAACTCTAGTTTATCCCATTGCAGGAAATGACTGGAGAATGCTTAAAAATAAATAATATATAATTGGCCTTGGAGTAAGCATTTTTTGGTTACAATATCTGCTTAAAAATGCTGTTAATTATCTATATATTATGAGTAGGCAGCAACCACAAGAGTTGTCTTATATCTGTGGCATTGACATCTCTGAGTCAATTGACTCTTCTGGGTCGCCATCTGATTTCTTAAATCTGAAGCTCTGTTGACTATAATGGGCATGTAAAGATGGCTCTGCCTTTTGTTTTCCCTTTTACACTAGTGGTTGAAATTTTCAGGCAAAAGGATTCCTTAAGAGTGGGTTAAAACTGCCAAATTTCTGGCAGATCATCCAAGGTTTTTCATGCAGGGGACATTTTTATTTTTATTTTCTTAAGAAAGAGTCTCTGTTTTTCCCCTGCCAGAATTGGACACAAATTGCAGCCATAGTCAACCCTTCTGAGGAGATGAAGTCTGCTAAATTTTAGAAAGATAGGTATAGCATTTCTCCTTCAAGGGCAGATATTACCTGTTTCTCTCTCTGTGTGAATATAAATCCTATTCCCTCCCTGAATATTTTGGGCAATCGGTTTGAAACCTGAGGGCATGAAGGAGGTGCCCCTGGGTGAGAAATCTGGCGAAGTTCAGACAAATAGGAGTAGGTGCTATTGTGTTAGGTTATTTTACCAACATTATAAAAATTGAGAGGAAAAATCAGCTTTCGCCCCTCACCAGCTGCCTTTATCCTTTGTGAATATAAAAGAAAGAGGGGCATGACTTTGATCTGTTTGTTCAGGAAAACAATGGCTGGGAAAGAAGCAGACCATCTCAATTGTCTGACTACCACTTATGCCCTGCTCTTGCAGCCAAAATATGGAGGAGAATGATAATCCACGTGAAGAACTCTGCTTATTTACTTCAAATTCCCTCCTCCAAATCACTGTGACTGGATCACACTGGGAAAATAATTCACTCATATTAAAAGGTAGACCTGTGCTTCAAATCTTGAGCTACTGCAATGTGCTCTATGTGGGACTACCTTTGAAGGTGACCCGGAAACTACAACTAATCCAGAATGCGGCAGCTAGACTGGTGACTGGGAGTGGCTGTGGAGACCATATAACACCAGTCCTGAAAGACCTGCATTGGCTCCCAGTACGTTTCCGAGCACAGTTCAAAGTGTTGTTGCTGACCTTGAAAGCCCTAAATGGCCTCGGTCCAGTATACCTGAAGGAGCGTCTCCACCCCCCATTGTTCAGCTCGGAAACTGAGGTCCAGCTCCGAGGGCCTTCTGGCAGTTCCCTCACTGCGAGAAGTGAGGTTACAGGCAGAGGGCCTTCTCGGTAGTGACGCCTGCCCTGTGGAATGCTCTCCCATCAGATGTCAAGGAAAAAACAACTATCTGACTTTTAGAAGACATCTGAAGGCAGTCCTGTTTAGAGAAGTTTTTAATGTTTGATATTCTATTGTGCTTTTAATTCTGTTGGGAGCAGCCCATAGTGGCTCAGGAAACCCAGCCAGATGGGCAGGTATAAATTATCATCATCATCCCCCATCTATCCACTCTACAGCCTATCCCCCTTGAACTCAGTCATCTTAGGCTCATTTCTCAGAAAAGGGGGGCAGGTTGGGTGTTTATCTTTTGGGGGGGAGGGGGGACAAGGCAACAGAGTTACTCTGAAGACTGAGGACTCCCTGGTCTGCCTCAGCACACCTTGCTAACAGTCCGATTCTAGAAGGTGAAAGCCTGCTCTATAGCTACAGAATTTTCTTCATTATTCAGGATACACACAGCCAATGCACAGCCTTACTATACATCAGGGGTAGTCAATGTGGCAACCTCCAGAACTTTTGGGCCCCAGCCTCCAGCAGTCACAGCTTGCATGACAGGGTTGGTGGGAGTTGTAGTTCATTGGCATCTAGAGGGCTCTGTGTTGGCTACTCCTGCCATATATGAAAGCCTTCTGTTTAATAGATGGATTCGCCTGAAATGCTGAACTGTGACTAGTGAATTGGGTTACTGGGAGATCATCTTCCTTGGAGGGTCATGTAAATGTTGCAGTCTCTTAAAACAGTCCATTCATTTTAATGTTTTCTGTTTATTTATGTCAACACTTGACTCAGTCTTTACTATTCCTTCCATCCCTTGTGGATCATTAAAGGGTACTGAAATACCAAGTTGTGCTTTAATAGCTAAATCTCACTCTTCTCCCTGCCTCAACCCCATGTCACTAACACACACGTTTTCATACATCAAACCTGCACAACAAAACCACCACTTCCTGTGGTCAACAAATGGGATCTCCAAGTCAAGGCAAGCCTTTCTCCCTGTAAAAATGAACAATAAATATATATTATTGTGATTCTCACACAGGCTGTGCTCTCTCTCTCTCTCCGCTTCAACAGCTTGTTACTGGAGAGTTGACCCAGAAAGATAATTTCCACCCACTTTCTTTTTCTTTTTTTTATAATATTTTTTATTACGTTTCTTTCCAAATTTTATACATTACAAACAAATAAGGAGTTTACAAGAAACCATTTTTTTTTTTTTTTAACAAAAATCCCAACTTGGACTTCCCCACCCCTTCCGATTCTGCGTTCTTTATATTAACAATGTCAGCAATTTGTTACCTTATGTCATACCTTATTGTAACTTTTACATGTTATGTATCTATATTCAATGTATTATGTCACAATTTTTATACCTTTAAAATAAACGTAACATGTTCAATTTCATATTATCTCCTTTTCTCTTTTATCACTTAGTTTACTATTTACTTAATCATAATTGCTAAAGCGTATCATTTCCAAATCATGCACCGTCTTAAGATTCATACAGTTTGTAATACTTTTGCAAGTAGTCTTTAAACTTTTTCCAGTCCACCTCAATTGTTTCTACATCCAAATCTCGGATTCTGCCGGTCAGTTCAGCTATCTCCATGTAGTCCATCAACTGCATCTGCCATTCCTCCAGCGTGGGTAAATCTTGTGTCTTCCAGTTCTTTGCGATGAGTATTCTTGCTGCTGTACTAGCATACATAAACAAAGTTCTGTCCTTCTTTAACACTTTCTGGTCTACCATGCCCAACAGGAAGGCCTCTGGTTTCTTGGGAAAGGTATACCTAAATACCTTTTTCAACTCATTGTAAATCATTTCCCAGAAAGCCTTAACCTTTGGGCATGTCCACCAGAGGTGAAAGAAAGTCCCCTCTGCTTCCTTACACTTCCAACATTTATTGTCAGACAGGTGATGTATCTTAGCTAACTTGACTGGGGTCATGTACCACCGGTATATCATTTTCATAATGTTTTCCTTCAAGGCCGTACTGGCCGTGAATTTCATTCCGGTGTTCCATAACCTTTCCCAGTCTTCAAACATAATGTTGTGTCCAACATCCTGTGCCCATTTAATCATAGCAGATTTAACTGTCTCATCCTGTAAATTCCACATAAGCAGCAAGTTATACATTCTAGATAACAGCTTTGTCTTTGGTTCTAACAATTCTGTCTCTAGTTTCGACTTTTCCACCTGGAAACCAACTTTTTTGTCCATTTTGAAAACCTCTTGAATTTGAGCATAATGTAGCCAATCTCGCACCTTATTTTTTAGTTTGTCCTGGCTCTGCAACTTCCAATTGTCTCCAATTTTTTCAGTCAATTCCCAATATTTCGGCCAATAGGCCTCCATATTGGGTCTTTTTCGGGCCTTGGCCTCCACTGGTGATAGCCACCTCGGAGTTTTACTCTCTAGTAAGTCTTTATATTTCATCCAGACTGCAAAAATTGCTTTTCTGACAATGTGGCTTTTAAACAATTTATGTACTTTAACTTTGTCGTACCATAGGTATGCGTGCCATCCAAAAGCATTATTAAAACCTTCCAGATCTAGGACATCGGTGTTTTCCAACAAAAACCAATCTTTCAGCCAGCAGAAGGCTGCAGCTTCATAATACAACCTCAAGTCCGGCAGGGCAAACCCCCCTCTTTCTTTCGAATCTGTTAATATTTTAAACTTTATTCGGGGCTTTTTGCCCTGCCAGATAAATCTAGATATATCCTTCTGCCATTTTCCAAAGCAATCCACTCTGTCCACGATCTGTAAGGTTTGAAACAAAAATAACATTTTCGGCAACACATTCATTTTTATAGCTGCAATTCTTCCCAACAAGGAAAGTTTCAATCTTGACCAAATTTCTAAATCCTTTTTAACTTCCAACCAACATTTCTCATAATTATCCTTAAATAAATTCAAATTCTTGGAGGACAAATAGATCCCAAGGTATTTCACTTTTTTAACCACATTCAGTTCTGTTTCTCTCTGAAACCCCTCTGTTTCTGTAATTGTTAAATTTTTGGTCAGAACCTTAGTTTTTTGTTTATTCAACCTAAATCCCGCCACCCGACCAAATTCAGATATAAGTTCGAGAACTCTTTTTGTACTGGATTCTGGCTCCTGCAGTGTCAAAACTAGGTCATCTGCAAAAGCTTTCAGTTTATATTGTTTCACTCCGACCTCTATCCCTTGTACCAACCGGTCCTCTCTGATCATATTCAATAGCACCTCCAGGACTGAAATAAATAACAGAGGGGATAGAGGGCACCCTTGTCGTGTCCCTTTTTCAATTTTAAATTCCTCCGTCACCACATTGTTCACTATTAATTTAGCTTTTTGTTCTGAATAGATTGCATGTAATCCATTCTCAAACCCCCGTCCCACTCCCATCCCTTCCAAGTTCTTCTTCATAAACATCCAAGATATGTTGTCAAATGCTTTCTCCGCATCAATAAAGATTAACACCGCCCTTGTGTTCCTGTTAGTCTGCAAAAGTTCTAAAATGTCAATGATGTTTCTAGTGTTCTCATATAAATGTCTACCAGGGAGAAAGCCAGCTTGGTCTTTATGAATTACTTCATTTAAGACTTTTTTAAGTCTATTTGCCAAAATGTCTGCAAATATTTTGTAATCCACATTTAGGAGTGAGATGGGACGGTAGTTTTTAAGCTGAGTCTTTTCAGATTCTGACTTAGGTATCAATGTGATGAAGGCTTCTTTCCACGTTTCTGGTGCCCTCTTCCCATCCATAATCTGGTTACATACCTCCAACAAAGGTTGTATCAAATAGTCCTTCAGAACCTTGTAATATTTGGAGGTAAGTCCATCCGGGCCTGGAGATTTGCCTAGTTGCATATTCTGAATGGCACCTTCAATTTCCTGTGAGGTTATTGTAGAGTTCAAGATTGATCTTTTATCTTGAGTTATTTTTGATAGTCCATTTATCTTTAAAAATTGATCTATCTCTGATTCTTTCTGGGGCCCCTGTGCATACAGTTCTTTGAAGTATCTGTGGAAGCACCTCCTAATTTCTTCTGGTTTCTGTACGATCCTTCCATCAATCTCTAGATTTGTTATCGTGTTTAGCTTTTGTCTTTTTTTCAGCTGCCAAGCTAGCAGCTTTCCACATTTATTTGCTGATTCAAAAGATCTTTGCTTCATCTGTTTTATTTTCCATTCAATCTCCTGATTAATCAATTTTGAGTATTCTGCTTGGTGGAATTTAATTTCTCTCAGCACCTCCTTGGACTTTGGTTTGGTTCTCAGTTTTTTTTCTCCTTGGTGTATTTTCTCCAATATTTTGTCCTTCTTTCCGTTCCAGAGTTTTTTCTTGATTGAATTCTGTTGTATCAGAAACCCTCTCATAAGAGCTTTGCTTGCGTCCCAGATCGTTCTTTTTTCAACTGTAGTATTCAGATTTATCTCAAAATAGTCCTTTAATGTTTTTTGGGCCTTTTTCACAATCTCTTGATCTCTTAGTAGTGTGTCATTCATTCTCCATCTGAAGGAACCGGGTTGAGTTAATCTAAGTTCTATTTTCAAGGCGTTGTGGTCGGAGCATGTTTTTGGGCAGATTTCCACCTTTTTAGTCTTGGGTGCCAGCCCCCTGGAGGTCCAGATTTGGTCGATCCTTGACCAAGACAGGTGGGCCTCAGAGAAAAAAGTTCCTTCTTTACCTAGGGGGTTCTTTGTCCTCCATATGTCGATCAAATCCAGATTGTCAGTCAGTTCGAAAAAAGTTTTGGGCAGTCTGCCGTCTGATGTTAAGTTTTGGTTGTAAGACTTATCCATATGTGTAGACACCACTCCATTCATATCTCCCATCATTATGATGTTAGCATAATCCAGATAGTCCAGCAACGTCTCATGCAGCTTCTTGAAAAATTCTGATTTCCCGTCATTTGGGGCATAAATTCCTAATATCAATATTTTTTCTCCTTGGGTTTGAATTTCAATTGCCAAAATTCTTCCTTGTTCATCCTTAAATAGAAATTTGGGTATCAGGCTCTCCTTAGCGTAGATCACCACTCCTCTTTTCTTTACTTTGTCAGACGAAATAAATTCTTGGCCTAATCTTTTATTTACCAAAACCTTCCTGTGGAGCCTGGTCACATGGGTTTCTTGTAGGCAAATAATGTCCAATTGTTCTTTCTTCAATATGTGAAATAACCTCCTTCTTTTCTCCGGGGAATTTCCGCCATTTATATTCCAACTGAGTAGCCGCAGAGACATCCTGAACTATTCTGCTACACCTAGAGCGGTGTATCTTCTTTCTCCTCTGGTTCCGAAGGTGCAGGTATTGCTCCACCTGGGTTGGGTATAGGCCAATTAGCTGCTGCTTCTTTTTGGAGGTCTTCTCCGTGATCGTGCTGGAACTTTTGTAAGTCCTCTGGTGATCTTATTTTAACCTTCTTCTGTTTGTAAGTGAATGATAGCCCTTGTGGGAACTCCCACCTGTAAGGAATTGTGTTGAGTCTCAGCAACTTAGCCAAATCTGAGTAGGTGGCTCTCAAGTCCAATAACTGTTTAGGGATATCTCGGTAAATTTCCACCCTTTTCTCTTGTATCACAATTGAGTTTTTGAAGTGTAGGCCTAGTATTTTGTCTCTCTCCTCCCTTGATCTCAAAGCTATTAAGCAGTCTCTGGATCTATCTTTTCTTACTAATCTTCCCAACCGAAAAGCCGATACAATTTTGAAATCAATTTCTTCTTTTAAGTCCCAGAACTTTGTAAACTCTGTTGTCAAAAGTCCTTTCAAATCTTCTTGTTCAATTTCTGGGACTGCCCTTAGTCTGAGGTTGGTCTCGCGATTTTTCAATTCCACCAACGAGAGATAGGTTTGTTGGTCCCCTATCTGTTTATGAAGAGGCTTGACTTCCGCTTTAACTTCCTCGACTTCTTTTTTAGCTGATGTTGCAATTTGAACGGCTTCCCCTGCCAGTTTACGATTCTCTTCTGTTGCTCCTTGCAATTTTTCAATTGCTTGGGTATGTTGGGAAACCTGATCTGTCAATTTCTGGATCGAGGATGTTGCTTGGTCAATTTTTGTTGATTGGTTATCAATTTTTTGATTTATTGCTGACAATTGTTCCAAAACTTGTTTCAGTACTGCCTCAGCTCCTCCTGCTGCCATATCTTCCTCTTCAGATTTTTCAGGCTTTTCGGTTTCTACTTTTTGTGTCGCAAGCACAGCTGGAACTGATAATCTACGTCCCTGAGTTAAAGTTGTTTGCAAAAGCTGTGCTTGCTTTTTTGCTTTCTCTTTCTCCTTAGCTTCCTTAGCTTTGGCTGCTCTTGTCTTTCCTGTGCCACTCATCAGTCAACGTTCAAGGTCAAGTGTTGTAATCCCATGGGAAAGGCAAGTCCAGAATTAAAAACAGTCTATTGAGAGAAGGTAAACAGAGAAACTTTCCCAGGCCTCTATATTCCCAATGTCCTCTAGGGGGAGTGCCACCAAAGTTTTAGTAAGAAGAAGGTAACTTTCCGCAATTAAAGTCTCTTTGTTCCAACTTTAAAAACAATTTTAAAAGCAAATTAGTTCCAGCACGCTAAAAGAAAGGTCCTGCAGAGCCCTTTTAAACATATAACAAAGTTCCAGCAAGGTGCCTGCAATTGTATCCACTTCAGCTAGGTGAGCTCAAAATTACACTATCCAGTTACAAAAGTATCTGGAAGCTTGCAACAGTTCCGCAGTTTAAACAACTTTACCCGGCCACCCGGGAATTTGGGGTTAGAGTCTTCCCTTGCCCTTGGGGTGTCCGCTCTAGGTCAATTTTATGCTGTATTTATTCTTTAAAAGTAAAATTCAAATGTGCACAAAAGTCCCGATTTAAAGCTTCAAAGCTTCCCTGTTCACAGCGCTTTCCGCTCTTTAGACCGTCTGCTTTGATCTTGAAAGCAGTGTCGGAAGACGGACTTCCTCTTTCTCGTCTCCCGTTTTTAGCCAAATTTTCCGATTTGATTTGTAGAATCTTAGGTCCTTACTCACGGGTTTGATGTTTCAGCCCGATGTTTCTTGGAAGAAAGGTCAGCGCTCATCCGTGACAGCCGCGCGGCTTCGCCTCCGCAGAAAGAGCGATGAACCCACAGCACCGCTCCCCCTCCTTCACTCCGGAGCCCCTTACGGGGTTCCTTTTGTGATTTCGGGGTCGCTCCAGGTGCCCGCCGGGTCCCACGGCCACGGACTCACTCTGCCCGTGGTTTATCTTGATGGGTTGCCGCTGCGCCGTCGCGAGCAACCCTTTTCTGCGGTGCCCCTCTTCAGAACTCGAAGAGGTCCGCCATCACGGTTTTGCGCCGCCTCCGGAAGTCCAATTTCCACCCACTTTCTGAGGCAGGTTGTTTAATGAGCATGATGGAATGTGTAGCATTTGCACATTATGAGCTATAATCCTGTTACGCATTTTGCACCTTCTCACTATTTCTCCTCAGCTATCTAACACTTTGGGAATGTTTTCCTGTTCTTTCTCATTTTTAATAGGGACCCATAGAATCCGGGTGGTATGTTCTCACACGACTGTAGAGGCATAACCGTCTTTGGAGGGGAGCATGGGCAAAAGAACCAGAAGGACAATGTGGAGACGGGGGGAGGGAAACCAAGGCCCTTTCACACCTTGGTCGTCCCCCTCCCGCTCCTTTTTTGATGTTCAATATGGGGTAAAATGTATCTACATGGTTGTGCCAAATTCCACTTTGCAATGTGGGGTGATGATGGATATGCTTCAAGGAAGTGGCTATGGCTGAAGCATCTGAGAAGCGCTGCTGGGTAAATACCAATGGAAGCTAAAGCCATAAGTGACTCCTTTGCCATAGTCACCTTCCACAAGTGTGAAAAGGAAGCTGTGGGGAAGGGCTGTGGCTCAGTGGTAGAGCCCTGGCTTGGCATGTGGAAGGTCCCAGGTTCAATCCCTGGAATCTCCTGGCAGGTCTAGAAGAGATCCCTGTCTGAAACCCCAGAGAGCCACTGCAAGTCGGTGTGGACACTACTGAGCTAGACAATCCAATGGTCCAACTTGGGATAAGGCAGCTTCCTATGTTCTTTGCTATGTAAGCTTCTCTGTCTTTCAACCAAGACCTTGAATTGAAGGGAGCAATGGTTCAAATCTCAGGTGACTTATGAACTCACGGAGCAAAGCAATTCCAACACTGTCAGGAATTTGGATGAGAAGAAGTGGTCTTCTTCCCAGTTTTGCCTGATTGCACCTGGCTCCGCAGGCAGGGGGACTGAGGTCCCTGCTGTGCTCCTTGAAAGCATGGATGTGCAGAAGCCATCACCACCACCGGCTAGTATAAACCCCCATCTTGGAAGTGGGGAGGGGACAGAGTCAGGGCTGCCAAGGATCTGCTGGAGTCTAAGCCAGCCCAGCAATGCACAAGCTGCAGCAGGGTCTCTTTGCTGTGTCTGGCGTGGAGCTTCCACACCAAAAGCACCTGCTTTTCCTGGCCAGTGTGAGGACGGGGACTGTCGATGCAGTAGGGGCTTCACCACTCTGGCAAGCTTTGCTGCTGCCCAGCTGGGTTTAGCACTTTGTCCTCAGTAGAGGTATGGAGCTCCTCCCAGCCATTTCCCCTCTCTCTGACTATAGGAGAAGCCAGTTATTATGCTTTCAAAGAAAGACTTTTGATGGATAAACCTGGATAAACTTGATTAGTGCTGCTTTTCATTTTGCAAGGTACGAAGTACATAAAGATTGATACAAAACCTAATGAAACAGTTTTATCTTTTAAATAAATATAGTGATGTTAAGTTGTTGAAGGTATTTATGCAAGCTGCCTTGCATAATCCACTGGGTTTGAAAGGTGAGCTATAAATCATGGGCCTTATCCTGTTCCTATGGCACATGTCATAGCCATCTCTGCTCCACCTGAGGAGGATTCCTACTGCCAACTCCCACTCTCCGCCAGCATTCTTCCTAAAAGTAAGGAATTATGACTGAAGGACAAATAAGTATACTTTAGAAAGTTCATTTTCCTTTTGCATTTCATACCTTCCAGTATTTCACAGATGAAAATGGAGACACTTGTGCAACGGGGGCTTGCCCTGATAAATGGACAGTTGGAGTGTTCGGCATTTCATTGTTTCCATGCTGCCTGCTATTAGATAATTGCATCTATGTACCAGCAGGGGGAGGATTTAACCCAATAACTATTCTGACCACATAGATATTAGCATCTCTTCAGAAGAGCATAATGCAGTCAGAGAGGTGAAACTGGAAAAAATGATTCTGCTAGATCATTGTAAAGAAAACTAAGAGAGAATCTTTGTCACATCTTATATGCTGGTACTCTTCCAGAGATTCCAAAGCATAAATGGAAGAGATGTTAATCGATCTAGAACAAAGGGTTTCTTTATAGCTGTTAGAAACTAAATTGCAGGTTGTTCACAGGAGTTGATACTGATTTATCTCCCTGTGTTCTGCCCTGCACACAAATGAGAGACTAGTTCAGGAGTGGTGGACACACCAGGGCATGAGATGGGTTAAATATTTATTCATTCCTTTTATTTCATAAAATGTATATATCTGCTTGATTGTGAATGAAACCTCAAAGTGGTTTACAAAAGGAATATGACCACGTGTGGGTACAGCATAGCAGAGTCTGACATGGCACAGTGCAAGGATATGATGATGATGATGATGATGATGATGATGATGATAATAATAATAATAATAATAATAATAATAATAATAATAATAATTTATTTATTTGTACCCCGCCCATCTGGCTGGGTTTCCCCAGCCACTCTGGGCGGCTTCCACAAGACCAAAAATACACTAATATGTCATACATTAAAAACTTCCCTGAAGGGCTGCCTTCAGATGTCTTCTGAATGTCAGGTAGTTGTTTATCTCTTTGACATCTGATGGGAGGGCGTTCCACAGGGCGGGCGCCACTACCGAGAAGGCCCTCTGCCTGGTTTCCGTAGCTTTGCTTCTCGCAATGAGGGAACCGCCAGAAGGCCCTCGGCGCTGGACCTCAGCTATTGGCCATCCCACCTGCTAGCTGATGTCTCACCCCCAGTCCACAAACTGGGCACCAGGATGGGCTGCTAGGCTTACAGGTCCACTGCCGTGTGGGGTAATCTGTCAGCCCCACCAGCAACCTGGGTGCTGAAGTCTTATAGCCTAGGAGGAGAGCACAGAGTTAAAGTTCTTCCTTTGCTGCCAGGCTCTGTCCCTGATTGGCTCTGATAGGGCAAGGGGCTGACCTTTGCCTAAGCATCACCTTTTACCGGGATTCCTCCTTTCCAGCTCACAGCATGGGCAGCACAGAAGAGGCTGCTGCAGAGATGGCTTTGTAAGCAACTCATCTGAAGATCAATCAAAACCTCCCCAGGCACCATGCACACAAAGGTATGCACCAGTGCAACATTCACTAAAGTGAACAGGGAGCACCTACGTCTTCCTGAATTGTCCCGTTGGAACAGGCAGGAGAGGTAACATCAGAGTGCTGAGAGGGGCAGGAATGTAATGGACTTTTCTCCAGGGTAAAGGCACTCCAAGTGCTAAATCCCAGTAGGAACAGCAGCAGGGGAAAGTGTATCTTGAAACACAGCAAAGTGGCACTCTGATGTCCTCTCCCTTTTCTTCCTATCTGCATCTTTGAAAATCCCTGGTTTCACAATGGCATGCTGGGTTGTGCTGCAGAATCCAAACTTTCCCACTCTTTAGCAGGCATTTCACTAATAACAGAAGTGCCTCTCTTCTCTTTTCTTTTTGGAACAATTAGGGGTAGAGAGTGTGGAGCAATTAATCTTCTGCTGATGGCCTTTTTCATTTTCAGCTATTGATATAATCACTCGTATTTCACACACCCCTTGCACCTTTGTGTAGCTCATTGGTGTGAGTGGACAGACATCCATCTTACTGATGTATTTTCCTAATATTGTCCAATGCAAGAGAGAATGCTCTGGCTTACCTTTGTCCCAGCGCCACAGTGCATCTTCAAGAATGGATTAAATCCCTCACTTTTCACAGTGAATTATTGTTCAAACACAGCCAGCCTCAGTCACTAGACAGCCTGGACCAAAGTTCCTGTGTGGCACATATTTATTTCATCCCATTGTTTAAACTTGATGCATGATTTTCCCAAAGTTAAAGCTTTTTTTTCTTTTCTTTTTTTCTTTTCTTTTCTTTTAAACACATTTATTTAATATTAAAACAAATAATAACATTACGTTCCCCACAAAATCAAGAATTACACCACAGCCTTGTCCACTGCCATAATACCACAGAACAATCACTCCAATCCTCAATCCCCTATCACTGTCATCTTGGTGCTCAGCAAATACCCTCAATCGACACCCAACTACTGATCTACTTTACTAGACTTAAAAAAAAAAAATCACTTCTTTCACTTGGAGAATTACACACACATCTGTACTTTTTCCAGTTACAGTTGGTTAGAGTTCAAAGTGCTTAACCTTAGCAGGCCTGTGCCTTTAATTTTTTTATTTCTTCTTTTCTAAATTGTATACAGATATTTTGTTTCTTGTCAGGATAATGCTTGCATTTTGCCTTAATGACCTGTTTGCTAAAGTATGGCAACATATGGAAACAAACAATTTGAGCTAAGAAAAAATGGCCTGGTTTTTGCTTCCTTGCCTGTAATCCATTAGTCTTTCCCCTCATATCTCTGTCTTTCCTCAGCTTCATATATATCATTCTGTTGCATGCTCTGCACCTTCTCTCTCTCTCCCCACCCCATCCGCTGTGATTTCTCTCTATAGGTTCCCTTCTTTCTGGGATTCTTCCCTCACCATCAATCTATTGCCTTCTCGTTTGTGAGAGGAAGGTTTAACACCAGCCAGACTGACAATTGCCCCTTCTCACATAATCAAAACTTTGCTGATTGCTTTGTGCCCTCTGTCATTAGGCTGAGAAGACCTTGCAACATCTCAGCCAACCAGTGAGTTGGTTCTGATGATATCTACTCCCTTAACCAGTCCAATGTGTGAAGTGCACAAGCTTCTCCCCCTCATCCCAGCTCCCCATACCTGCATATACACAAGGATGGATGATAGGATTGCCTCGGATACGTGCAGAAATCACACAGAATCCCAAAACTGATTTTCAAGAAATCAACCAAGTGATCCCACACAATTTTTACAAGCGTAAAAGTCAATTGGATGATCTGTCCCAAAGTGTACACAGGTGGAGGTGTTGCACCAGGTGTGCATAATGAAACTGCATGCATTCATTTAATCACACATTGAGTTGTGTGTGTGCTCATGCATGCATGGTGTGCGGTGTTGAACATAACAAAAAAGCAACCTGCTATCAGATACCTCACTGCCACAAACATAGCACAATGTCTTGTGGTTATAAAATATTTTTGTCTCTCAGGCTGCCTGCTAGGAAAACTGATGTCATTTCAAGTGTAAACTGGATTGGTTTATCAAAAAGATTCTGTCATAAAATATGATCCATACAGCATCATGTGCACACTCAATTAAGAGTGATTTAAGATTTATACAAGTGTTGAAATAGAATCCTCAGATACCATTACGTTTAGTTTCATACACAGCACCTACTGCCAGCTCTAATTCAGTCTAAAGATTATAAATAAATAAATACATAGACACACACACAAAGCAAGCAAGAAAGCAAGAAAGCAAGAGAAAGAAAAAGAAAGAAAGAAAGAAAGAAAGAAAGAAAGAAAGAAAGAAAGAAAGAAAGAAATTTCTCTCTCTCCAAAGGTGTGTATGGTATGTTTTGATCATCGTGATTACGAAGGACTCCCTGTTGAAAAAGTGATACTTAGTAATCTGTCATTGGTTTTCTTCATGAGGGTCAGTAAAACAATTAAGCATTAAAGAAAACCACTTTTGTGTCCCAGACGCATTTTGGCTCCCAGTACGAGTGATGCAATGCTGCTTTGTATTTATAAAGAAGTTACTCCAATAAGTACAGACGGAATGTCATCCCTAAAAACTCCTGATAGAATAGGAGCGCCTAATGAAAAAGGATGGCGACCTTTGCATATCTCAAGGGGCTGCTTTGTCATTCTGTAATTTACATCTTAGTGCAGGATTTTCAAATTACAAACGTTTCGTTTACAGACCATTAAAGAAAATAGCAGCTTCCTCTTTCCCCTAAACCTATTGTGAACTATTTGGTTTTAAGATGAGTGTTTCCAGATTTTGTTTCATTGTGATGCTTCTTTCCCATTTCAGATGGTTCAGCTTTTGCCTGAGTCATCCTTTGCAACAGAATTTCAGGCTGCACTTCTTTTTTAATTCTTTACCTCGGTCCTAAATACCTGAAGGAGCGTCTCCACCCCCATTGTTCAGCCTGGAAACTGAGATCCAGCGCCGAGGGCTTTCTGGCGGTTCCCTCATTACGAGAAGGAACCAGGCAGAGGGCCTTCTCGGTAGTGGCACACCATCCCATCAGATGTCAAGGAAATAAGCCGCTGTCTTATTTTTAAAAGACATCGGAAGGCAGCCCTGTTTAGGGAAGTTTTTAATATTTAATGCTGTATTGTTTTTAACACTCGATTGGGAGCCGCCCAGAGTGGCTGGGGAAACTCAGCCAGATGGGCAGGGTATAAATTTTTTTTTATTTTATTATTATTATTATTATTATTATTATTATTATTATTATTACCTGGAAACAAGTCCCATTAAACTTAATGGGGCTTACATCTGAGTAGATACCTATAGGTTTTCACTGTATGCATCTGAAAAATGCAGCCCTGGGATCAGGAAAAGTGTTGAATTGGGGACGGGTAGGAAGGGGGCAGGTATTTTGACATTTAAAGGTAAAGGGACCCCTGACCATTATGTCCACTCGTGGCTGACTCTGGGGTTGCGGCGCTCATCTCACTTTATTGGCTGAGGGAGCCGGCGTAAGCTTCCGGGTCATGTGGCCAGCATGACTAAGCCGCTTCTGGTGAACCAGAGCAGCACACGGAAACGCCGTTTACCTTCCTGCCGGAGCGGTACCTATTTCTCTACTTGCACTTTGTGCTTTCAAACTGCTAGGTTGGCAGGAGCAGGGACTGAGCAACGGGAGCTCACCCCATTCAAACCGCCGACCTTCCGATCAGCAAGCCCTAGGCTCTGTGGTCCAGACCACAGCCCCACCCGCGTCCCTCCATTTTGACATTTATGGCTCAACTTTTCTGCTCTAGACACTAGTCTTACTGGAAGGGAAAAGGAGAACAGATGGGGGAGCGGGGGGGAGAGAAAAATAACATGGAATATGAGAATCAATAGCAACAAAACAAAGGAAAAATAGTAGGAGGGATGGGAAAGGATTAGTCAAACATTTTCATCATGGGTTTGCTAACGTGCTGATTTTAGCAGAGTTAGACATTTGAGCGATAGCTTGTAAGGCATTGTATGCAAGGGAGGGGTGGTGGCACCTGTTGATTTCAGTTTCTCTTCATTTCTGAGTTTCCCAATCTTATGTTTGATTCATCCCATTATAATTCCATGCATACCCTCCAAAAAAGTTTTGCATGAATATTCATATGGATTTTCATGCTCATTTTTTAATTTTGAACATAGTTTTCCCTAGCAGAAAGATGCAATACTGGCTTTCAATATTTGATAGACTGTAAACAGTTAAGAATGCAATCCTAGGGTCTTGGGGATGGCATTCCAGAGGCCACAGGAAGCTTCCCTATTACAGTTGCAGAAAGTGCCATCAGCCTTTGTTCTGCCATGGGTGCTCTGGCAGCAGTAATGGCAGAAAGAGGGTGTACTAGGGCAGATCAGGAGAAGCTTGGGATCTTCTGGATCCAGGGACCTTTGGTTCTTTTGACATGCCCATGGAATGAGCGAGCGATTGCGATGGCACAAGAGCACTTTTTTCCCTGGTGCCATTGGGCCTGTCCTCTCACTTAAAAAAAAAAGAGTGTGCACCCAACTCACAGAACACCAGTCCCACAGGTTCCCACAGACTACCTCAGATTATCTTGTGGGGGACTTGCGTGAGGTAAAACTTAATAATTAGGAGTCTCAGGTGGGATTTGTTCAAATTAACAATAACAGTTTTATTTAACAAGAAAGCTTATGACATGGGTGGATAAAACTTAGGATACTTCAGATTACAATGTTATTTCACTTCAAGGTTTTCTCAGTTGTTTCACACTTAATACTTTGGTTCTTAATACTTTGGTTCTTAATACTTTGGTTCTTAACAGGGTGGTACTTTAAGTCAGTTACACACCCCTTAGACAGCCCTACTCCTGAAGTATTTCCAGGTAACAGACCCAAGGGATCTCTGGTTTGGGAGTCTTCTCTTACTAGAAGAATCTCTCCCCTCCTGACTGGAATGAGACCTAAGTAGACTGTCTCTTTACAACTTCTACTTCTCCTGTCTCAACCTCAGCCTCCCAGATAATTCCTGGCCTAATTACTCTTACAGGACACACAACACTGTCCTTCACACTAAGCTCAGAGACTCCTTTCTCTAGAATGTGATGTATTCCTCAGAGGGGATGTTTCTACCCAGAACCAACTCTCACTCCCTGTCTTCCTAACTATCCTTCCAACCTCATTCCCAACCTGCTCCAAAACCTCCTCCTAACACTCCCTCCAAAACTCACTCCCTGTCTCTCCTTTTCAACTCCCCCTCCTGGAACCTCGGCCAATCAGAGGCTGCTGTACATTAACCCTTTTCTGACATGGGGAAAAGAGAAAGAAAATACTTGGGGACCCAACCTGCCCCAGCAAAAACAAACTTTTCCGTCACAGAGGTACACCAGCTCTGGAGCCACAAACGATGCAGGGAAGATGTGTGAAGGAGGATGTCCCCCACTTACCCAGGCAAAAAAAGATTATGGAAAAGGGGGAAATATAACTCTCCATCCTCAGAACAATAGATTTGATTTTTTTCCTTGAACCTTGAATTACTTCTCTCTCACCACCATCCCCATAGGATTGCTCTGCACATGGTTTATAGTAACTGACATGCAACAGTCTTCATGCCTGACAACAATTATCAGTAGAAGAGAAATAGTTTTTTCAATTTTGTGTGGATTTGACAGTTCACATACAATAGTATGCAGCACTTGCAGTAGCTGTTGGTATCTGGCAACATTGATAAGTGCCATTTAATGGTTAGCTTATGTGATTTTAACATTTCAGGCCTGGCAAAACAACCAGAAGATGCCAACATGTGTCTAAAGCATTCAATTTTCAAAGGCTGAGGCAAAGTATGTGTGTGTGTGTGTGTGTGTGTGTGTGTGTGTGTGTGTGCGTACACCCTCCCCCTCCATTCTCAACTGAAAACTTCACAGTTGAGTGGAAAAGTTGGAAAGTTCTGCACATTTTTTGAAATATTTTAGTACTAGAGTTGTGCAACCCTCCACCCTGTAGTCTTAAGTGGTAAAAACCAGTTTAAGGAATTGTTTTACAACATTATGAGCTGCGTGTCAAGACTGTGCCAAGATCTGAGCCATTGTGATGTATTTGAGTGGCATCTTACATATACAGCAATCACATAAGGCCTTGGTAGCCCACAAAACTGGAATGGAAATAATTTGTGACCTTCTGCTAAAGCGATACCTCAAGAATATTCCCTCTCTTATTATGCTCCATCTCTGCACCTAGCTACATGGGTAGTTAGATCATCTTTTGTTGAGCTGATTTTTTTCAGAAAACTTTTCTTTTGAAGGAAAATTGCTGAGATTTCTCTTCTTACACCAACTTTTTTTCCCTTTGTGGAAGCTCTGATTTCCCACAATTGCTACTGCTACCACCTGCAGTATCCTTTGGCGAAAGAGAGAAGCTGTCACTATCACTTCTGATGGTGAATGTCACACCCTGCCCAATAAACTTTTTGAGGAATTTCTCCTCTCTCTGAAGAAATTCAGAGATATGGTCCCCTCAGTTTCTCTGGCTGCAAATAGGATGGAGAATGAACTGAAGGAATGGAAATCTCTGATTCTGAAATAAACTATAGAAATTATCCTAGTTAAACTGGAGTTCAGGAAGAGTGGAATGTGGGGCAGAGTGAACCAGGAGGGAAAGAAAGGAAATACACATGGGAAAGTCTATCTGTATTTTTAAGAAACTTCTGCAAAATCAATTGCAAGCAAGGCACACCTCTCATTTTTAGAAGTACTGAAGTCAGCCGGTTTCCATTTTTCCACAGACAGAAATGTCTAGCCAAATACCTGAGAAACATTCGTTTACAGCCAAGAATACCCCAGACTGGTTTGGCAAACACCTCAAAGCCTGTCAAAGTGTATATTTCAAAACATCAGATGCTGATAACCAGGAAACCAGTTAACCCCCTCCCCCCTTTTAATGTCGAGTGAAAGTTCTGTGGGACCTGTATTTCATCCAGATATCAACAGCTGAAGGCACCTTCTTCAATTGTCATGTGTCTGACCATAACATTTGTAACAAAAAAGAAGGAAGGAAGAAAGTAATATTTTATTGAACGACATCATTGTTGAAGTAAATCTGTCTGTTAGACGCACGTTCATAAAGCATTCCTAAGAAGTCACAGCAGGAACTTATTGTTTCATGTTCCCAGAGCATAAGGAAGGACCAAGAGGGAGTTTTCCCTTGTGAGGGAACTACCCTGAAGGCTTTTGGTGTCTTTGTCATATCTGTTTATTTACCTGGTTACAGGTAGGTAGCCGTGTTGGTCTGCCGTGGTCAAAACAAAATTTAAAAAATCCTTCCAGTAGCACCTTAGAGACCAACTAAGTTTGTTATTGGTATGAGCTTTCGTGTGCATGCGCAATAACAAATTTAGTTTATCTCTAAGGTGCTACTGGAAGGAATTTTTAAATTTTGTTTATTTACCGATTTACATATAAGAAACAGACAGACACTCAAGCTAGAGAAGCTGTCATGCTGCCACAGACGGCGATGGTCCTGTATATCCTTCTTCTCTCTTGCCTGGTAATGTCTGGAACAGGCTTAGGGAACTTGTGGCCATCCAGATGTTGTTGGATTCCAACTGTCATCAGCCCTGGCTGGCATGGCCAATTTCAAGGAAGACTGGGGTTGAACTCCAACCATGTCTGGAGAACCACAGGTTCCTTATCCTTGGTTCTGAACTGCAAAGAGTGTGATTTGACAAACGTCAGTCACACCTTTTGCAGTCAGGCTGATGGGAGTTGTAGTCCAGAACGTCTGGAGGTCAACAGGTTTTGCAAAGGCCATATCCCACATGGGTTTGTGTTTTGTTTTGTTTTGTTTTTTGGTGGGGGGTGCTGCTGAGAAAAACACTGTGTAATGACGTCACCTCACGCCACAGAGGTGCAGTGGATATACTGCACTGGGACTTTGACTGGCGAGGCCAAGATTCAAGCTGTCACTCAAGCCATGAAGGTTGCAGAATGGCCTAGGCCAGCCACCATCTTCCAGGTACAAGGTCGCTGTGAGGTGAAAATAGGGACCAATATGTCCCTGAACAATGTGGGTGAAGGGCCAGTTTTTTAAAAAAATGCTTTGAAAAATAAGTAGTGGTATGTTATGCAGTGCTAGGAGACGGAGACATGGTGCTGCCTTATAATGAGACAGACAACTTCTCTGTCCAGCTCAGAATCATCTACACTGACTGGCAGCATCTCACCAGGGTCTCAAACAGTATGTTCTGGAGATGTGAAGGACTGCACCTGGGACCTCTTTCATACAAAACAGATGCTCTCACACTGAGCCCTTCCCTCTGGTTCCAGCCTTGTAGAGACAATAGGGATGTTTATGTTGGGGTGGGCAGAGTTGTGTACATTTCAGGGCAGGCTTTGTTGTTTAGTCGTTTAGTCGTGTCCGACTCTTCGTGACCCCATGAACCAGAGCACGCCAGGCACTTCTGTCTTCCACTGCCTCCCGCAGTTTGGTCAAACTCATGCTGGTAGCTTCGAGGATACTATCCAACCATCTCGTCTTCTGTCGTCCCCTTCTCCTTGTGCCCTCCATCTTTCCCAGCATCAGGGTCTTCTCCAGGGAGTCTTCTCTTCTCATGAGGTGGCCAAAGTACTGGAGCCTCAGCTTCACGATCTGTCCTTCCATTGAGCACTCAGGGCTGATTTCCTTAAGAATGGGTAGGTTTGATCTTCTTGCAGTCCATGGGACTCTCAAGAGTCTCCTCCAGCACCAGAATTCAAAAGCATCCATTCTTCAGCGATCAGCCTTCTTTATGGTCCAGCTTTCACTTCCATACATCACTACTGGGAAAACCATAGCTTTTACTATACTATACATTTCAGGGCAGGCTTTAGACTTTGCCAAAGGAGGACATCAAGGAGAGAGAGAGACGAAGTCAAGATTTAACAAAGGACTGGTACATTAAGCTTTAAAGGCAAAGACCACATATTTAGAATGGACTTTCTGTAATTATGCTCTTTTTCATAGTCACAATAACTGCAGCTGTTTTAGTTCAGTTTTTATTAATTTGGGGCAAATCGTCGGCCCTTTTTATTAAATAAAGGAAAGTGTTTCTCTGGCATAGACACCTAATACACAGAGGCTGACTTCAATGTTTCTAATAATTGCCATTCATCAGGCAGAGCCATGGAGCTGGTCAAAAAGACGGGTGCTTCTGAGGAAGAACTCCATCAGGCTGGACCCCAGGCGGGTTGCTGTTTCTTGGACTTCCTTGAGGCATCCATCCGGCCGCTTTTCCAGGAGGGCAGATATTCCTTAACACCAAGAAGAGTGTGGGCAAGACTCATCTGTCCCCAAAAGGTGCCCGCATATCTGGTGCGAGCAGGATGAAACATTTAGATTTTAGACTCTTTCAGTTCCTCATGCATGATATATACTGTAGGTTGTCTTTCTGTTTAGTTATTTATGATGACATGAATAACTATTCTGCCATTTCTGGGATTTTGAATACTCAGATCACATTTTATTTTTTGAAAAAATAAGAACTAGGCATCAACCATATATTTTTAAGTGTTAAAGAACTTTCTCAGCATGGGACTGGTCTGAACTTTCCTTGCCCCTACCCAAGTTTAACAACTATAAGAACATTTTTACTGCGATAAAGAGAAAATCAATATATTTTCCCGGGTGAAGTAACTTTTCTTTCTGTCAAGGTTGCTATGCAGGGGGAAAAGGCTTTGTTTACAGAGAACCAGCGTGTGGATTATTCGTCATGTGGACTATTGCTGTCATCTCCATTTGACCATTTGGCCTGACCTTTGACCTTTGACCTCTCTTGTTGCTTCCTATATTTGTGTCAGTTTTGGTCTTTCGCTTGCTTGACCTCCGGGCTCATAAATTAGGGGAGGTCAGGAAAGTAATCAAGGAACTAATTGTGCGGTTCAACTTAGTTCAAGTGGGCGAGTTGTGTGCAGTGCAACACCACCTGCGAGGAGGAATGCCTGCAGTCCTGTGCAAACCCGAAAAAAGCTCTTTGGTCAAGCACCCAGATTGAAAATGTAACTAATGGAAAGCTAAATGGATCACTTGTTGATAAAAACTCACAGGAAGAAGAGCTTGTGTCTCAGGTGCTGAAATAATAATAATAATAATAATAATAATAATAATAATAATAATAATAATAGGATTAACCATGGGGCATCTAAAATGTCATCTAATTTAACATGGAATAATTCACACCCTGCTGCTGCTACATTCTTTGCACACTTTCTTTTAACACCTTGATTGAGGTCTCAGTTTGTGCCAAAGATTATCAGGGAACAGCCTTCTTCAAACAGCCTGGAAGAATAAAACAACAGATATGCAGATTCCAACATAAAATTACATATTGGTTAGCTGATAAAATATGGATACATAGCAGGTTTTGTTTGTCCAATGACTAAAATAAAGTACAAAAGGCTTTAAAAGCAAATGATAATTTTTCTGGTTTTATTTTTTGTGTGATTTCTGAATGTGTGTGCGCGTTACTTTAAACCTCCATGATGTGGTTCATTTTAATGTGTATATTTTACATTCTTGCATTCTTGCATTTACGTTCCAGCTTATGCATTAATAAACCCTCAGCAGAAATATGCAGCTAGATGATGTGAGAGAAATCTTGTTTTCCTAGCTCATAAAACTGTCTCATTGAAACCCATCTTGAATCGATGCTGCCTTAAAGAAGGTTTATGTGTTAATGCCAGCATATCACTGGAACATTAATCAGAATCCTCTTGAGAGCACCTATTCTAAGAAGGGTTACTTAATACATCGCTTTTATACAGTGTTTTAAGACTGTTCTTAGTATTTTATGTACATAATCGGCAATCTTACAGCAACCTATGTAGACTAGATTGGAATAATGAATTCTCCTCCTATTACAGATTGAGAGGCTTTCTAGTGCACTGCTCAGGCTTATAGCCACAATGCTACAACAGATTTCATAAAATCTGGACTTTCAGTGCTTTATCCCTTCCTGAACAGAATTGTAATTGCCATTTCGGATCATGCGAAAGATGTTCTTTTGTACATGCTTGAAATATTTACTCCCTGGGGGCAAATGCATGTATATCATTCCGAGCCATGCTTTTGGTGCAGGGCAGGACTTGACTTTAGAAAAGTCCTGCCTGGATAGTCATCAGAATGAAAAATTTGTCAAGGCCTTTTGCTGAAGGTCAAGTAAAATGGCATTTGCTAAGGATGTGCATGCACACCCATGTGTCTTCTGGTTCAGAGATTCTTAATGTCTAAGCAGTTGCCACAGGACAGTCATGTTTTCAAAATGCACTTGCCAGTTTTACCCCTTCATGTATTCTTGACTTGGCATCAATATGCTAATTTCAATTTCTGTTACCATTGAAGCTGGAACCTTCTGCATGCAAAATATTTTGTTGGGAGCCACCCAGGGTGGCTTGGGAAACACGGGAAAATGAGCGGCATATAAATGAAATAAAAACGACAACAACAAATGCTCTACTTACTAGGCTAAGCTATGAGCCTTCCTTTATCTAATATGATTGATGGGGCCATTATATTTTCTTCTGGTGAGATGGTTGTTTAGATCTGCCCACCCCTGTCAACTGACCAAGTCCTGTCCATCCCCTCCCTTGGCATTCATTTTGGAATCTTAGAAGCCATCTGGCATCATGTTTTCTTGAAAATCTTGCCCTCCTCGACCAGTAGCATCCTGTAAACTGGGAGAGTCTCCTATAATTTTAACAGAAGCCATGACTGCCAGCAATTCCGTCTTCCTTCAACCTCTTCAGGAGCATCTATTCATTTAAAGAACTATCAACTCCATAAACCATTCAGTGGCTTTAAAAAGCACCAACACTTTGCAATGCAATGCTCTATTTCTTTGTCTGTTTTCTATTTTCTTTTTGTCAAAAGATGACTTGCAAATTGTCACCAGTTTTCATTGCTGGAAAACCATTTGTACAACCGTAATGAAAAGTATTGTAACAGTATGAAAAATAATAGGGATTAAAATATTTGCAGTATATTTCATGAAGGCTGGATCTAGATGCATCAAAGAAGCGTTTCAGTTAAACGCGTTGTAAACTTTGTATGAGAAATCAGGTTGACAAAAATGGAACTCCACAGCGCCATCTGGTGTCACAGTGTTATAATGCGTATACAACGCATACAAAGCACTTTTTCTTTGCCGATGTAGCTGAGTCCAATGATAAAAATTAAATGACTTATGAGCATAGCTGTCAATGCTTCCCTTTTTTAAAGGGAAATTCCCTTATTCCGAATAGGATTCCTCACAAGAAAAGGGAAAAGTTGACAGCTATGCTTATGTGGCTGATTCTGTGGAGTTCAGTTTCAGCCGTAATTATAATTATATGCACATACAGGATTTTTCTGCTTTTTAAATACACTGATGCTCTTCTCATGGCAAACTGGTATGATATATGTCGAGATAAATGGAGCCCCTACGAAATAACCCAAAGCCTGGCATTTAAAGTGTGTGACTGATTTATGTGTCATTTTGTAGAATTTAGCACTTGTTATATTGTTTACTTAAAGAAGCGATACTGATTTTAATTTGACTTCTGTATATGTCTTAACCTGTGGTAGTCTCTAAACATCTGGTGTTGGTTTAATTAATGTGGTTTCCAATGCTCACAGATTTATATATTTGTATACTACCCTTCATCCAAAGACCACAGGGCAGTTCATGACATAAAAATACAAAATGAAAAACAAAATACATAATAAAATGCCCTTTTAAAATGTGGGGGTATTGTGGGGGAGGGGAGTTATTGGGTTGCTGTTTTTATTTTGATTATATATTTTGTGGTTTTATATTTTGATTTTGTTCTGTGAACCACCCTGAGACCTCCGGATATAGGGCAGTATATTATTATTATTATTATTATTATTATTATTATTATTATTATTAGAAAAGCAAAAGCAAAACAAGCCAATAACCCCCCCCCCTTCCACAGACACATTTTAGAAAGATAATCAACTGAATGCCTGGTGTCTGTATGTACACACACACCCACACCAAAAAACACACAAAAAACCACACACACATGAGAGAGAGAGAGAGAGAGAGAGAGAGAGAGCGAGCGCACCAGGTGAGCCTCCCTGTGAAGAGCATTCCACAAATGGGGAGCCACTGAAGAAAAGGCCCTGTTCCCTTGTTGCCACCTTCTGAATTTCTCATAGGGAAAGCATGGGAAGAAGGGCCTCAGAGGATGATCGAAGGGTCCGAGCGATTCATGGGGGCGTGGAGACCATCTTTTTGCTCAGTATTATTTACAGTGCATTCAGGAACCTCAGGCCTTGGGGTCAAATGCAACTCTTCTGTTTAATCATCACAGCAGTCATTAGCTTATCATGAGTGCATATATAAGTTGCTGCAGCTTCTAACACAACTGTTTTAGGGTTGTTGTTTTAATTCCTGTATAGGTAAAGGACCCCTGAACAGTTAAGTCCAGTCAAAGGTGACTATGGGGTTGTGGCGCTCACCTCGCTTTCAGGCCGAAGGGGGCTGGCGTTTGTCCACGGACAGCTTTCTGGGTCATTTGGCCAGCAGGACTAAACTGCTTCCGGCACAACAGGGCACCATGACGGAAACCAGAGCACACAGAAACACTGTTTACCTTACTGCCACAGTGGTACCTATTTATCTACTTGCACTGGTGTACTTTTGAATTGCTAGATTGGCAGGAGCTGGGACAGAGCAACAGGAGCTCACCCTGTTGCGAGGATTCGAACCGCTGACCTTCCGATCAGCAAGCACAAGAGCCTCAGTGGTTTAGACCACAGCGACTCCCGCTCTCTTAATATCTGTATAAATGGTTACTGGGGCTATTTTCTCATGCAATAGTTTTAAACATATCAGACGATACAGCACCAGAGAGAGAAAATCTGGAAAGAAAGGTGCAATTGCAAATGACTGATGTTTCACGAGTGAAATGCAATACCAACACTCAAGTTATATCATTTATTCCATTCCATACATAGCAAGGGGTTTGCCTCCAATATGATGCAAAATAGACAAAATAGAGTCGCTTTAGTGAAGTATGTTTCCCTTTTCCAGCCTGTGATGGATTATGGCAGTCTGCGGTAAAATCACAAGACAAAGGCGGTCAAATAACATTATTGGAACAATAGCTTATGTGCAGAGCACAGTGCAAAATAGCAGGTATATGAGGCATGGCAAATATGTAAGAAAGATAGCGGGTTTCTCAATTGCTGTGATGACAGGCTGTGATTAATAGCTTAAATAAAAGAGAGAGGCCAAGCTCATGAGCTCTCTTATCTTTGTGTTCAGATTTCCAAATGGGTTTTAAATGAGTTTCATCATATTCAGGGACTTGGCTCCTGTTCAAACAGTGACAGGTCTCCATGTGATTATAAGAGTGTTTATAAGCCACCAACTTAAAATAAAAATATCATGGCAGTGCACAATAAAATTATTTAAACATCAAAAAATCATAAAGTACAGAGCAGTGTTCGAAAATCCAATGCCACTATGCTGAAGGCCATGGTCTGCATAGAAACAATATAAATATAGTTATATGAAACTATATGGAGCTCCTCCAGATGGTCACAGTGATCTGTACCTGGGCAAGACAACCTGGTCAGGTAGTCTGCTCCTAGTCTCTTTAAAGCCTTATACCTTGAACTTAGCTCAGTAAAACACCAGCAGCCAATGAGAAGCTTTCAGCATGAATTGAGAGCTTTCAGCACCAGTGTTTACACTCATATGGAGTTGCTCTCACTCAAAACCCAGGCTGCAGCATTCTGCAGTAGCTAAAATTTTCAAATCCAACAGGACACTTGTCTTACCAGAACTCGGCTTCAGTTTGCTGGCTTTCAGCCAGCGCATCACTGCCCTTATGCCCCACTCAATGCATGAAGGATGGTTGTGTGAACACTCCTCTTTTGGAATCTTATTATATTGTAATATCATGTTATTATGTATACTGCCTTGACAACCTTCTGACTGAGTTGTTTGTTGTTGTTTAGTTGTTTAGCCGTTTAGTCGTGTCTGACTCTTTGTGACCCCCTGGACCAGAGCATGCCAGGCACTTCTGTCTTCCACTGCCTCCCACAGTTTGGTCAAACTCATGCTGGTAGCTTCGAGAACACTGTCCAACCATCTCGTCCTCTGTCGTCCCCTTCTCCTTGTGCCCTCCATCTTTCCCAACATTAGGGTCTTTTCCAGGGAGTCTTCTCTTCTCATGAGGTGGCCAAAGTACTGGAGCCTCAGCTTCAGGATCTGTCCTTCCAGTCAGCACTCAGGGCTGATTTCCTTCAGAATGGATAGGTTTGATCTTCTTGCAGTCCATGGAATTCTCCAGCACCATAATTCAAAAGCATCAATTCTTCGGCGATCAGCCTTCTTTACAGTCCAGCTCTCACTTCCATACATCACTACTGGGAAAACCATAGCAGTCTTTGGAATTCTTAAAAGATAAAATTAAGCTGTATATAAATCGAAGGTTGCCATATGGCCTCTTTTTCCAGGACACATCCTCTTTTTCATGGGCATGTAAAATGAGAGTCCTCTTGGTGGCAAATGTGTCCTCTTTTTTGATATTCAAAATATGGCAACCCTAATAAATCTTCTTAAATAAAAATGGAAAATAAGTTAGTAACAGGGCTTTTTTTTCAGGGGGAATTCGCCAGAACTCACTTCTGGCACTTCTGAGGTTGGTGCCATTGCCATTTTAAGAGAGAGGCATTCATGGTTCTGGCACCTCTTTTTCTAGAAAAATAGTTCTGGTTAGTAACAACAATAATAACTGGAGGGTGTATGCTCTTCCTCGGTCTAGGGTGACTCACAATTGTATGCTCTTCCTCGGTCTAGGGTGACTCACAATTGTGTGTTTGGAGGGAACAAAAAAATCAGTGTTCTGAAACAGATTTGCGTAAAATAACAAGGATTGCTTGCGTATGAGTAAACAAAGCACTCTTGAATCAAGCATGCCAGTGACATATTAATCTTTCATCACTTGGATTTCACTTGAGTTTCTACCCTTACGATACAGATGGAATTAGCTCATCTTAGAGATTTTGCCTGATCATGCTAGTCTCTCTTACAATATTTTATCTGCATGCTACCCAGTTCCCTCTTTAGATGAGGTTATGAATCTTGAAGTATGCCTTATATTAAAACTTATTCCAAATAGTAAAATACAGCCAGATGAATCCATTGCTCAATTATGTATCTCCTTTGGGTGTACATATAGCTGTCATAATAAGTGCCAGTACAGAGAATGAAATGTAAATTTATTTTATTCGAAAGGGAGAATGGTTCAGAATGCTGAAAGGAGTCATCTGGTCGTGTGTGCATTTACATATGCAGCTGATGAAGAGTTATACCCCTTTTTGGAAGACTGTCAGCTAAAGAGGCTACTCCCTTTCTAACAATATTTGGCCCATTCCAGCAAAGCCATTATTTCAAGTATTTACAGCTTTTAAAATATAGTAATCATGGACAGCTCCCTTAGCACCCCCCCCAAATACTGAATTATCTGAACTAGTCATCCTGCATGCTGCCAAATATTATTCATTCTTTTCATTAGCTGGTGATAACAAATGAAGGGTTTTGCTACATTAACATGTCAAATAATCCATAAGAAGCATGTCATAAACATGACCACCATTTAAACAAACAGACTTGGTTGCAGTTAGCACTGCTTGTATCATTTATTTTAAGAGCCTGGAATATGATTGGAAATGTTCTAAACAGAGCACTTCTTGATATGAATGAAAAACAGTTTATCTTCATCTCTTAATCATTATATATTTACGACAAGCCCCTTTCTAATATCTCAGGCCATCTGAACATCATGATCCTGAAAAAATGCAGAAGGCTTTTGAAAAGGCTGATATGTGCAGACGTGGTACCTTAAAAAGAACATGTGCCTGAAATCTGAATGTGCATAAGTGCATGCATGTGTGTAACTAAATGCATGGGTTTCTATACAACAGTGTGACTGTAAGTAGATATTGTTGAGCATTCACGCTTGGGTCCTGGTTCGTGACCCCGGTTCAGTGACCTGGGAACATAGACATGAACTATAAATTCTCGGCAAGGCCTAATAGTGAAATAGATTTACAATCTGTTGTCCCCGTGGCCCACACATTCATTTAAGATACTGCGGGACAGAGCTCTACTATGTGGGCTCATCAGTGGCAAATGAGTATTTTGAAATCCACACACTACCTTCAACGCACATTCAAAGCACAATATTTCCCTCAAGGGATTTTGTGCCCTCTAAAGGGTTCTAAAGGGTTGCTGGGAGCTGTAACCCTGTGAGGGGAAAATGAGAGTTCCCAGAAATTCTTGGAAGCAAAGAATGTGCTTTAAATAGTGAGTGCACAGCCCAGAGCTGGGGTTACCCATGTGATTTAGACAGTGACACGGATTCAGGGTGTTGGAGTGTGGGGAGAATGATTCAATAGGGCCAGAGAGGAATCCACATCTCATTTGTGTGTGTGTAGCTTTACACTAGTTTTTCCAAGACAAGCAAAAAGGCAAATGTGTATTTTGAGAACTTTAATGTTTATATAAAATGAAAGTTTATTTTAATGATCAGTATCATACTTTTTGTATGTTTAGATATTTCCAATTTTGTCTCAACAGTATGGATGGGCAATTAAAGAACAACAGATTTGAAGCTCAATTAGTGGAACCTGAAAATGGCAGTTGCCTTGAATTGTCACTGCTAAAGAATTCATATCCAGTCCACATGCTCCTAGTGGCTTAGGAACTAGAGTTCAAAGGGTACATTTGGGAGACAAAGTCACAGTCATTTTTCTGTTTGCTCTTCCAGGAAACAAAACATTTTGCTTTGTTTTAGCAAGAAGGAAGCCTGTTTCTTTTCTTGCAATGGTGCATGATGATTTAATGGCATTTAAAATCTGAAATTCAGACCATAAATTTTATGTAGTATAGGGTGAGAAGTACAGTTGTAACAGCTTGTTGCCCTTTTGGCCCAGCTGGTGATTTCTTGGAGTTATTAATTGCACCTTGTTATCAGTGCAATAACACTGAACACGTATTTTGGTAAAGACCTGCCACCATTGAAACGAGCTGACATCTTGGCACAGATATGGCATAGCCAAGTGTCCATGTATAAGCTCTATTAAACTAATCTACTTTTAGCAGTGTGTGTGCATTTGTGTGTGTGTGTGTGTGTGTGTGTATGCGTGCTTGCATACAAAACCACAATATAAATATTTAGGGCAGTATTCAACTTTAGTCTTCACACAAAGTAGACCCAACAAAGTTAATGGACACGAGTAACTTAAGTACATTAATTTCAGTGGGTTTACTCTGAGTAGTACTTCGTTGAATTCAATCCTTCATATTTTCTGGCAAGTACAATGAAATTAAATGTAAGCTTCTAAATCTGTAGTTGTACCATTTTATGAGGATTAATAAGTTGTGGCATTGTCTTTCCCCCTCAGGGCTACAAGTAAAACTCTCTTAAGCTTCTTTCATCAAGACTAGACGAAAACCACAGACATCTTATGCAGAATAGCCCTTTGTAAATTATACCATTGATCAGTTCTATTCTTTTAAAAATACACAGCAAACAGATGTTGTTCACATCGCTGTAACAAGTCACTTTCCTGACTATTTCCCCTCAAAAGCTCTTCCATTTGTCCAGATGCTGTTCCTTAATTTATCTATGGTTTTCTTTTATGTCTTCCTCCTCAATTCTTTTCCAGGCTCTGATTTTGCTCATCAGTCAACATTGCATAGACTGGATTGTGACCACTTTGCCCATGCTCACTACAGGATAATAGTTTGCCCATGGGTTGGCAATTGGCTGGCACGTTGTCCGATTCAGCACTTTTGAAGCAGCAGCAAGTTTGAAAAGGCATATAATGAATAGCCCTATCTGCACTAAACATTATGCCCAAAGCGTCTTGGAAACTGCAGTCTAAGGTTATCATGTAGTGTTGGTAGCCTTTAGCATCTTCAGCTGGTTGGCTTAACTGCGGCCATCCTGCTCAAACTGGGCCTTGCCATCATGCTCTAATGACCTCAAGAATAGACTACTGCAACTCACCCTTGAAAACTTTTAAAGAAATCTCAGTTAGTACAAAATGCTGCAGTCACGTTGGTGACGAGTGCTGGTTGCTCTGGTTCTTTCATGAGAATTTTGTGTGATTTGCATTGGCAGCAAAGTGATTTGCATCTGAAGGTTTAAGAGCTCAGGATCTGGCATAGGAGTCCACTTCTAGGGAACGAGGGGTCATCACCCCTTCATAAAATATTTGAGGGGACAGTCCTCCCAAAGTTGATGGGCATCACCATTCAAATGGGCTACATGCACCATGTCATGTGCATGTATTTTATTCAAGTTGACACCCCTGGGACCCGGATACAGTAAGAGCTGCTTTCTTCCAAATGGGAATTTGGGGTCTAACCCTCTGTCTTAATTAAATAACAGCTGAACTAATGAAGTTGTGGCTTTCAAAATGGTAGGTAGTTGATCTCTGAGAACCTTCATATAAACCTATTAGATAATAGATTTTTTGGTGGAGAGGAATTAGTGCCAAAAACTTATGGAAATATATCCATATTAAGGAGACCGAATTCTGAATACATTTCTGAGAAAGACTGGAACTATTCTTTATGGCCCTTGGCTCATTTGTTGTAAAAGTGTTGAGTGCAGCTCAACACAGTGTGTGTCTTGTACTTTAAAAGATCTTACAACATCCACACTGCTTAAAAAGAATGTCCTAAAGGAAGCCAAATATCCTGAAAGTTAAGCCTTGCAAATCCATTCTCAACACTAGGAGCCAACTGAGGTGTTTGATGCAAAAAAATCCTTGCTTAAAAGAAAAAATGCCAACCATCTGATACAAAAACATAATAAAGTGTCAAATGTGCTCCTGAAGCCTAACTCCAAAGTGACTTATTAAATTTCAATTTAGTCATTTAAAGTGCTATATTCTGTCCGAATAAACAGGAGGGGATTAATAGCCAGAGACTGCTGCAAACCTTCAAAGCTTAGAGCAGCTAAAAATCTCAGCCCATTACGATTTCACCGTCTTTTGAACATCAGGCCTTGTGTGGTCTTTCAATAGCTCACTGAACATTCACAAAATAAAAGTCCATAATGGTTTAAAGATGTGCTCCTCTCTGTCTGCCCAACCTGCATCTATAGCTGCATGTAACTGAGAGGGGTCTTGTTTATACACAACATCCCATGATTAAAGTTTGTGAGCAGCCCTAATCAGAAAAAGCAAAACATGGATTTTTCTTATCGTCAGACTTAGATATATTGTGATAGTATACATGATTACTTTTCTGCCATAGATGTCCTTCTAAAGAGAACTTTTCAAGTTACAAGGTTTTGCACATACAATCTTTTATTTCATTCAAGTATTTATCCTTTAAAAACAGAAACCATTAGGAAATCTACTTTTTATGCTTGAGAGCTGTTCTACTTTATTGCATTTATTTGTCCTTTACTACATAAAATGTCTCAAAGTGACCTACAATTATAAAAGAATGCATAATACAAAAAAAAATAATGGCAACGAAAGGATAAAAGAACATTATTGACAATCAGCACAATCAAAACCTGAGATGTGCTGGTGTGAGAGAGTTTGGATTTGGGATTTAGTGGATCCTGGGTTTTCCTACCCACCTAAGTCCCTCACCAAGGCTGAGCTGGAGACACGATGGCGTAAGTCCTTCACTCCCAGGGCTCAGCTGGTGGAACTTAAGCTGGTGAAAACTCAAAAAAGTGGGCCTTCCGAGGGCATGACATGGGTGGCTCAGGGCAATGAGAGATTGGCACTTTTTCCAAACCCATTCAATTTGGTCATGTGACCTAAGGTCAAAACTTGGGCTGACCTACTGGCTCCTGAATGGAGTATGGAATAGGAACAATTTACACCAGCATAAATTACTCTGGTCAGCTTCCTATAGAGAGGGTGCTCTGTAAAAGTGCTCATCCTACGATAACATGAAAAGAACCAAGTGACAATAATTCACTCTCCCTGTCCCTCAAGACAAAAGTTCTCCCCACCTCTCCACCCACTCTGCTACTGAGCTCCAGGCATTTCCCCAGTAAGGTTTTAATTTTCAGGAAAAATGAGAAACAACCACCCCACCCCCTGTATGTTTACAATTATGAGAAAACCAAGACACCAGAGCTACTCAAAAGCTCAGGCGCTCCTTGTTCCACCTCAGCATGCAATGTTAACAGTGCAGTCTGATACAGTAATGTGAAAGACTACCCCAAATCACCCCAATTTGCCTTCTTATTCTGTGTAGAAGCAGAGCCAATGCACACCCTAGCCTGTACAACCTGAGGCACTAAAGCTGTAAAGTCTTCAACTGGGTAAGAGTATGGCTTGAGAATCTCTTCCAGTCATGGATGTATATATATTAAGGATTCGGAGTCCAGCTCTGTAGTGCGAGCTCCTCTCCCAGTTAAAGCTGCAAAAGAAACAGACAGTGTTTTCATAGCTGGAGATGTACTGGAATGAAAAATAACCATTTCGTTAAATGAAGTCTTGTGATGTTTTAAGCTAATTTAATACATAGGAAAAGCCCAATGGGGCGCTCTCCAAACTGTGGCCTGTGATCGGCTGTATATCAAGGTCAAGGCCCTTCTGATGTGCATCTGCAGTCGTTCTTCTGAAATCTGTTTCTAATAATGGGAGGGTGCATTCAGATTTAAATGCTGTCCATGATTCAAAAGAGGCGTTCTTTGCAGTACTGGAATCCTCACATGAGATTTGAACAGGGTCAGAGGAACATAGGCTTCAAGGACCTCTTCGCCATTTTCTTGAGAGGCACATTTGTGGGACACTGCACATTGTAGCCCAGCTCCTGCAATAAACAAGCGCAGCTTTGGAGTCACATCACCCCATTACACATCACATGGGACCTGCTTTTGCATGTAAATGAGCCAGCCATGTGTGCATGGGCAAATCACATGGGTCTTTTCCTTCCCAGTGAGAAGATACTTCCATGGTAAGGACCCCATGCAACTGGCCATCACCCAGGGGGCTGGAGCACTGAGACACTAACGTAGCAGCAGCATATGAGATGCTCACTGAAAAGTATTATTTTAAAATAATAAACATCTATCAAATTAATGCTGAAATGGGGTAGAACAGACTCACTAGAACAGCCAGTGTGGTGTAGTGGTTAAGAGCGGTAGTCTCGTAATCTGGGGAACCGGGTTCGCGTCTCCTCCACCTGCAGCTGCTGGGTGACCTTCGGCCAGTCACACTTCTCTGAAGTCTCTCAGCCCCACTCACCTCACAGAGTGTTTGTTGTGGGGGAGGAAGGGAAAGGAGAATGTTAGCCGCTTTGAGACTCCTGAAGAGGAGTGAAAGGCGGGATATCAAATCCAAACTCCTCCTCCTCTTCTTCTTCTTCTTCTTCTTCTTCTTCTTCTTCTTCTTCTTCTTCACTTATGCGTGAACACATGTGAAAACGAGCTGGAAATAGACATTCGTCCTTATTTCAGGGTTTTTCCTTTGCCCCAGAATATGCAAGACTTTGAACTGGCAAGTCCTTGCTTCGAATCTCACCTTACAGTGTAATTCTAGCCATGCCTACTCAGAAGTAAGTCCCACTGAGTTCAATGGGCTTAGCTCATGGTTTTAAAAAAATCAGTGGGGCAAATTACCCAGAACCCCATGCAACATGTAGTTTGGCCTTTACTGCTCTGAGCAGTTGTGTGACTAATCCATCATGAACTGAGGAATGGCAATTTAATTGTAATATTTCCAGAGGCGCACTCCCATATTTTTATGTTTATAGATGGAAAATATTTCCTGATGAGCCGGAATGTGATGATAAATTCATTCCATCAAAAAGGGGCTGTGTTTGCTGTGAAAGACTGACACAGCTCCCCTCTGGAATTAATCACTCTGTGGAGCTGCTCACCTTCTGCTGCTGGTTCCCTCCTTTGCTTTTTGCTCTCGTCGCAACTTCTTTAGGTGCCAAACTGAATAAGCAAACTTCCCAGCTGTTGCAAGATTTCTGCAGTCTGAGTTCATGAAATCTGTGCAGGAAAACAAAAACCCTTGCAGAGGAAATGAACAGAAATGAAAGCATATGGGCGTAGCTCTCTCTTAGAGGGCTAGTATTTAGGGAGTATGGGGGAGGGGGGCAAAGATAATCACAAGGGTAGTCAATCCCTGATGGGATCTTCCGTAGTCCTTTGAAAAGGTTATAGGCAGCTGCTGGGAAAGTGAGGGACAAATTGAGTTGAACCTGTGGTGGTGCTGTTGAAGGTGGGAAGGTTAATTGGGGGGAAAATCAGTTTGTAAATTATCACTCCTCACCCGTAGAAAGGGAAAGAATATAGGTGACTACACTTGCATTGTGTTGCAGGTTGGGAGAAGATAATAATAATAATAATAATAATAATAATAATAATAATAATAATAATATCTTTATTGTCATTACCCCCTCTCGGGGACAACAAAATTACTTGACTGCTCCACAAAAACACTAATTAAAACAATACAGTATAGTACAGCAAGGAAGATTAGATGACTTTCAAAGTCCAGGCTTCCCATTCAGGGCCGAGATCGCTCTGGAGAAGAAGCTGTTCTTAAGACGGCTCGTTCTTGTCTTCATCGTCCTGTATCTCCGTCCCGACGGCAGGAGCTCGAAGAGACAGAGACAAGATGCAGATATACTGAGCTTGTGACTGGCCTGTGTGTATTCCATGATTCTGAAGTTTTACCATACAATGTAGAAAATGATACTGCAGAACTTGGCATCCTGAGAACCTCATCTCTCTTCTCCTTATGACTGCAAGAATAGGCTTGAATGAAAGAAAGCAGGGGCCATTGAATTCTCAGAAGTTAGAGGAGGAGTGAAGCAGAATTTTCCATGGGCAGGAATATGCAGAACTGTGTCTTTCTAGGATTACAAGAAGAAATTATGCCATCAACTATGCAAATATGTCTCATTTGCATGCCTTAGAGAGGCAATGAATCCCAGTATTTCTTGCTAGAAAATTTAGATTTCCTTATTGCCAAAGTCTAGATTCCCCCATCCCCCCCAAAAAACACTTATTCCTGATAAATAATATATTCAGCTAACTGTGACTGATCTTCCTCATCCAATATGTTTTGGGATCAACTATCTTGTCTATGAAGCCCTGAGCTATAATAATATTCCCGTTTAATCACCCTTCTTGAAATCCAGCTAATTCCCCAAGAAAAAGAAACAGCTTGTTCATATAATATTAATTGTATATAAAGTTCTGCAGATTTGACTTTAAAATATTGCTAAAACAGTACAATAACAGTTCACTTCCTGCCGAACACCCAACACTTAGATTTGGTTCTGTGCCATCTGAGATGTATGGTGGACAAAGGGAGCATTCAAGGAATCTGAAACGCCTGAAGACTCAATGTCAGGCAAGTGAGTAGCTTAGGAGATCCATCAAAGGTGATTTTATGTTCCAAGTTTCTGTGCCACAGGAATAGTTCAGAGGCCAAGGCGATATATCCAGCTTATGTCACCTGACACCTGGCTCTCTGTTTGCTCAGTCCTTATGCTGGCTATATCCATTTCCCCAGCCCATTGCGAACCAATGATTAGAGGCCCGCTGGAATGCTTTCTTATCAGTTGCCTTCCCGATGCGCTAGATAAAAGTGGGTTTCTCTCATGGATAGAAGTCAGTGTGCATGAATTGCAAGCAGTTCCCCACGATGACGATGCAGGTGACCTGGAACACCAAGCAGGTCAGCCGACATCTGCTTGTGAAATACTCAGGCCATCTGTCCCAATGCACACATTATGCCTAGGGGACAGCTGGCCGGGCTTCTGAAAAAGAAGGAAGCTTAGCTGCATGGGGGGGGGGCGTGTTAGGTAAGCAATGCACACTGGCATTTGAAAAGAAAGCTTGTGTCTGACCCCATAGGTCTACCCTGAACTTGTGGCGGGCACACTTTCACACTCAACTGGTCATTAAAGCTCTCGGCCAAGCAGAAATATGTTTCTGGGCCCTGAGTGAATAGGGAGTCATTTATCTTCTGTTCACATATGCAAGCAGTTAACTATTGGTGGTATGTTATCGGCATGGCCAATTCCAGAAAATGTAACAGCTTGTGAGAGGGGAAACTGGCTCAAACACAGAGTATTCCCCCCTCCCCCAGTGTGAATAGAGACAAATTTCATTTTTAATATGTTTTTTATTGATTTAGGCATTAGTTGTCACAGAGAAGAAATGCAAACACTTCAATAATGCAAATTTGGAGAGAGAGGAGGATTGAGATTTAAGGGTGTGCATTTGTTTTGGAACAACTGAAAAACTGAACTGCTAACAAATATCACTATAAACCAATACACCAATGATATAGCTTGTAGGTGTTATTTTGCACCAATTATTCTATATTCAGTTGGAGGACACAAGCATTTTTCTTTTTGTAATCTTCTTTATTTTATTTTCAGGCAGAGGAAGTAAGAAGTTGAAGTGGCTAATTCATTGGTTTATTGACATTGAAAGTGGAACCATGCATTTTTCAACCATATAAAGGTAAGTTAAATCTCTTCCCTGAACTTTTGATGATATACCCTTTAGATCATGAGGGGGATTGGATGGTATTATGAAGGAAAATGGATTATTTCCATGTGGCAACAGCATCTACTTTTTTGTTGTTGTTTGTCCTATTATTATTTCATTTGATGTGTGAGTTTTCATTCACTCGAAAACAAATGTACAAAAGGGTTCTTTTTCTGTTATTCCATTTGCATTGGCAACAGCAGCTGATCCGATTGGCCAACTTCTGCAACAGCCATTTTCTTCTCTGAATGTTGTGCCCTTCTGGGAGAGAGGGAATCCGCACTGCTGCCATCACCACAGCAGGGGAGGAGGAGTTCTCTCCAAAGTATCTCATTTCCCCAGCAAAAAGCTAGTTATAAAATGCTTTACTTAGAAAACTCTTTAGATTCATGTGTTTTTTCATATAGCAGTCGGAAAAAGTTGCACAGGCTGTAAACTATTGCCTGGTTGCAAAATGGTTAAAGTTCCTAAACGACTGATATGCAAAACATGCTAGTTTCAGACTCCATTCTCGTCTGAAGCAAAAGAGGCTGCTTAAAGCCATGTAGCGGGAAGGAGCAGCTCAGTGCTCCTCCCACACCAAATTCACATGTAGACAGAGTACAACAAAAGGCTTGGTTGACCATTTGGTGAGGGTAAGTGGCATCGGCTAAACCTGGCAGGACAGCTTACTCTATGACTTTAACCCCTTCGTGCATAAATTAGACTTAAGCATGCTGGTTATATGAGGCTAACTACCCTACACCAATGATATCAGATGTGGGACAGATGGGTATGGTTTAAAAGAAACAGTCACACAGGCCAAACTGAGACTTGGGCCAAGCCTAATCTGACCCATGGGCCACAGGTTCTATACCCTGGCCTAAGGGGGAGGTGAAAAACAAAGATGAAGGGGACCAGCAAAATAACCAAAAAGGGAAAGAAAGTGAGATGCAAAGGGCTGTCAATGTGTGTGTGGTGAGGCACAATCTATGGTATATATATGTATGGCATATATATATATATATATATATATATATATATATATATATATATTCCAAAGTATTTAAATTTAACATAGCAAAAGTTTTAGGGAAAAGAGTAAGCCTTGCTGCTCCCCTTTCTCACCTGTATCTTGAAAGCCAACCCATTCTTGCCCCCAGTAGGCAGACTGGTTTGTTTGGCAATGATAATTAACAGAAATTTACAGCTGGTTAAACCAAACCAACTCTGACTGTATACTGCTGAAGTTCCTTAGAATATCATATGCTTCTTTTTTCCAACTGTGCCTTACCCAGGCACATGGGAACATTGTTGAAACACTACAAAGAAGTAAACTTGTGACAATCAAATGCATGATTGCACAGTGTTTTATTAATGAGCACATGCACTCTTGCATGTAAACTATCGCTGAAAAAAGAATCCTGATGTAACCGTATAACTAATCACCTCAAGTTTACTTTTTGTTCACAGCATTGCTTCTTTGCAGCGTTTTATGATTGCACATGCATACAGCGGTAATGTAACTAGGTGAAAATGAATAGGTGCTATCCATTATAATGTTAGTGTAAAAAGTGGGAGATTCGGCATTGTTGTGCCAGCTGTTACATTTGCACAAGCAGTAGCACCATCAGGAGTAAAGGTAAAGGTAAAGGGACCCCTGACTATTAAGTCCAGTTGCAGACGACTCTGGGGTTGCGGCGCTCATCTTGCTTTACTGGCTGAGGGAGCCGGCGTTTGTCCGCAGACAGCTTCCGGGTCATGTGGCCAGCATGACTAAGCCGCTTCTGGCGAAACCAGAGCAGCACACAGAAACGCTGTTCACCTTCCCGCTGGAGTGGTACCTATTTATCTACTTGCACTTTGAGGTGCTTTCGAACTGCTAGGTTGGCAGGAGCAGGGACCGAGCAACGGGAGCTCACCCCGTCACAGGGATTTGAACTGCCAACCTTCTGATTGGCAAGCCCTAGGCTCTGTGGTTTAGACCACAGCACCACCCATGTAATAGTAATAGTAAAAAACAGTATATGTTAGCACTGAGCAATACTTCCACTGGCACCCATTGGTTTTGGTTTCTGTGCTCTACTAGGGATGGCACTTCTGTTGCAGGAGTGGCTGTTGCACTGGTGGGCTGCCACAACTAGATCTTGCCCAATGGAAATCAGTGAACACTTTGACAAACTCTGCATAGTGCTCTGTGCGACCTTTTGGGGCAGGGTGGAATAGAACAATGAAGAATTCTTGTTGCATTGTTTCCACTTGGGGTGGGGGAGAGAGACGAAATATCTCAGAACTCCAAAATCTGGGAAGAAATTCAGATGAGAAGAATTTGGCAGCATCCCTGGATGAAAATGAAAGCCAATTTGGGATCTTCCATCATAAATATATCCCAGAAGGAGGATTAAAGAATCTCTATAATTCTGCTGATCCAAGTAAATGTCCTTTCATGTGCACTTTCAGCATCTCTTTTATTAGCTCATTATCTTGATGTCCTTTCCTACTAATCTGGGGCTCAATAAAAATCAGCATTTTCTTTATCTTTACATATGTGAGATACCTCCCTCTGCACTTATCTCCCCCAAGTAGAAATGGGTTTATCCAGAAAAAGGAAAAGGCACCACAACAGAAATCCAGAACATAAGAAAAGGGAGGAAAATATCAAAGTCGACATTTTAAATGCTTTTTGTGATGTTTGCACTTCCCCCTGTCTAAAGCGTCTTTCATGCCGAGCCATATGGAACCTTCTGGGGCCTTCTCTGTAAGCTACTGACTTGCACTAGGAAAATACGGCACTTGCCGCAATGTGGAGGCAATGTGGACATCACTGCGGCAGAACAATAACTCAGAATTATACTATGTCCAGACTGACTGACAGCGACTCTCCAGGGTTTTGGGCAGGAGGCAGTCCCAGCCCTACTGGGAGATGCTAAGAATTGAACCTGAGATCGTCGGCATGTAAAGGAGATGCTCTACCATTGATCATTCCTTGAATTCCTCTGTGGAGTCTGTCACATGCAAACTTGAAAGCTCATTATCTCCTCAGCAAGGGGGTTCATCAGTTGCAATGGCAGATGATACAATGCCTTTGTTCTTCAATTAAGTCCCCCGCTCCCCCAGTATAACATTCATAATAGTATTCCATCAGTTGGAGGAAATAATCTATTTTTATTTTCCCACAGTCTATTTTGGGGAGAATTTAAAATGCATTGTTCTCTCAAGACTGCAGGTGCTGCCAGTTCTGTAGGATGCTTGATGAAGTGAAGCTGCCGTTTGCTTCAGATTCAAAATCCCACGTAGATATAACATACACACCCACCCAAAGTAGCCGTTTGTTTTATTAAATTTCTTGAAAGGATTGCATTTGTCTTCGCAGTGTCACAATTTGATGCTTTTAAAAAATCATCAGTGTGGAAGGAAGATGATAATCTCCCATTGCCCTGGGAAAAGCTGCAGCTGAATGAAATATTTCATGGGATCCAAGTAATTAAAGGTATAAAGTGTTTAAACAAGCATTTAACCATTTCAGTATCACTTTTCTCTCCCCCCCCCCCCGCCCCATTTTCTATTTAGATTGCATATACAAAAGGTTTCCAAGCAGAATACATCCTGTTGAAAAGACCATATATGAAGTAAGTAAATATAAACTATTGCTTCTCCCATATGAGTTCTGATAAGGGAAACACACAAAGAGACAAAAACAGGAGAAGGAACAAAAAAGAAAAAAAAAAGAGTAATTGGGGATAGTGTCTGAGTAAAGTTTCCCTGTGCCTGTTGTGTGTTTATTAGACAGTTTAATAAACAGAAATTGTGCAGGCACAGCTTTCTCAGCTGGCATATAAAGTGATGGGGAAAGAATTCCTGGATTGATTTCTACTGGTCATGCTGTTGTGAAAGGAAAGCAGTGCAGTGCAGGCAGCATAGCCTGGGGCACCCATGTGAAAGCATTGATGCCAAGCATTGTGATGACATGCCATAAACAGTGATGTCTAACATCGAGAGACATCACGTAGTGGAGGAATGGGAAAGCTCAGGCTCAGAGAAAACATGTGACCCTGCACTGGAATAGCTCAGTTGGTAAAGCATGAGTCTCTTAATCTCAAGGCTATGAGTTTGAGCCCAACGTTGGGCAAAAATATATGTTCTATTCTATGGTTCTATGCCTCTCTGTCTGGTCCCTGGGACTCTCCCCAGCCACACCCCTCCTTGGTCCTCCTGCTTCGCACCCTCCTTGCTTGGCTAGGATGTTTCTTTGAACCCCAATAATGGTCCTTGCCTGCCTCGATGGAGGCTAGGGAAGAATATGCTGCCCTACCTGCTTTGCTCCTGCCCACTGCCACTGGCCTATGGCCTTTGGAAGATTACATAGAAGGGAATGTGGTCCTCAGGCTGATCAAGGTTCCCTACCCATGAGACAGTGGGAGAATCCAATGATATCTTTGTCTGGACAAGTGGTGGAGAATGGTAGAGTTTGGGTGGGTCATGGAGCCTGGTTGGCTTTGACATGGCAGGTGGCAGAACAGGCGTCCATAACTGATCGTGTGTGTTCATGTGGGATCATCAGATGGGAAGGTAGCATGGCATAAGAGTTTTCACCGTGGCATTGGCAAAGCACAATGGGATATGAGCACAGCATCCTTTGCTTTGAGCACATCTTATGCGGGGGGAACCATTCTGTGTTGCTGCTTGTGAATGGGATCTTCTGTTAATTTCAGGGTGAAAATGGGCAAATATAGTTACATCCACCCCAAGAAGCAACTTGCAATGAACTAGGATAAAATTTGTAATGTTTGCTCTTATGTGGGGTTTCTGCTGTAGAGGCATAGTGTATAGGAAGGTTATTTGCCTCCTTAACCAGTTCCTCCATAACGTTAGCCGAAAATCCAGATGTGGAAGAAGCACCGTACACAGTAGCTTTGGCTCTATAGAAATCATATAAAATCCTCCAGGTGACACTATAAAGTATCAGCTGTCTTTCAGCTCCAACGGGTATGAGGAAGAGAGAGGACATTAAAGAAGATCTGGTTCTGGTTTCCTCACAAATAAATTAATCCCTTGTCAAAAAATGTCCCAGTGGGAGAAGAACACGTCATAACTCAAGGCACTGAAAGATTCCTCAGGAAAGAAGGCAATATTTATTCCTGAGCCTGTGGTTTTATTCTCTTGCACATTCCTTGTGCCCATTTTAAACAATGTTAAGTAGCATTATCTAGATATGAAGCATTTCTCTAAGGCACCATCAAAAAGGTGTTAGTTATAAGCAGATGGTGTTATGCTCAGGTAATGTTTACCAATTTGCCTTCACCTGCATTGTGGCGTTTTTCAGTGCAAAAGCCTGCAATGTAATGGGCGGGAGGAAGTAATTGGCATGAGAATACTTACCAATTTGGGACATGAAGGAGCCTTCCTTCTTTGCATGCATGGAGGGCAAGCACAGAAGCTTCTGCATGTACTACCCTGGTGGATGGAAGAGTGTGACCACTTAAAACCAGGCATGCAAAGGAACTTCACCCACACCCAGCCCTAGGGCTTGCAATGCATATATGCCATGCTTTGAGGCGGGAATGGTAGATTCTCCAAACTTTTGGAAGGGGCATCCCAGTTAGCTCAGCTCAAGCTCATTGTGGCAATACAGTTTTGTCAGTAGAATGGTGAGAATGATCTGGAAAGGCATCACTAAGACTCCTGCATTCCCCAAACTGGACAAGAAGGCAGAAGGAAGAAGCCAGACAGAACAGAACACTGAGGACCAAGGCCACGCTGCCTATTCTCTTCCTCACTCTCCAACCCCAACTTGGTAGGTACGACAGAAAAGTATCGCGCAGGGACTTTGTTCTCCTTTCAGGGCTGCTCACAGCAGTCAGCCATGGACTCTTTTAGGTAGCACCATGCTATTCTATTTCTATTCTATTTCCATTCTGTTCCCCCAACAGCCAACCAGCCTTCCATAGTTACTGAGAATGTCTGGTTCCCACCCAGATGTTTCCTCCCCAAACTCTCATGGTGTTTTTTTCTTTTCTTTTAAAAAATTGTCCTTCTACAAACCTTGCTGTTCTCTCAAGCCTGCTGAAAGATGGATGCTGCTGCTTTGGCTACATAAGGCTAAGGAATTAGGATTTTTCTCTCTATAATTATATAGTGGGAAGGGGCTAGAGGGCTACATTCCCTTTTATTATTTTTTTTTAAAATATTTTTATTCAGAAATTTTTCCATATAAACATAACATACATAAACATACAAAAACAAAAACAAAACAAAAAACATGTACCATTTCATATCCTAATTTTTTATACCTTCCTTCCCCGACTTCCTCATGCCTCCCTTTTCTGTATTCCAAATTCTTATCAATTACTCAGCAAATCTTCCCTTATTTTAATTTAACTTTAAGCTAACCTCCCTTATTCTCCTTGTCTTAACCATTGCTAATAGTAACCATTTACTTTCAATCCATCATCATTCTAACTTTCATTAACTTTGTGGTATTTCTTTAAATAGTCCTTAAATTTTTTCCATTCTTCTTGCGCCGTTTCTCTTCCCTGGTTTCGGATTCTGCTCGTCATTTCTGCCAAACCCATGTAGTCTATCACCTTCATCTGCCATTCTTCCAGTGTGGGTAGATCTTGCGTCTTCCAGTACTTTGCAATGAGTATTCTAGCTGCTGTTGTAGCATACATAAAGAAAGTTGTATCTGTCTTTGACACCCCTTGGCCGACAATACCCAAGAGAAAGGCCTCTGGTTTCTTGGTGAAAGTATATTTAAATACCTTTTTAAGTTCATTATAGATCATTTCCCAGAATGCCTTAATCTTCGGGCACGTCCACCAAAGGTGAAAGAATGTACCTTCCTTTTCTTTACATTTCCAACATTTATTGTCAGGCAAATGGTAAATCTTTGCAAGCTTGACTGGGGTTATGTACCACCTATAGATCATTTTCATAATATTTTCTCTTAAGGCATTACATGCCGTAAATTTCATCCCGGTGGTCCACAACTTTTCCCAGTCAGCAAACATAATGTTATGACCAATGTCCTGAGCCCATTTAATCATACTTGACTTAACCGTTTCATCCTGTGTATACCATTTCAGCAGCAAATTATACATTTTTGACAAATTTCTAGTACTGGGTTCTAACAGTTCTGTCTCCAATTTTGATTTTTCCACCTGGAAGCCAATTTTGCTGTCCATTTTAAACACTTCATTTATTTGATGATAATGCAACCAATCTCTCACCTTCCCTTTTAATTTCTCAAAATTCTGCAATCTCCATTTGTCCCCTTCCTTTTCCAAGATTTCCCAGTATCTTGGCCACTTTGACTCCATATTAGACTTTTTAACAGCCTTTGCTTCCATTGGCGATAACCACCTTGGAGTTTTGTTTTCCAGCAAATCTTTATATCTGACCCAGACATTTAATAGTGCTTTTCTGACAATATGGTTTTTAAAACTTTTATGTGCTTTAATCTTGTCATACCACAGATATGCATGCCACCCAAAAATATTGTTAAAACCTTCCAAATCCAAAATGTCTGTGTTTTCAAGAAGCAGCCATTCTTTCAGCCAGCAGAAAGCTGCCGCTTCATAGTACAGTTTGAAGTCTGGCAGGGCAAACCCCCCTCTTTCCTTTGAGTCCGTTAATATCTTAAATTTAATTCTGGGCTTTTTGGAGGGCTACATTCCCTTTTAGTCAACCATGCAAGAGCCACATGTAGCAGTGGGCAATGCATCATTTCAGATTCTCTGTTGCTCATCTTTCTAGTCTTAAGTTTGGTTGTCCACATTTCCACATCTGTCTACATTTCACCTCATGAAAAGTCCTCAGAACTTGAGCATAAATTTCTCCTAATATACACATTCTTGCAAAGCAGCTTCCTCTAATAAAATGTGGTTTTGTATATTAATTTTTACTAACACGTGCATTTTACCATAGTATATGCATATTTGTACACAATACTTGGCTGGAGAACTGCATTGCAAAATTCGGAAATGTGTGAATTTCAAAGGACAGCTGTGTTTCAGTTCACAGATTGTTTCAGAGAGTATAAATTAGGTGGGATTGCCTTCAACTAAGACCTGGTTCCAATTCCCATCTCTGGTCACATGCAAATTTTACCTTTCTGCAGTAAGCTAGTTTCTACATTGACTCCTACACTCCTCTCTGTCCTCCATCTAAACAAGCAAGTGGGTTATCAGAGTTCAGGAACACATCTTAGCCATGCAAAAACACTGAACCAGTGTGCTAAGGAGGCCAGTGAGGGCTGTGGGGTGTGTGGCTAGGGAGAACGCCAAGGCCCAGAGACAAAAGCTAAGAGCGCTGCATTCAACACCCGGACCTGAAATTCCCCACCCCTGGTATATAGCATTATTCTCAACCTGCCCCTCCCCCTTGTGAATTTGCTGCCTCAGTATCACACATGCACAGTGAAAGTGTCTGAATGCACATAATATTCTGTTTTTAAAGTAGTTGAATGTATCTAATTCGATTCCTTCCATTTTGCAGCCCAGTCTTCATGGAAGTCAGGTTATAGGCACCATCCACAGCAATTTAACAACTTCATTTGGCGAGGGGTATTTGTGAGGATAGTTAACAAGCCACAAGGGATTTGGTGCATGAGCTAAAGCATGCCCTCTCGCATCAGGCCCGTGTTTTCCTACAGCCGGCTTGCTGTCGTAAGGTCAGAGGCTGTGAAGCTGCGGTTAGTGAAAGAAATTAGTCATGAAAACAGCCAAGCCCAGTGGGGATTTATAAAGACATGAATCAACTCCATTTTTTTCCCTTAAAAGATGTTGGCCTTCAAAAGTCCCCCCCCCCCCACAACCAACCACCACTCCCTCTCTCCCTCTCACTGTCACCATCCCTTTTTTGGGACGGTTCCTGTAAGATGTATCATATTGACTCATTTCATTTGTTGCATATGATAGTCATAAAAATACCAGGCATAAATACCAAAGTTTTGGATGTTCCAGCTAGAGAAATGGAAAACAGCCACACCTAATATTGGAATTACCATTGATTTGCTGGAAAAAGCAAGAAATATTTTGCAACGAGAAGTTTATTGGGAAGGGAGATCACTGCCAGAGAAAAGCTGAAACTCAATTAGCACCATTTTTGTTGGCTTAGCAAAACATCAGGCAAACATTAGGTGGTTGCTCTGCTTACACAAGTGTTTATTTTGCTGCACATACTTCCAGTGTACACATGCTATGAGGCCACAGTTCAGTGCATGGGTGCTCATCACACACTGTGACATACTCAGGGTTTGCCTACTGTTTTCTACATAAAAATATAGGCTATATAAGACCTTTGAAGCTGTCTCATTTCTGAAATGAATTGTTTAAGCAATCACCACTCCCTTTATTCCACATTCTTTTCAGCCCATGTGGCACATCATTGTCTCTTGCTCAGGGCTGGCCCAGGACGTTCTGGCACCTGAGGCAAACCAAAAATGACGCTCCCTTCCCTGCCAGGGAAGAAGGGGTGAGTGAAGATCTACAGCAGGAACAAAATCAGAATAAATATCTATATTGGGATCTGCTGCCCCTCTGGATCTTGCCGTCTGAGGCAGTTGCCTCACTTTGCCTAATGGGTGGGGTGGCCCTGCTCTTGCCTGTGGGTTTCTCATGAAATTTTTGGTGGACACTTTGGATTGGATGAACCTATGGTCCGACTCATTAGATCTAGGCTCACTTGTTTTTCTGACTCACCATTCCATAAAGTTTCTTTCTTTCTTTCTTTCTTTCTTTCTTTCTTTCTTTCTTTTCAAAAAAGCTAAAAAAGAAATGATTGTGTGCCGGGAAATATCCAAGCTTTTTGCTCAGACCTAAAAAAATAGGGGAAAACAGGTTATCATCTGACAATTTTAAAAAATTATCTTTGCAAAATGCCTCCTGTAGTGAATCTGTAGAAAGGAAGATATTCTCTCCTCCCCCTGCGACTGACAAAGAGAGAGAGGTTTTACAGCAAGTGTTTTACAAAGTTAATTTTAAAAAGAAAGGAAAAGAGTTTCTTCTGTCACTCTGGTACACCCCCACCCTCTTTTGCCTCCTTAAAGAGGTGACCGTCTTAGAGAAAGGCACTGTGGGAGAAAGGCAGGATATAAATAAAAATAATAAAAATGAATAAATAACTTGCCCTGCCCCCACCAAAACTGCATGCACATTTCTGAGAAAATCCTCAAGTAATCGATGACTTGCTTAATATCCATCCCAACCCTTGTTTGGGCATGCATTTTTGTAACAGTAGCCCTATGTACCTCTTCTGAAGCTCAGTTTTATATCAGGTTGTGATAGGGCCTGGTGGGAAGGATGTCTGCAATTCAAAGGGGGGGAAAACTCAAATATCGCACAAATATTGGAGTGTTAGGTCCTAGTTGTAGAGTGAATTCAATGAAACAAATCCATTCAGGCCCAGGTTCAGCACCCAGCGCCTCTGGAAATCTGTTTTCATTGGTTTACAGACAGCCATTTTAAATTTTCCCATATTCCCCCAATGTAGTGCCACCCCAGTGCATTGTGGGAAATAAAAATGGCTGCTCCATGCTACCAGCCACTGATGCAAGCTATTCCCATGACTGAGGCTCAATGGTGTAGGTGGACTATGGTTTCTTTGCCGCACACCCCACGAAACCTGGAGCTGGCCTCAACTCCAGTACAAAGCAATATAACAAAAGAGGTGAAGAATGCTATAAATGTCTTGATTAGCAAAGTTAGTCCGCCCCTGCTTGAAGTCATAAGAGATTTCAACCAAAGAAGGATCCCTCTGCATGGCAACAGAGATACCACATGTTGAATGGCACAACTCCTTTGCTACCAGAAACAATTTGCAAATTGAAACGAAGCATGCCCCAGAGAGCGGAGCAAACTTCTCAGAGTTGACAGCCTGGTTGATTTATAGGGAGAGAACCAAGGTAGCAAACGTGTGAAGCGTTACCATATGATCACAAAAGGAAATAAAAATAATAGTATTTTAAAACGTGCTTAAGATATGGAGTGGTATGGCTGCTTTTTGTTTGCACCTTGACCATACTGCATGGGGGTTTCACCAAAACATATATTATTCTTACATATGGTCTTGCAGTTCTTCTGTGGATGTTTCTCTTGGCTTACGATAGGGATGTAACTTCAAATGATGTACCCGAATTGTTCTTCTCCATCATAGATTGATCTGTTTTTCCCATTGTCTTTATGAGGACAATAAATCATTGTTAAAATACATATTTTTAAAATGATAAATCTCCTAGTTCAAGCAGATGCTAGAGGAAAGAAGTAATCAGTGACCTGAAATTGGAATACTGAAAACAGTGAATTGAATACTAATAAAATGAAGGCATATGGCAAGTTTCTTTTTTAATTGCTTTCCCAACTGATGCAGGAATTTCCTTTTTAAGAGTTTAGTAAAAAAATAAAATGAATATATTCTACAAAGATCCCTTTCAAAAGTGCTCTTCTGTAGTTCAATTTATGGGGTACCTGTGTTTATTAGTCTTCAGGTTCGTGCAAATGCCCATCCGATTTAGTAAAGCAACTCTGTTTGCTTGTTAAAGTACATGAAATTTATCTCCCTTCCGTCATCATGCAGGCCCAAATCTGAAGTATTTATAGAGATGAAAAGAAATACATGCTGAAGGTAAAACAATATTTGCAGATTTCCCTTCCCCTGTAAAAGGGAATGGTTTTACATTCATTTATTTATAAAACTACCTTTAAACCACAGTTTCATTTTTAAAAAAATTATCAAAGCATAGTACCACAACAAATCTATCTGTTTATCTGTCTGCCTGTCTATCTATCACACAAACACACAACACCAGAATCACACATCACTGGTGAACTGTTTCTCTCTTTCTGGGTAAGCATAACATAGAAAAATGTTCAGCAAACTTTCTGAGGTGGCAGAAGCTGAGGGGTGATGGCTTCAGCTGAGGGGTGGCTTTGGTGAGTGGTGGGAGGAGATGGCTTTGTTTTTTGTTTTACAGTGGTACCTCAGGTTACATACGCTTCAGGTTACAGACTCCGCTAACCCAGAAATATTACCTCGGGCTAAGAACTTTGCTTCAGGATGAGAACAGAAATGGTGCTCTGGCAGTGTGGCAGCAGCAGGAGGCCCCATCAGCTAAAGTGGTGCTTCAGGTTAAGAACAATTTCAGGTTAAGAACGGACCTCCGGAATGAATTAAGTACTTAACCAGAGGTACCACTGTATTGTTGCAACTAGCCACCATTGCCAATAGTAATTATTGCCTTTAGCGGTCCATCTTCATAAGGAAAAGCACATGAGGCCCATTTTATGATGATGGATGAGAAATGCGGGAGACACCTTTGTACGGATTGCAGCTTAGAATCACTCACACAGTGTGATCCTGTTCCAATAGGCACATCTAAATACCACTGAGTATGCTCATTTTAAAATGTTATGAATGGCCTGTGAGATCCTGCATATTGTTTTGGCTGGTACAAAACCTCCAGGAGCTCCACCCAGCCAGGACTGGTTCCCTGCATTACCTGCTAGACCTGGCTGCATGCAAGGGAGAGGTAAGACAGCAAAACCTTGACTGGACCAAGTGCAGCTTAGTTCCTCCCACCCCAGAGCAGTCAGGTATAATTCCACTATATAACTTCATGATGCAATCATGCGAAAGAGTTGGTACCCCAATTCACTTATTTTCCTGTTACTCCTTTTGTACCATGTCTCTTAGAATGCAAGCCACAGGTCTCAGGCATCCTTAACAGGCAATCAAATCCTGGCATACACTTGAGGCTGTAATAATAGTTTGCAAAATAAATCCGTACAGCGTGAGCAGCACACCCCCCTCCCAAATCTTGGACATCAAAGGGAAGCCTGAGGTCTCACTGCAACAGGGTAGTAGTTACTTGACTTTGTCACGTAGCTGAAGTTAGCACTCTTGGTCCACATGTTTCATTCCTGTGATACTTTGGCTGTGCTTCTGTTAGCAAAATGCCTTCCAGATGCCGTCATAGATATTGCCAACCTAATCAGAGTTCAGACTACCTTAAATTGGGGGCGGGGGAAATCATTGTTTAAGGCCTGACTAATCATTTGGGATCAAATTTTAAGGCCATGTGTTATAGATAAGCTCAGTTTTGTACTGAGATATAAAATACAAAAAGCCAAAGGCTGCCTTTATTGCATTTTTATGATGCCTGGATACGTGTTTGCACTCTTTTATAACTTTAAAGGCCTTTACGCAGAAACCTCATAGTCTGTAATTTGGGTTTTCTTTTTTCATAAAAATGCTTGCAGGCAGGCATTATGTTTATGTGTGTGTCTCATGTGTCTCATATATTTCTCATATATATATATGAGATAAGGGACGCAGGTGGCGCTGTGGGTAAAACCTCAGTGCCTAGGACTTGCCGATTGCATGGTCGGCGGTTCGAATCCCCGCGGCGGGGCGAGCTCCCGTCGTTCGGTCCCAGCTCCTGCCCACCTAGCAGTTCGAAAGCACCCCCAAGTGCAAGTAGATAAATAGGTACTGCTTTATAGCAGGAAGGTAATGGCGTTTCTGTGCGCTGCGCTGGTGCTGGCTCGCCAGAGCAGCTTCGTCACGCTGGCCACGTGACCCGGAAGTGTCTTCGGACAGCGCTGACTCCCAGCCTCTTAAGCGAGATGAGCACGCAACCCCAGAGTCGGACACGACTGGCCCGTATGGGCAGGGGTACCTTTACCTTTACCTTTATATATGATAGTGTAGATACTAAACATAACTATGTTAAGTTTCAGGTGCTATTTTAAGTTATGGAAATGATTTTTCAAGTGGAAGAATCCCAGTTCACAAGACCTAGATGATTTGTCATAGCAAAATAAAGCCAATATTTAAACACAAGATAAAATTGTGCACCCATTGCACCATAGGGCATGGCATGTGGGAGTAAATAATGACACATAGGTCTCAGATACGTTCAAAATGGCCACAACTTTATAGGTTACGGCTCCTATAGTTTGACGTAGGACAGGGATCTTCTCACTGCGTAGTCAAATGCTGGGTGATGTCACCTTTCCATCCTGCCCGCTGGGATAACGTTGGAGGTGTTGTTCGTGTTCCACCCTGCCAAACACACAAACCACTCCTGGGGAGGCTCATGCAGCCTGGACGAGTAGCAGCTGCACCAGCCATGATCTGGGGCTGAGGTGTTAGGTGACTCTTGAGGCTCCTCAAAGAGATCCCTTCAGTAGGGAAGCAAGCACCACCACCCCTGGTTACCCCAACTAAATACCCTTCCTGGTGCCTCTAACACCCAAAACAAAAAGCTGAGACAAAACTTGTTCATGTTTCACTGTTTAAGAGCAAGTGCGTGGAGAAGGCGGGAAACCTCAGATCACCAGATCCAGTCACAACTGTGGGTAAAATTCCTTCCCAGCCTTGTCAATCTGGTGGCTAACCTCAGTCCTTCACAAAGTAACTGTAATCAATGAAGTGCCCATTAGAGAGCAGGTAGGCAGGGAAGCCAACAATGAGAGTGCCCAACAGCCCCAGAGAAATCCACTGGAAGTGGACTCTTAATTAGATTTCCTTCTGTCTGCTCATTGGAATCCCAGCACAGCTTGAACTCAAGCTATGAATGACTTTCATCTCAGTTCTCTACAACAAAAGTCATTTTTTTAAAAAACATGAGCATATTATATGGAAATAGATACATAAATTGCTTCCTTCTTCCATACACTTGCATGCAGTGATACAAATACTGTGTATAAAACAGGACCCTACCAGAGGCAGATGAGGGTTTCAGCTAGCTTGTGAGGAACATGTGCTGGGGGAACAAAATCACATGGGCTACAGTCTTTTCTTGAATACAGAGGACTATAAGGACCATATTTTTAAAAATGGAAAAATCAGAGCTCTTAAATAGAACACAGAAGAATGTAAGGGTCACTTAACATAGGTTAATTATCTAGGAAAACATAGTTGTGATTTCTCCTCTAATTCAAGACAGCCTTGTGGAGAGTATTGTAACACTAAAGATAATACAGTGGTACCTCGGGTTACAAATACTTCGGGTTACAGACTCTGCTAACCCAAAAATAGTACCTCGGGTTAAGAACTTTGCTTCAGGATGAGAACGTGCTCTGGCAGCATGGCAAGTTAAGAACAGTTTCAGGTTAAGAACGGACCTCTGGAACGAATTAAGTTTGTAACCAGAGGTACCACTGTAATATGATGAAGGAAAGTTCTAGCATTTCGAATTTTCTGTTATTAATAGGGATCACTGTGGTTGCAATCCTAGACACCGGCTTACTTCTGAAAAGACATTCACAGAATTTCATTGTAAATTCTTCCGTTTCAATGCCATGTTGGGGGAAAAGCACATAGCACTGCTAACAAAAAAGAGAAAAGTACTAAGCTCATCTGTCAACTGGATATGTTTGGGATTTGGCTGGCTGCTCTGCATTTTAAGACTAAATGACTGTAGACCACACAGACACAACTCCCATGTGCTAAAAGCCAGTGTCACTAAAATATCAATAAACAATGGCTGTGCTGACAATCCTAATATCCTCATTATTGTAAATAAAACAACAGGGTAAAGTGCAGTGCAGCAGTCCATTTAGTATTGTCCGGCGTAGGTAGTTTGGAATCTCTTTGTGGCAGGGATGATTATGGCATCTCATTAGTCACATTTGTGTACACAAGAAGGCTTTCTTCTGCTACTCTTAGTCAAATAGATTAATCTTGTAATCATCTGCATATTTTGCGAATTCCAAATACCGGACAGCTTCCTCCTTTTGCTTATAACTTGGCTGAGTCAAACAAGAGCACTGGGCAATTCACTGACACATCAAACTAAAAGTCCACATAGTATTCTTTTTTCCAGCAGCAGATGGTAACTTCTCCCAACAGTATGAGACTAACACTCTATCCTGCTTTCTGTTCCCAAACCTACATCCAGAGATTTCTTCCAGCTATTATTAGTAACAGACATCACACAGCTTATCCTGTATGGATTGTATAATCATTTTTAAAGTCATCTCTGCTTCCAGTCATCATCACATTGCAGCTTCAGAGAGCCTGTTTTCTGGCTGACCATTGTGACCTCTTAGACTGGTGGGTACTGGAGACAGGGCCTTTTTAGTGGCAGCTCCACACTCACCTTTGAAATTCCCTTTACAAGAGGCTACGTTTGGCTGACTTGGTATTGGCTGTTAATAAGACCTTGAAGGCCAGGTTCATTTGGTATGTTGGTTTTGGAGTTTTATTGGCTGCTCAACTATTTTGTGAATTGTCTGTGTGATTTGTATGCAGTTTTATGAAGGCTTTTTTGTGAACTGCTTTGGGAGAGCTATACTCTCAAAGGTGGAGTAGAGATCTTTTAAATAAACAAAAGGTTGATTCCATACATTTATTGTGCATTATATGAAGCAATACTTCCTCTTCCTGCAACCTTCACCCTGCTGCCAATAAATTTCATGAGGTAAACCAGAGTTCTAGGATTTTGACTGAAGGAAGCTATAAAACGATGGATTATGTGACTGTCCAAAACTCCATAAAGTCTCACTTTCTCTCCTAGTGTTAATGATTCATTCTCATCTGACCTTAGTCCGGATTAACACTTGAGAATTGCTATGTGAATGATATTTTACCATGCTATTTCCTTCCACTGCACGGCTGGGTTTTCCTGTTAATTCAGTGCTGGAATGCAATCAGCTGCCTCAATTATTCCCCAAAATCCTAATTAGTCCTAATGCATGTGAGGAACAGCTTGAGTAAGTGGAAGCTGAGTTTGGCTGTTGTATTCTTATCAGTGCTATTTTTCTAGAAAAAGAGGTGCCAGAACTCACCATGAACACCTCCCTTGTTCTCTTATACAGTCATACCCTAAGCTGCATTTGCTTCATGTTGCGTCTTTTCACGTTATGTCCCACGGCAACCCGGAAGTACTGGACCGGGTTACTGCTCGTGCATGCACAGAAGTGCCAAATCATGTCGTGCACCTGCGCAGACACAGCGCTTCAAGTTGCAGGCATTTCACGTTACGGATGGACCTCTGGAACGGATCCTGTCCGTAACAGAGGTACCACTGTAATGGCAATGGCACCCACCTGAGAGGTGCCAGAACTGAGTTCCAATGAGTTCTGGCTGGGGAAAAAAGCCATGATGATGATGATGATGATGATGATGATCTTTTGCGATCTGAAGCTCATCTAAGTTGTGCTTTCCTTCTTTGATTTGAACATGCTGAAACCAGTCGTGTGGCTGCCTACAGCACATCTCATGACAACCCAGTACAACTTATTTTTCAGGTATTTGCTTCAGGATTAATATAACTACTTCCCTCCCCTTTTCTGAATCTGTTCCTGAACCTTCAGTAATAGTCGGGCATTGAAATAAATGATAGGGGAAGAAAAGCATACATTTTGGGGTGGGGTGGCAACCCTGTTCTATCTGGGCACATCACATGCTGGTGAGGTAGGTAGTTTTTTTTAAAGAAGATACAATAGAAACTAGCAACATGACCTCCCCTCCCACCTGGCGACACACAAATGCACTCTAAAAGTAGCTGTCTACCATTTCTGGGTCATACTCTACCTAGAGGCAAGCAATTCCAGTTTGTTTACTGCACAAATGGAACAGTACATATTTAATACTAAATGCACATACATATTTCTCAATAATTAGCATTAAACACACAACCTATTTATAACTTGGGGGGGGGATCCCTGCTATCTGCTGTCAAATCTATGTCCACTTAGGAAAGCAAAGGGAGTCTTGGAAATTATTTCAGATCACACGTTATTATTTCTCAGGGGTACACATATCACTGGTTATAATGACAGTTAACCATTTTTAAGCACCAGGACTGTATTTCCTTCTGGGCAACTTTTGGGAGCCCCTCTGGGTGGGGCCAGAGGCAAAAGTGGGCGGAGCAATGGACATGAATGTTAAAGGCACAGGCAGGGGCCAAAGGTAGCCTGTAGGAGACACCTAAGACGCATGTTCTTTGGGCTGCTATGGCAAGTCATTTTACCAGAGTGATATATAGTTTTATGACTATCTGCACACGGTAATGAAGTGTTTCATAACAGCCGTGTCCCAGATGTTTCATGCATGCATTGTAGATAAGTGCTTACAGGACGAGTCTTCCAACAGTGAAATCTGTGACTAAATATTGCAGGAGAAAAGCCCTGAACGTTTACCAGATTGGCATAAGTAGTTCCTTACTGTCATGGCCCTCCCCAAAGACTCCTATCAGAAAGACAAAGCGGAGGAAGGGGCTTCCTTGACGAATCCCTGCCTTGGAGCTGAGCCCCTTTGTTGAGACTCTCCCTCTTGAATCTAACAGGCCTGCTCTTCCTTGGCTCAGGGTGAAGAGGCAAGGCCCTCCAATATGGAGGCTACTTCTCCACCAGAAGGGGGGAGAGCTCCTCGCAGCAGATGGAGCTATCTGGACGTGCTGGGATTAGCTTCTAGCTGCACAACATGTGACTGGCCAAGCTGAACGCAACACGCCAGCATATATAGCTTTCATAGTCCCAGATAGATAGGCAGCAAAAAAGGAGAGGGATGCAGAGTTAGAGCCCTTGATGGGCCACCATACCTGGCTGGTGGTCTGTTTGTTGGACCACAGGCTGTGCAGGCCTATTTTAGAACCAAAAGCAAAACAGTGGATGTAAAGGTAAAGGTACCCCTGCCCGTACGGGCCAGTCGTGTCTGACTCTAGGGTTGTGTGCTCATCTCACTCTAGAGGCCGTGAGCCGGCGCCGTCCGTACGATCGGCAAGTCCTAGGCACTGAGGTTTTACCCACAGCGCCACCCGCGTCCCAAAAAACAGTGGATGAGAAGGCCCTAATTCTATGAAGTCTCCTGCTCTCTTCAAATCATGGAAACATTTAGCAAGAGTGGCTGCTGTTGTCAATAGGGATTATGCCCACTGATTTAAGAGGAAAGAGGAGGATATCCATGGGATTCAGACCTGATTTTCAGACCTGACTAACATTGTTGTTCTAATTGGTTTCTGTTGAAATCATGTCAATGATGCTTAGATAGAGATTTAAGATCCATTGGAAGTCACATTTTAAGCTCAAAAGGTCTCAAATTGGATACATGTTGATATTGGTTATGTAATGGCACAGCCAATAAGAATAAGAACAGCAGCTAAATTGAGACAGAAGAGAATGAAATTTGCTTTGAACCTAAGATTCTCCCACGGCATAACCAAGTCATTGCCTTTACAGAGGCCACATATGTACGGCATATGATCAGGTGAAGATGTGACTGGAAAGGATGCGTTGACGGGTCTGTGTCTGTAATATAATCAGTTCAAGATGTAGTTCTGCGTTTGCTTTATACTTTTAAAAGTTAGCTTTTATGGCCGTTTTTATGCATCCTCTCTGCTCCTGGGACAGTAAGAATCGGCCTCTTGTTGCTATTCTAAGATACATAGCATATGCAGGAAAAACCCTCCCATTTCATAAAATAGGTGTGTTAAACTCAAGTGGCCTAGAGTACTAAATCCCCAGCTAAGAGGTGTTAAGGAAGCACATCCATATATGACTGCAATAACCTTAATATGGTTATTTGCAGCAGCAAATACTTACATTACATGTAAAAACCAAGGAGGAAATGGGAAAGACAGGGGAGGAAATATAGCGGTCAAAGATATAAAATGTGCTTTTTAGGTAAATAGGTATGTCTCTGAATCTGACCTTATTTTGCTGGCCTTGCAGATGAACATGGTGTTAGTGGCAAGGTGAATTGAGATAAAAAAAGAATTCCCTGGATGCCAAGATCCAGGTTTGGGTCAAGTACTCTTTGGTGAAAGAATCCCCATAGTTTTAAAATCACAAAATATGCAGCAAAGTATAACATGGCAATATAGGCTGTTAGACGTATAAAAGGTGCCCTTGTGGGTTCCCAAACTTCCCCTTTCCTTTAGCATAGAAAAGACCACAATTTGGTAAGTTAAAAATGGTTTATTTACAAACTCTCCAAAGGTCAGGTTCATTGACAGCAGTCAAAAATGCAGGCAGTAAAACTTTTTTTTTTTTTTTATAATATTTTTTATTAAACAATTTTTATATTAACACAAACAAAACATACAAAAACAAACAACAAACATTAACAAAACAAAAAACAAGTACCATTTCATGTCCTAATTTCTTAAACCTTACTTCCTCGACTTCCTCTTGCTTCCCGTTTCTGTATTCCAAGTTCTTACAATTATTCAGCGAATCTTCCCTTATTTTACTATAAATTTATGTTAATCATCCTTATTCTCTCTGTCTTAACCATTACTAATAGTAACCATTTATTTTAAGCCCAACATCATTCTAACTGTCATTAATTTTATAATATTTCTTTAAGTAATCCTTAAACTTCTTCCATTCCTCTTCCGCCGCTTCTCTTCCCTGGTCTCGGATTCTGCTCGTCATTTCTGCCAAACCCATGTAGTCCATCACCTTCATCTGCCACTCTTCCAGTGTGGGTAGATCCTGTGTCTTCCAGTACTTTGCAATAAGTATTCTAGCTGCTGTTGTAGCATACATAAAAAGAATTGTATCTGTCTTTAACACCCCCTGGCCGACAATACCCAAGAGAAAGGCCTCTGGTTTCTTGGGGAAAGTATATTTAAATACCTTTTTCAGTTCATTATAAATCATTTCCCAGAATGCCTTAATCTTCGGGCACGTCCACCAGAGGTGAAAGAATGTACCTTCCTTTTCTTTACATTTCCAACATTTATTATCAGGCAAATGATAGATCTTTGCAAGCTTGACTGGGGTTATGTACCACCTATAAATCATTTTCATTATATTTTCTCTTAAGGCGTTACACGCCGTAAACTTCAACCCGGTGGTCCACAACTTTTCCCAATCAGCAAACATGATGTTATGACCAATGTCCTGAGCCCATTTAATCATACTTGATTTTACCATTTCATCTTGTGTATTCCATTTCAGCAGCAGATCATACATTTTTGACAAATTCTTAGTACTGGATTCTAGCAGTTCAGTCTCTAATTTTGATTTTTCCACCTGGAAGCCTATTTTACTGTCTAATTTAAACACTTCATTTATTTGATGATAATGTAACCAATCTCTCACCTTCCCTTTTAGTTTTTCAAAACTCTGCAATCTCAATTTGTCCCCTTCCTTTTCCAAGATTTCCCAATATCTTGGCCATTTCGACTCCATATTTAGCTTTTTAACTGCCTTAGCTTCCATTGGTGATAGCCATCTTGGAGTCTTATTTTCCAGCAAGTCCTTATATCTGACCCAGACATTTAATAGTGCTTTTCTGACAATATGATTTTTGAAACTTTTATGCGCTTTAACCTTGTCATACCACAAATATGCATGCCACCCAAAAATATTGTTAAATCCTTCCAAATCCAAAATGTCTGTGTTTTCAAGAAGTAGCCATTCTTTTAGCCAGCAGAAAGCTGCCGCTTCATAGTACAATTTAAAGTCTGGCAGGGCAAACCCCCCTCTTTCCTTTGAATCCGTTAATATCTTGAATTTTATTCTGGGCTTCTTGCCCTGCCAGACAAATTTAGATATATCTTTCTGCCACTTCTTGAAACAATCCATTTTGTCCATAATTTGTAATGCTTGAAACAGAAACAACATTCTTGGCAATACATTCATTTTTATAACTGCAATTCGACCTAACAAGGAAAGCTTCAGATTTGACCAAATCTCCAGATCTTTTTTCACTTCTGTCCAAGTTTTTTCATAATTATCTTTAAATAAGTTCACATTCTTAGCTGTCATGTTCACACCCAGATATTTCACTTTTTTAACCACAGTCAACCCCGTCTCATTCTGAAACCTTTCTTTTTCAATCTGTGTTAAATTTTTCTCCAATACCTTAGTCTTTAACTTATTCAATTTAAATCCTGCCAATTGACCAAACTCTTGAATTATTTCCAAAACTCTTTTCGTGCTAGCTTCTGGCTCTTGCAATGTAAGTACTAGGTCATCTGCAAATGCTCTCAGTTTGTATTGTTTAGCTCCAACCTGAATCCCTTTAACCAACTGGTCCCTCCTGATCATATTAAGCAAAACCTCCAGGACCGATATAAAAAGTAATGGGGAGATAGGGCACCCCTGTCGTGTCCCTTTTTCAATCTTAAACTCTTCTGTTACCACATTATTTACAATTAATTTTGCTTTCTGTTCAGAATATATTGCACCTATACCATTTTCAAACCCTTGGCCTACCCCCATCCCCCGGAGGTTCTTCAACATGAAGCTCCAAGAAATATTGTCAAAGGCTTTCTCGGCATCCACAAATATCAAAACAGCCTTAGTGTTTATGTTCACTTCCAACTTCTCCAAAATGTCAATTATATTCCTTACATTGTCCGACAAATGCCTTTTCGGGAGAAAGCCCGCCTGGTCTCCATGAATCTCCTCCATCAAAACTCTTTTCAGTCTCTTTGCTAAAACATCAGCAAAGATTTTGTAATCCACATTTAGTAAGGAGATGGGTCGGTAGTTCTTAAGTTGGGTCTTTTCAGTCTCTGTCTTTGGCAGAGTCTCTGGCAGGCAGTAAAACTTGGCTTTGTTTTGGTGGTGAAAGTTTCTAACTTATTGGTATAGGAACACAAGAATGGCTTGTAAGAGCCATGCAGCCTGAGCTTTGAGTAACCAGCTCAGACCTCTTTACGCACTGAGCTTCTTAGGTAAACGGAAATACAACAATAGGCCTGATGACCTTCCTCCCAAGGAGAGGGGGAGTGGCCTAGCTAAGCCTGGCAGGACAGCTTACTCTAGGGCATTAAACTTATTAAACTTAAACAGAACATTTTTTATGTACGCAACAACAGCAGCAAGAATACTTCTCGCCAAATACTGGAAGTCACAAGATTTGCCCACCGTGGAAGAATGGCAGATGCAAGTGATAGACTATATGGAGATGGCAGAAATGACCGGCAGAATCCGAGACCTGGGAGAAGAGTCAACGGAAGAGGACTGGAAAAAGTTCAAAAACTATTTACAGAAACATTGTAAAATGTTTGAATGTTAAAATGATGTTGGATATAAAGGTAATATGGCATTAGTGACATGGTTAGAAGGGGTATGCAAAAATGATTAAAAAGAGAAGGTGGTTAAGACCAGAGTAAAATTATGTCAAAGGTATATAAAGTGGCATAAGAGATTAAGATATGAAAATTAGGTAAAAAACGAAGTGGAAAGAGAAGGGAAATTAGAGACATAATAGGTTGAAACATATAATTATAAATGAGGTTTGAAAGAGGGTCAGAATTTGCTGAACTTGATTGAATAAAGGGGAATACAAAAAAGGGAGATGTGAGGAAGTCAGGAAAGAGGGATATAGAACTATGAAACTAAAAATTGGTTTTTTTCTTTCTCTGTGTTTCTTTTTTTATCTTTTTTCTTTTTTTGATATATATTTTTTTGTTGGATGTTTGTTTTACTTATGTTTATGTTTTGTAAAATCTCAATAAACATTTATGGGGGAAAAATAAACTTATTAAACTTAAGCATGTTCATTATATGAGGCTTGTTATCCGACACATGGAAGACTTAACAGAATGGGTGTGGTATTAATCTAATTAACTTTAAAAGTCTTTTAAATGGGAACCAAACGCCCATCATCTCAAAGCTATACCTTAAGGCTCAAATGGGGATCATGCAACAACATGTATATTCATGAAGCGTTGGCTACAGTTGCGTATGCTTTATCAAAAACTGCAGGGATGTGACTGATTTATAGGAGAAGTACAGATGGGTTGTTGGACAACTTTTAAGTTCAGGTTTCAGAACCTTGTCTAAAGAGGCGCATTAATTGCTGTAAAGCTCAATGGCAGATGCAGCATATGAACTCTAACTAGGTCATAGGAGGGAGCAAACATGTTCCCTGAGGAAATCAGGCTCAGAGTCAATGAGTTTAGGTGGAGGCTTCTGGCTGTCTTCCAAACGGTGTGTTTCCACTGATTCCACTGGACTTTGGAACAGGTCCTACATCTTGTCACTGGGGAAAGTAAAGTTTGGATTAAACATGGTATGTTTATGCATTCCTAAAAGCAAGCTGGGAATTCACTGTTGCTCACAGCATATGTATGCTGTAGTCTTACATGAAAACCTCTTTTGCCCAGAACAGATGAGGCCTCCCCCCTCCTTAAAGGCACTTGTTTTGAATATGTGGCATGTAGGATATGTCAGGAGCTAGGCATCTGCTATGGTGGGGTGGGAGGGGAAAGAGCTGTAAATTTTGCAGTTTTTGAAACTGCTGCTGCTGACTTTTAGTGTGCTTAAAAGTCTGACTTTGTGAGTGTGGTGCCATCTATTGTGATCTATTGTGAATAAAATGGTTAATATTATTGATCTCTAAGGGGGGGAAGGCTCGGTAACAATATGGAAGTGCTAAGAAACTGTATTATTTGTCTGTCATTCACTGTTTGTTACTTTTTTACACAAATGCCCTGATTCAGTAAGGTTTCAAGGGTTCACATGGATATTATTTGCTAGATCAGAGGCCAGATCAGAGGCCATCAGTATTGATACTGAATTCTGTTCAATTGGATGGTCATTGCGTGTCGAGGTCCCCAAGCCACCCCAAATAAACTCACACTTCACACATCAATTTTGTTTAAGGTTTCTGGCATGATTTTGGCCACAACTTTATTCAAATACACACATGTGAGTGGTTGCTTAGGCATTGGTTATGACTATCTGTCCTTCCCCCAGGGACAGAACTGACTTCTGGATTCCAGCGGAAGCCAGTCAGGGAAAACAATATTGGGGAGAAATGAAGCTGGACATCAGTCCCTGACTTCTCACTCGCATGCTCCCGGGGGCTTGCACGGCCCAAGCCCGATGCCAGGGACTTGGACGAAAGAATGGCAAACCCCTGGATTCCTTTAACGGAATTCCCTTGTAGCACCACCATTGGAGGGATAGGCACTTACCCCTCCACCAACCAATTTTAACCAATGCCTAACCGCCAACCTTACAAGTTGTAGGCAAAAACCAAATGGCACCAGCCAATCAGCCAAATGGACAAAATTCCTACCAGGCCCCTGCCCCAAAAGCAGGCGACCCCATGACAGGCATAGCAAGGTCAAAGCACAGACCCCCCCCCCCAATTCAGGGAGGGTGGGTGGGTGATCCGGTGCACACAGCCCAAGAGGACGCCCAAAGCTGTGTGTCCAGTATTTAAAACCTTTGACCCCTCCTCCAAATTGGCAACATCAAAATCTCCCCAGAGACTCCAACAATCCAATCACTGCCTGTGGCCATCCAAACGTAACTGCCCAGCAACAGTGGGGTGGCCTCCTGGCCCCCACCGTGACACGCGCTCTCTGTTAGGGAGAACACGCTTTCCCATCCACACTCTGTTTTTTGTTTTTGCTTTTGAATCCAAGTAATTATACTCAACTAGACCAGGACTGAGAGGAAAGGATTCTGTAACAGAATGAACTTTGAATCTGACACATTTCTTAAAAATGATCCTTCAACAAATCAAGGATGCAAACATTCCATTATTGTTACCCTTACCTATTGAGTGTTTATATTGGATTGATGTTCACACAATTTTTTAAAAAAATGTATGATTACCTGGTTGTCCATAAAGTACCAGTATTATACATGTAACCCCCCGCCCCCCCAAAAAGCCACTGGGTCACAAAATTCATTTTTTAATCTGGTCTGGTATGAATCAAGTATGCAGAGCAGACACATGTTCTCATAAGATAAAAATGTTGTTTTATCCTCTGTACCACCTATGGTTATGACATAATTCATTGTTTACTGTAGTGGAGGGAATGGACTGTAATTGGAGAGTCTTTCTGAGGTTGAAGTAATGAAAATGTTGATACAGTTTATTTCCCCCCTTTCAGATCTGCCTACAAAAAGTGTGAGGAGACAGTTTTGGAGGAGAGGTCAGGAAAATTGGCAGTTTTTCTGTTTTAACAGTGTTGTGTTGTATCACTGGAGTGAGACACAATTTGCCTAGTCTTTATCTGTGATACTAATGCAAGCTGCAAAGCTGAAACCATGTAGTTTATCACTGTGGAGTAATTGGGGGAAGGAAAACACACCACGTTCTCGCATTTTGATGCCCTGTCATAGTTCAAAATGTTTTCAGAGATGCAGCAACACATCAAATAGGTAATTTTCATTTTCCAGAGTGAAAACCTAGTATCTGCACTAACCATTAAGTATTCTGAACATGGCTTCCAAAAAGTTTGTTGTGCACCTTCTGTGTTTCCCCACCCAAAGAAATACAGATGTGGGAAAAGTGGAATTCCTCATTTAAGCCTGTTTTGCAGAATAGGAAAGGATTCACCATAGCCTTCACCATAGCCTCACTACCTGCACAGTAACATGCTGGTCCATTAGTACACTGAATATGGACCAGTGATGACCAGCATCCTTTGGAAAGAAGCTGGTAAACAAATAAAAAAAGATTTACAATGGGAATCATGTATATATGTTCAACACACTGAGAAATATGTGTTCACTATTGGAAAAAAATAAGAGACAAATGATTATTCCCAAACACATGCTTTCTGCTTTCAGAATGGATATAATTAAAAAGATGTTGTTGTTTAGTCGTGTCCGACTCTTCGTGACCCCATGGACCAGAGCATGCCACTTCCACTGTCTTCCACTGCCTCCCCCAGTTTGGTCAAACTCATGCTGGTAGCTTCGAGAACACTGCCAACCATCTCGTCCTCTGTCTTCCCCTTCTCCTTGTGCCCTCCATCTTTCCCAACTTCAGGGTCTTTTCCAGGGAGTCTTCTCTTCTCATGAGGTGGCCAAAGTATTGGAGCCTCAGCTTCACGATCTGTCTTTCCAGTGAGCACTCAGGGCTGATTTCCTTCAGAATGGATAGGTTTGACCTTCTTGCAGTCAATGGGACTCTCAAGAGTCTCCTCCAGCACCATAATTCAAAAGCATCAATTCTTCGGCAATCAGCCTTCTTGATGGTCCAGCTCTCACTTCCATACATCACTACTGGGAAAACCATAGCTTTTACTATACGGACCTTTATTGACAAGGTGATGTCTCTACTTTTTAAGATGCTGTCTAGGTTTGTCGTTGCTTTTCTCCCAAGAAGCCGGCGTCTTTTAATTTCGTGGCTGCTGTCACCATCTGAAGTGATCATGGAGCCCAAGAAAGTAAAATCTCTCACTGCCTCCATTTCTTCCCCTTCTATTTGCCAAGAGGTGATGGGACCAGTGGCCATGATCTTCGTATTTTTGATTAAAAAGATAATGGAAGATTAATCTTCGCATAGCACAGTCACAATAAATTTAGTTTGTAAGGAAGGGGTTTTAGCACATGTGAATGTTCGAGGTTGCATCTTCAGCAAAAGGGGTCAAGCAGTTTCTTCCATGCCACCAGTTTCTCCGCACCTTATTGGCTGGGCTTTAACAGAAATCTTTCTATGATGCTAAACAACTGAAATTATTTTAGAGCAGGGATAGGAAGCCTGTGGCCCTCCAATTGTTGCTAGAGTCTGAGTCCCATCAGCCCCGACCAGCATATCCAGTGGTCAGGTCAAGGGAGATGGGTGTTGTAGTCCAATAGCATTTGGAGGGCCATAGGTTCACTATCTTTGTTCTGCAAGTATTTAAAGGCAGCATGAACCAGTCAAAGCCCAGTTTCCTGTGACATTGCTTTTATTCACTGCAGGATAGCTGTTGCAGGGATGGAAACTGCTTTCCGTTCTTGGAAAAGGGCTGGAACACCATTGGAATATTTACTGAAATACTATGAGTGTTTACCCCCTTTCAAAAGGAAATGACAAATTTGTTCTTTTTCTCGCACTGGCATGGGTGTGGTTGTGAATCTGTCAGAATATGAAGAATATGAAGCAACGTAAACTGTCTATATTTTTGATCTTGGTGTAAAGAAGCTGGTTATTCACAGTAAAGGTGAGTTGAGCTGAATAGCAAGGATGACCATTTAACAAGTATTTCCTATAGTTGCAAATTAATCTGCATTGGTAATATATAGACACAAAAACTTCACAGTAACCTAAAATACAAGTTGGTCTATCAGTCTAGTACTTTATCACTGATGCAAATTTTAGACTAGATTCTATAACATTGAGATTTGTCACTAGCTGCACTTTTGCTTTAAATCAAAAACAGAAATGGGCAAAGTCCTTTGCTCCCCATGTCTTCCTTTCCTTATAATCCCAGTGATAAATTCACTGCCCCACACTTGCTGGTGTTAGAAAAAATAACAAATATGTCATTTCCTTTGGAGGAAAATAGAATAACGTTCATGATTTCAGCAAACAGCTCTCCCCTGGAATCCAGTCAGCCTTGTTCACTCTCTTGGAAATCATCTTTCTAATAGATATACCATAGCATGAATTTTCCTTCAGCAGTACAGCGCTGCCTCACAGATCAATGCAATCTTCAAGCAGGAGCATTTAATTCTGCAGTTCTGCCACTTATTTATTAATTTTTAAATATTGTACCCTGCTTTCCACTTATGTCCCCCAAAAACATACAGTGTACAACATTTAAAACATAAGGAAATGAGAGCATTAGAGTAGCATTCACATGAGGTGAAATTAAGAAGAAGTGCAGATTTATGCCCCATCTGCCCAATACATTTACAGACCCTCCAAGTGCCCCTATTTTCCAGAGGCAGTCCTGGATTTACAGAAGCCGACCCACTTTTCCCACTTTCCCTTATGATGCCCCTATTTTCATTGGAAAAATGTTGGAGGGTATGGAGTTATGTGACCTCCAAGACAAGGAGATAAGTAGCTATACAACCTTTAGAAGACACAGACGCCATAGGAGGTAAAGGCGGGCACACTGGGTGCCTATTTTCATCAGAGAAATGTTGGAGAGTATGGAGTTATGCGACTCCCCCCCCCCCCCGGCCATGTGAAGTTTTTTTTTTTATGTTTAATGTTTTATTATGCTTCTATATACGTTTGAAGCCCCCTAGAGTGGGTGGGGCAACCCAGTCAGATGGGTGGGGTCTAAATAGTAAAAAATATATATTTATAATATTATTATGGAATAAAAAAGGTAAAGGTAAAGGTACCCCTGCCCGTATGGGCCAGTCTTGACAGACTCTGGGGTTGTGCGCCCATCTCACTCAAGAGGCCGGGGGCCAGCGCTGTCCGGAGACACTTCCGGGTCACGTGGCCAGCGTGACGAAGCTGCATCTGGTGAGCCAACGCAGCACACGGAATGCCATTTACCTTCCCGCTAGAAAGCGGTCCCTATTTATCTACTTGCACCCGGGGGTGCTTTCGAACTGCTAGGTTGGCAGGTGCTGGGACCGAGCAACGGGAGCGCACCCCGCTCCTAGGCACTGAGGCTTTTACCCACAGCGCCACCCGCGTCCCTTTATTATGGAATAGGACGTCCCTATTCTCATCGGAGAAATGTTGGAGGGTATGCATTTAAAGTAGTCTTGTGGCACTTTCTCCTGCTTCCCCTCACAGAGCTACACTTCTCTGCGTGGTTTAACAACCCCTCTTCACAGAGAAATCTGTGAATTGAACCTCTGTAAGGGGAAGAGGAGTTCTCCTACGAACTCTCAGCACTCTTATAACAAACTACAGTTCCCAGGATTCTTTGGGGGAAGCCAGGATTCTTTAAAGTGGTATGATGCTACTTTAAATATATGGTGCAGATGGGGCCCTAATTTCTCTCCCTCCCTTCATGCTTTTTAGTCAGTGCTTTGAACTGCTGCTCTGATGTTGAGGGAAAACAGAACAAAACCAACAGGCTCCTAGTTTTCAGATGAATGGTCTGTTTTCACTCCAGTTTGATGGTCCCTTAGTTCCAGCATCAGCTCCTTTTTTATACTAGGAATCTGTCAAGAACAAAATGGTATTAATTGGCTCTGTAGTTATTAAATTCTTTGTGAATTTTTCTGTTTTCACCCTCAGGCCCAGTTTGGCCCTTGGGCAAGGCCCACCAAGACTTGGGGGGCCAGTAAAGACTGCAATATGATTTTTTAAAAAATTATTGTTTATTTATTGGTTTCAGCACAGTACATGTTTCCACAGTGGAAGAATAAAAGCAATGCAGAAGCACGTGCAAACAGTAGAACAGCAGAGTAAATTATATATATTTGTGTGTGTGTGTGTGTGTGTGTGTATAATATACAATATATAATATAATTTTATATATTATATATTTGGAAGAATAAAAACCTGTCTTGCAATTATTTATTTTTCATGCATTTTTGATCTCACCTTCTTTCCTTCATGGTACACAAGACAACATATGTGTAGCTCCCAAGCAGTCTTCCATCCAGACCTTCTTCCAGCCAGACCTTCTTAGCTTCAGCCTCATGTGCCTTCAGACCATAATAAGACTCAGTCTTATTTCTTGAAATGACACTTCTGCCAGTTCTACTTTTTGATTAAGTTGAACAAGTGTGAAATTTTGCTGCCTCGTTTATATAAACGAAAAGAAAAACAGATTTTGTTTTTAATCCAAGAAAATAGTACCATAATGTAAATTCATCTTTCTCTAAATGTTAATCTCTTATAATAACAAAGCTATCATTTTTGAGGAGGAAAAGCCTCTTTAACAGCAAGACTGCAGGAAGTGATCATAATTCACATAGATTAAGAGATATACAATGCCATTTTCATTAAACAGCTTTGAAAGATGATGATGTTCAATTCAGGCTCAACAAATCGGGAGGAGCAAGGGAATGGAGTAAGATTAATTTTGCTGTTACAAAATCTGTAAACGAAGATAGGATTTATTCATAGATTTGATTTTAGTTCCACGTTTGAGCAAGAAAGTACATTTAATGTTTTCGGATTTATTTCTGGGAGCTGATTTGGGGTATTAGGAGCCAGTGAAATGCCATTTTGGATTTCAGTAGGGGAAGCAAAGCTGAATGGAACAAGATTGACAATAAGGTCTGACTACCTGGACTTTGATATATTCAAATTGAAATGTTGTCATTTTAAGCGTCCTAATTGTGATTCATGGTAACAATAGTAGCCTTATGGCACAGCAATCTCCTCCTTTTGTAATCTTTGGCAGGCAGATATAGTTCACAGGCCAATTCAGCTCAATATATTGTTGTTGTTTAGTTGTTTAGTCGTGTCTGACTCTTCGTGACCCCATGGACCAGAGCAGGCCAGGCACTCTTGTCTTTCACTGCCTCCCGCAGTTTGGTCAGGCTCATGTTTGTAGCTTCGAGAACACTGTCCAACCATCTGGTCCTCTGTCGTCCCCTTCTCCTTGTGCCCTCAATCGTTCCCAACATCAGGGTCTTTTACAGGGAGTTTTCTCTTCTCATGAGGTGGCCAAAGTATTGGAGCCTCAGCTTCAGGATCTGTCCTTCCAGTGAGCACTCAGGGCTGATTTCCTTAAGAATGGATAGGTTTGATCTTCTCTCAAGAGTCTCCTCCAGCACCATAATTCAAAGCATCAATTCTTCAGCAATCAGCCTTCTTTCAATACAGTCATACCTCGGGTTACGAACGCTGTGGGTTGCACGTCGTCGGGTTGCGGACCATGGCGAACCTGGAAGTACTGGAACGGTTACTTCTGGGTTTCGGCGCTCGCGCATGCTCATAAAAACACAAAATGACGTTACGCATGGATCACGTTCACAACCAGAAGTATGACTGTATAGCTCAATATATAGCAATATATATTCCTGCGTTGCAGGAGGTTGGACTATATGACCTGTGAGATCCCTTCCAATTCTACAATTCTTTGATTCTATGTAAATCGGCCAGATGTATGGGTTTCCTATAATATAATAATCACATTTGTCCAAAGCATGGTGGGGATAACTGCCACTGAGCTTTTCCTAAAGGCATCCTTGCTCAGAACCCCTCTAACCCATTACAGTAATAAGAATTGGGTGAGAATATGATTTGTGTGATCAAACCGTTTTGACCAGTTGATTTCCACCCCCAGTTCAAAATTTATGCTTCTGTTGGACCAGAAGTATTTTTATGTAGAAAAATGTGGTTTGTTTTTCTAGAAGATTTCAGGATACATAAGTGCAGGAGGAAGAAACCTACAAATCTTGATATCTGCGATAGAGGAGAAATCTAACATCAAAGGCTCCTAGGAGGTTCATATTCTGGAATCTGTTGGGTACGGGACTCCTTGGCAGCAGTGGGTGGGATGAATTAGAAGAGCACATCTGGATCAGCTTAATCATTTCTCAGTTATAATAGAGGATGAAGAAGGCAACTAAATAAACCCATTCCATTTGTTTACACACATCTGGGGTTTGGACCACTCATAGTGTAAACAATATTTGAGCCAACATAATTCACTATTATATGTCTAGATCAAAAGAGAAACATCTCAGCCAAATAAGAGAGGTGGCGTTCTGTAAAAGGAGTCACATTAGGAAAGAATTACACTGGTTTTTGGTTAAGTTGAACAACTCACAGTGCTAATTGGTTGCAAACATCCATGTAGTAAGAGGTGGAACTTTAAGCAGCTGTGTTCCGTTCTTTCATGTAAGTGTTCCAAAGGCAAATAGTAATGTTGCAGTTAGCAAGGGTAGACCTTACGTTTTTAAGATTTAATTTGATTAATGTTACCAGCAGAGAGTTGTAAGATTTTATTATTATTATTGTTATTATTTTATTTATTAAATTCCTATGCTATGCCTTTCATCTGAATATTACAGGGTAGTTTAAAATATATTTTTAGACAAGTGATTCTCTCTCTCTCTCCCTCTCTCTCCACACCCACCTACCACAATTATCTTTGGGTGTATTCACATGCTACGCCTTCCGTCACCCATGTGAGATCAAGAATGAGCCTTCACTTCTTTCTTTTTCCAATCCATTGACATTCTAACAATTATTTATATATTTGAACGGTGAAGCCAGATTTATTTCAAGAAGAAAAAAATGCCTCTGCTGCTCAGTCCATTGGTTCACCATGTCTTGGCGAAGGTTTTAATAGGAAGAAGATTCGGGATTTCATTGCACTACTTTTTCATTGCTGCTCTGTTGTTAAATACCCCTTTCAGTTTTCTACACCGGCAAACAGAGCATATTTGCATCTGGTTTATCTGTCTAGCTCACTCATATGAATTAGAAACATAAAAAGGCAGAACAATGTTAACTTGTTAAGCATTATTCAGTGTTTCCCAGACCTATCTTATCTTTTACTAATGTACATTGTTGTGAGTTTTAGCAAAGTGCTGCATTTTCCCCAAGCATCACTTGGTTCTATCTCTTACATCTTTAGTCCAAAACACCTTTTACAAGCAAAGCAGGCTTCCAAGGTGATTATGGATAGATTGTTGAGTCAGTGTGTATAAGCAGTTTGCACAAGATTCAGGGCAGCCACTGTGTCTGTGGTGGGCCCCAAATTTGGCAGGCATTATCCTTGTACATTCCTTACTTCATCCGTATTATTATTATTATTATTATTATTATTATTATTATTATTAATTTATTTATACCCTGCCCATCTGGCTGGGTTTCCCCAGCCACTCTGGATGGCTTCCAACAAAATATTAAAATACAATAATTTATTATTATTATTATTATTATTATTATTATTATTAATCATTTCATACCCTTTCATTCTGTTCACATCCCTGACCTGCCCAGCACTTCCTCCTTTCCTGACTTTTATACAATTCTCTGTATATAAAAAGATACCCCAAAAGTGCATGGAAATGGAAGTAGATGTGGAATTCAGCTTTCTTGTACCAAATACATTTCCACAGTGCTTTTTTTTAAAAATGGTACTCATGACTACCTTTGCTATGTTTGTAATTATGTTTGTGTGCGTGTTTTACATGTTGTAAGCTACCTTGAGCATGGTTTCAACTATGGGATGGTGGCATATAAATAAAATTATGAATTAATGATTGAATCAGTACATGGTACTGTCACTTTTTTTCTTGTCCATGGCAGCCATTTTGTCCTGGCATTCACAGCACTGTTATCAAATATCAGTGCCAGCGCCTCATTATTATTTTTAACCCAAAATCTGAATAGAAGATACACAAAGTTATGTAGGCCAGGCCTGGGTATCCTGTGGCCCTTCAGATGTTGCTGGACTACAACTCCCATCATCTCTGATCATTGGCCTTGCTGGCCGTGTCCAACAACAGGTTGCCCTCCCTTTGCCTAGCTCATATATGCTGCTGGACCTGTTCAGGCTTGCTATTGAAACAACCTTAAAACCACAATAGCAGCAAAACATGGAATAGAAAGAACAAGTTAAATATTGGCAGCAGTAAAAATAATCTGACCTTGGCAGATACTCGGGTGTCTAGGCACTTGCAAGCTTCCTTGTGCTATTTGCTTTATTAAACCATATATTGTTTGTCAACCACATGCAAGTGTGATTTTTGGAATCCAGGTAGAATTCTGGTAGAAGTTGTGACTGCTGGGATGCCTCCAGTCCTGGTTGCACAGGGATGCTGCTATAGTCTCCTTGCAGTGTTTGGCTTGTGATGGCACGGAATTCAATATATAGGCACAGCTCTGGACAGCTGCTTATTTCCTAAACTTGCATGGAATGGATGCAGCTGTTGCAAATGTGATCACACTAGCAGATGTGCAAACCAAAGGACTCGGGGAGACTGGGATGGGTGGAGGACTTTGTTGGCTGGAGACAGATGTTGAGAAATCACTCTGATGAACTCCATCATAAGTTTCATAGGCTCTCCATTTTGGTCTGACTGCTTTCCTTGATCTCAGTTGGGACACAAGCTAAAGAATGCTCTGCACTCCTGCAATTCCCACTAGTGTTAGGTTATATCCAATACCTCTGCACGCACACCACAGGAATGCTTTTATTACATTTCGGGGAAATATGTTTAAATGTGCTTGAACCTTATGGCCAGCTATGATGTGATCTGAGAAGACAACCCTTAAGGAAGATTAAGCAAGTATGGAATATGTGGAGAGAGCCTACAGCAGCTTTCTCTGTTGTACCTGACATTCAGTTTTTTATTTTATTTAATAGGCTGATAGATTGGAATATATATATTGAGTAAAGATGTGTGCACCATACAATGAGGCTTTATATATGGGACAGACAGCAATGAATCACAGCCTTTTTCTAATGTGCCTCATCTCTGCCTTTTCATTCTTTGCATTTAAAACCGGAATTAGATTCAGCTGCAATGAACTGTTTATTCCAGCACCCCTTAGGCCACAAAACTCCTCCTAATCTAAGCAATATATCAGAATCTGCTATTCCTATTAATAGGTTGCAAGTGTAACATACAATATAAAATCTTTGATTCGCCCCTAATGCAGTACAGATGTGGAACCATACGCTTACTCATTTTGAATACACATGTGCTTCTTCACATTAAGCAAATTTAAACATATATATTCTTGAAAAGTCACACGATGCTCAGTGTACAGTTTGGCCCAGTGAGGTTTTTATTCAGCATGACTTTCAGAAAATTGGACCTTTTCCTTTCATTTTTCCATCATTTGCTAACCAAGCGGAATCAATACCTTAGCTGCACAAATCCACTTATCAGCTCCCAAGCAGGTATCTGCAGTCAGATAATAAAGCATTCAGCTGCTTTCTAAAGGATGTGCTTACTAAGATTGTTTTCTTTTGAGGGGAAATGGAGTTTAAAAGCACAGCAGAATGAGTGTGGGAATGAAGATTGAATTGTCAGAGCTACTTTGTTAAATGAAATCCCCACCACATTTCTTCCCATTTCACGTAAATTAAGATTTAGGGGAGAAATGCAGGAAGAGTGTCCTGTTTCTGAGTTCTCAGGCAGTTTTAGACTGAAGTGTATATTCCCTGTTTTGGTATAAGCTTCCAAAACTGAGATCCAAAGTTCTGTAAGAAGATTTACATCCACCTTCTCTTTGTGTTCTTCATGCCCTGCAAAAGCCATTCAAGAAAGTCAGAGAATCATGCAAACTGGCCTCCTCTTTAGATTTACCACCAAAGCTTTCCCTGAAGGGAATACGAGAAGATAGCGGGTGTTCTGCTTCTTCCTATTCAGGCACAACATCTGAGGATTTTTGTTGATGAGCAGTTTACAGATACAACTACTACTAATAGTGTTGCGTGTTGAGGTCCCCAAGTCACCCTCCTAAATAAATCACAATTCACACACAAAAAATTGTTTAAGGTTTTTGGCATAATTTTGGCCACAACTTTATTAAAATACATAATGTGAGTGGTTGCTTAGGCATTGGTTACGACTATCTGTCCCCTCCCCGGGACAGAACTGACTTCCGGGTTCCAGCAAAAGCCAGTAAGGGAAAACAATATTGGGGAGAGAATAGGGCTGGGCACCATACTGTCACTCCTCCCCACATGCTCCCAGGGGCTTGCACAGCCCTAGCCCCTTGCCAGGGATACGGACAAAAGTATGGCAAACCCCTGGATTCCTTTAACGGAATTCCCTTGCAGCAGCAGCATTCGAGGGGCAGGCACAGCCAACCCTTACCCCTCCACAAACCAAATTTTAGCCAGTGCCTAACCGCAACCTTGGGGACGCGGGTGGCGCTGTGGGTAAAAGCCTCAGCGCCTAGGGCTTGCCGATCAAAAGGTCGGCGGTTCGAATCCCCGCGGCGGGGTGCGCTCCCATTGCTCGGTCCCAGCGCCTGCCAACCTAGCAGTTCGAAAGCACCCCCAGGTGCAAGTAGATAAATAGGGACCACTTACTAGCGGGAAGGTAAATGGCGTTCCGTGTGCGGCTCTGGCTCGCCAGAGCAGCGATGTCACGCTGGCCACGTGACCCGGAAGTGTCTCTGGACAGCGCTGGCCCCCGGTCTCTTGAGTGAGATGGGCGCACAACCCTAGAGTCTGTCAAGACTGGCCCGTACGGGCAGGGGTACCTTTACCTTTTTTAACCTCAACCTTACAAGTTGTGACGATTTGCTACGCAGTAGGCAAAAACCAAATGGCACCAGCCAATCTGCCAAATGGACAAAATTCCTACCAGGCCCCTTCCCCAAAAGCAGACGACCCCATGACAGGCATAGCAATGTCAAGCGCAACAGCCCTAAATTAGGGAGGGTGGGCAGGCGATGCGATGCACGCAGCAAAAGAGACTGAAAAAAGCTGTGTGCCAAGAATATATAACCTTTGGGCCAACCCACTAAATGGTAACATCAAAATCTCCCCAACAACCCAAACTGGCCCAATCGCAGTCATGGCCATCCAAATGGTCCCACCCAGCAACCAAGAGGGGGTGTCCTGTTAGACCCCACCACAAGACGTGCTCTCCATGAAGGAGAACACGCTTTATCAAAATCATACTAGTAGTATGATTTTGATAACAGTGGTGCCATTTTGCGAGGGCCTTCAATATATCCCTGTCTCCAGTGCAAGGAGCTATTTTCTCCACAGAACTGTGTTCCAGAAATCTAAAGTTGAGTGGTGCCTGGGTTGCACAATAACCCAGTGCTACTCACACTGCAAATTGCCAGTCTCTAATCCAACAAGGCAATGACCAGTTCTAACAGGTCTCATAACATTCTGTGATCTAATTTGCTGATGTCTTCATGAAGGGAAAGTCTTTGGCTTTGCCAGATTATTTTTACAAATGGAGGAGTAATGCAGATTTGTATAAAATAAGTAGTGCAAGTAGTCAGAAGATTATTTCTGCACTTTGATTTATTTAAGTGGCATTTTTGAATATGTATATGTTACAGTTCAGTATTATGCTTCAGGCGGTGATGCTTTACCACTTACAGTAAATATGTTGGATGAGGGGCCTGATAGCTTAGCAACAAATCTCTTTTGTTGATTCTTCCTTTTCCATTGCCGACTGAAAAGTAGGAATGGAGGTGAAATCAGACTTCGTTTACGTTTTCATAGAATCATAGAATCATAGAATCATAGAGTTGGAAGAGACCACAAGGGCCATCAAGTCCAACCCCCTGCCAAGCAGGAAACACCATCAGAGCACTCCTGACATATGGTTGTCAAGCCTCTGCTTAAAGACCTCCAAAGAAGGAGACTCCACCACACTCCTTGGCAGCAAATTCCACTGTCGAACAGCTCTTACTGTCAGGAAGTTCTTCCGAATGTTTAGGTGGAATCTTCTTTCTTGTAGTTTGGATCCATTGCTCCGTGTCCGCTTCTCTGGAGCAACAGAAAACAACCTTTCTCCCTCCTCTATATGACATCCTTTTATATATTTGAACATGGCTATCATATCACCCCTTAACCTCCTCTTCTCCAGGCTAAACATGCCCAGCTCCCTTAGCCGTTCCTCATAAGGCATCGTTTCCAGGCCTTTGACCATTTTGGTTGTCCTCCTCTGGACACATTCCAGTTTGTCAGTGTCCTTCTTGAACTGTGGTGCCCAGAACTGGACACAGTACTCCAGGTGAGGTCTGACCAGAGCAGAATACAGTGGCACTATTACTTCCCTTGATCTAGATGCTATACTCCTATTGATGCAGCCCAGAATTGCATTGGGAAGTTATTTAATTTTCATTTCTTAAGCCAATATGCAAATTGAAATACAATTATCCTTTGAGATTTTCAATTTCAGAATTCTATAATGCAGTTTTCCATCCAATGTGTTCATAAATGCATATAGCAGAAATCTTCCAAAAAATCAGCACTTTCATGTGCATTTCTCCTATGCATATTTATATTCAGTTTTGCCCATACAGATTTTAGCAAGCTATTTATTCTCCCTTAATATAATGTGTTTTAATGTGATTTTCACAAATATATCCACCCCCCCAATACATTTTGTACACCATGTTTGGTTGGTCAGCTACATTGCACATTTTTGAGAAGTGCAATTATGAAAGATAGCTGAGTTTGCTTTTGCCTATTTTTCTGGGAATGCAAATTAGATTCTAATTAAAATGTGAACTAAACTGATTTTATCTCCACATTTCAATAGGAAGCAAACAAATCATCAAGGACCATCTCCAGGTGCCTTGTCTGGTTTGTCTCAAGACAAGGAAGCTGAATTGAGTTGAGGCTCAAAGTGGTTCATCCTGAGAGGGGCTGGTTGCTTGAAAAACAGTGCCTGGTGCTTCCTTACTGTGGAGAAATAAGGTTTCTCATTTCACAGCCTATGTGAGTGGACTAGGTCTTGGAGGATGCACTTTTGAAACAGAAGCAGTTGTCGTTTCCCCCCTGAGGATGTGGAAAAGGAGATGTTTTCTCCCTTTCATAATATTAGAACTCTGGACCATCTAATGAAGCTGAATGTTGGAAGATTCAGGAGAGATGAAAGAAAGTACACCATGCAGAGAATTATCTGCCACAAGATGCAGTGATGGCCATCAGTTTGCATGGCTTTAGAAGAGGGTTAGACTCACTCATGGAGTATAAGTCTATGAATGGCAACTAGCCCCAGTTTCTATGTTCTACCTCCACCATCAGATGCAGTGTGGCTTTGAATACCAGTTACTGGGAATTACTGGTGGGAAGAGCGCTGTTGAACTCACGTCCTTTCCATAGGCAATGTGTCGGCCACTGTGACAAGATGCTGGAAGAGATGGCCTTTGATCTGACCCAGTGGGGCTTTACTTCTTGAGAAACATGTTGGGCAGTAAATTTGAACCCATCAATTGTCTCTCCTTTTGCTTTTTGCTTCCCTTGCTAATGTTGATGCTGCCCTCTTTCCCTTTTAGGTTTTGGGAAGTAAGCCCAAAATAAAATCTGTGAATTCTTGCCCATCTGCCACTACTTGGCTATTCCTAAAATTCAGCAGGTGCTGTCTGCTACCTTAAAACACTTGGTGCAATAAATAGCCATAATGCTGGCAAGGAGGAAGTGCCTTGAACACTTCATTTTTAATTACTTTGATGAAGCTTCAGCTTTTACTGCCTGGCTGTTTCCTTTCTCTAACTTTCCCTGTATGGAATGTTAACTTCAGATTGAGATTTGGCAGAAAGGTAGATGTTAATTGAGTCTCTCTGTGTCTTAACTTACTCAGCCATAACTTCCAGTGTTATGTTCAAAACATTTTCACTAATAAACACTTGCATTTGGAAGTAATTCAGTGGAATGTATGGAAGTGAGAGCAGGACCATAAAGAAGGCTGATTGCCGAAGAATTGATGCTTTTGAATTCTGGTGCTGGAGGAGACTCTTGAGAGTCCCATGGACTGCAAGAAGATCAAACCTATCCATTCCTTCAGAAAGGAAATCAGCCCTGAGTGCTCACTGGAAGGACAGATCCTGAAGCTGAGGCTCCAATACTTTGGCCACCTCATGAGAAGAGAAGACTCCTTGGAAAAGACCCTGATGTTGGGAAAGATGGAGGGCACAAGGAGAAGGGCACGACGGAGGATGAGATGGTTGGACAGTGTTCTCGAAGCTACCAGCATGAGTTTGACCAAACTGCGGGAGGCAGTGGAGGACAGGAGTGCCTGGCGTGCTCTGGTCCATGGGGTCACGAAGAGTCGGACACGACTAAACTACTAAACAGCAACAACATACTTTCAGAATAGTTTGCAAAACTTTAGGTTGCCATCCAGGATATGCTGCGCTCACATAAACGGGTGAGGCTTCTCACTTGGTATTGTAGGTACTTTTCTGACTCTCTCCAATCTGCATGTGGAACTAGGGAGATGAAACTCTCTTTATTTCTCCCATTCACTGCTTTCCCTTCTCAGGGTCCACATACCAACATGTCAATGATCAAGGGTCTACAATATCCTAGATCATTTTCATTCCATCCAATCCCACACTTCCGATGGCTGTCGAAACACTTGCCAAGATGACTTGTGACATTTCATCTTGCTTCCTATGTTCTACTTCCTCTTGTCTGCTTTCTGTATCTGTCAAAACCACTGCCTACCCATTCTGATCTTATGCTGTGTGTGTGTGTGTGTGTGTGTGTGTGTGTGTGTGTGTGTGTTTCACACCTCTCTCCATTGTCACATGAGTTCAGTCCACTTGCAGATCTCTCCCTTCAGAACACTGATAAGATCCTCACTCGCCCCTTGTGTCCAGCCACCCAGGCTATTATTTCTGCTTACAGTTACATTTCCTCTTGTTGGCATGTTAAAGCACCCCATGGCATTGATAGCAGGTTGCTTAATTTAATCTTAATTTAAGATTAAGAACTAGGGTAATATAGTGACTTTGAGACAGCAAGCCGCAAACCTATTAATAAACCTATTTCCTCCTGCTGTGAGTGCAATAAGAGACTTGACATGACCTCAGCTTCAGCCCTTAATCTGTAATAAAAGAGGTAACACCTTGGCCTCACTTTAGTGGGTGGGGGCTGCTGTTGTAAGGATTGCTGAATGAGTTTATTATTTATTTAAGTAATTTTCTTTAAAAGCATTTATAAGCCAGTTATTAAAATAAATCTCAAAGCAGTGTACAATATTCCTCAGGCCTAGTTAGGCCCCCCTACCCTCTTGATTTGGCCTGTGAGGTTGTTTTTGCCACCTGTCCTTTACCTGGCATCATAAGGTTTGTGCCTGGAAAGCCCAGTAGAAAGGTGTGTGCAGTACTTTGCCAGAATCAACTATCAGCTGATCGTAGGTGCTTGCAAAAAAAATCAGTGTGCTGTCCTTTTTGTGCTATACAAGTCATGACAATCAGCTGGTTGTTGGAGGCAAAAATGGATCACTTGACACCAGGTGATTGACAGGTAGTGTTGGTGGAGAGATAATGATGTGGTCCACCAGCCAGAAGTATTAACCCACCCCTAATATAAAAGTTACTGTAAAATGTATGATGATGCAGACATACAGTGGAACCTCGGGTTACATACGCTTCAGGTTGCATACACTTCAGGTTACAGACTCCGCTAACCCAAAAATAGTACCTTGGGTTAAGAACTTTGCTTCAGGATGAGAACAGAAATCATGCGGCAGCAGAGGGAGGCCCCGTTAGCTAAAGTGGTGCTTCAGGTTAAGAACAGTTTCAGGTTAAGAACGGACCTCCAGAACAAATTAAGTACGTAACCAGAGGTACCACTGTATATTGGGCAACAGTTAAAAAATATATTGTTGCATGCCACCCCAATCTCCAAGTGTTGCAAAATTCTAGGGCTTCCAGGCTATTACCCAGGGTTGATGCTCTGAGGCACAGCAAAGATTGTGGTGTCTTTAGGCTATATGGTTTATTTACACACATACACAACCTGAAGAAGCGGCTTAGTCATGCTGGCCCCATGACCTGGAAAAACTGTCTGCAGACAAATGTTGGCTCCCTTGGCCAGTAAAGCGAGATGAGCGCTGCAACCCCAGAGTCATTTGTGACTGGACTTAACTGTCAGGGGTCCTTTACCTTTACCTAGGGTTGTGGGTGGCGCTGTGGTCTAAACCACTGAGCCTAGGACTTGCTGATTAGAAGGTCGGTGGTTCGAATCCCCGCAATGGGGTGAGCTCCCATTGCTCGGTCCCTACTCCTGCCAACCTAGCAGTTCAAAAGCCCATCAAAGTGCAAGTAGGTACCACTCCAGCGGGAAGGTAAATGGCATTTCTGTGCACTGCTCTGGTTTCGCCAGAAGTGGCTTAGTCATGCTGACCACATGACCCAGAAAAACTGTCTGCGGACAAATGTCAGGTTCCTTTGGCCAGTAAAGTGAGATAAGCGCCACAACCCCAGTGTCGTCTGCGACTGGACTTAACTGTCAGGGGACTCTTTACCTTTACAACCTGAGTCTATTATGGAGGGGTTTACAGCATTAGCACCCAGAAAGTGTCTTGCTTCTCCCATAGCCGCAGCCTTCAAGTAGAGATCTGGCATGGCAGTCTCTCTATGCTTACTGCTTGGCTTGTGGCCCACATCACTGCAACTGAACGCAGGCTTTGTCCTTCTAACTAACCCATTTGCTGTCTCACACAGAGACCATTCCCTTTGTTTCCCTTAACAGCCCATCACCAGGCGATCACCTCAACACAGAAATCTAGCCTGGCTTATATTTTAACACTTGCTGAATCCAGCAGTTAGACGTATCTTGCATACAGCCTACTGCCTCCCCACCAAACTCATAATAATATATAGATTTCAGGGCCCAGCAGTAAACGCTGGGAAATACCCAGACAAAAAGGTGAATATGAAACACTTTGATCACACCAAAGTTCCGTATGAATGCTGATACAAACAAGGCTCTTGGTTCCTCAGTATAAAGTGAGATGTTTCAGAACAGTTGTAGAGTTGCTTGTGCTATATTTCACGTTTGCCAAAGTCTTTCGTTCACAGACTTAAAGGCATCACATCACGCAAACCTGCTTTCATTTCCTGCAGAACAGCTCCAGGGTCCACAATTTGATATTATTCAAATTTTAAGACTTGAAAGTCATCCTCCAAGTGCCCACGGAATTAAAAGCTGCTTTCAGTATACCTTGTTAATCTTGGTTCTCCCCAGCCTGCCTTAAAGCCACAGAATTGGTGGCGGTGGTTGTGAGGTCAATGTGCTTTTTAAAAAAGGCTTTTCAATAGTACTTATGCTCTCGGCTTTTCAGAATAAACACAAGAATACATCTTTATAAGGCAATAAATGTAATTGCAGCTTATTGATGTATAGAGAACCTGGTTTCAAGCCAGCCATGGCTGTCCGCCATAAAGTATACCGTATACACTTTACTGTCCACTTGGCTGCATGCTGACTACAAGTAACTAATTTTTATTAGTCCTTAATTCTTGAGGCTTATGAAAGTTATTTAACCAAGCTTTAAGCCAATAAACATATACACTACACTGCTTATACTAAAGAACCATTCCCTACTTTGGAAACTCAAGATTCATATCTTCTTATGGCTTGGACATGGCAGCATAGTTAAATCTTGCCTAGAAAACCCTTCCAAATCCTGCAGGTTATTAATCTGGTTTTCAAAATCTTGATTATTTCACTTTCAACAGTCATATTTCTGAAGGGGCAACTCAAAAGGCTGTTTACACTGGAACCGTTTTATCTGTCTTTGCGTTATCCCCACATACTGTAATGGGAGAGCCGAAACAGAGAGGACTTCTGAATATTTCCAGCCAGCATTTCCATAATTGGTTTATATAAATGAATTTTCATGTTCATGAATGTCAAAGAAGTGGCATTGCAGATCATACTTCTGGGAAGCTCAGAAGGAACCCCCACTCCTTTTTCCTTTATGGACGCCGGGAAGGAGTGATTGTGGATGCTTCTGGGGAGAGCAGAGAGTTGGGGGGGGAGTTTGTAATCTTGTCCCCACCTTTCGATGTGAGCTTAAGTTTGGAGAGAGAGCACCAGGAGATCCCCGCACTGCAGGAGGTTGGACTGGATGAGCCTGGGGCCCTTCCAACTGTGATTCTATGAGTGAGGGTGCTGCTACTGTCTATAAATGCATCCTTGTATATTTGGTGGGTGGGGCTGGTTGTCTCTGTTGTATTTCTGTATTTTGCATCCATTTGTTGTCATCATGGTCCCTATAGGCTTTGCCCCAAACTTGCTTGTGGACTAGAATTCAACTTCCAGTTGGAATTGTACACTTCTCTGGATTTTTCAGTGCAGTCTTGGCAAACAAAAAGTAAACACACAAATGTGTGTGTGTGTGTGTGTGTGTGCGCGTGTCATACAAGATGACTTGTATACAGACAAATGCATTGAAAAGTGCCCATTTTATGTCAATAATGTTTGCTCTTTAGATGCATACTTTTTGTGCATTCTTTCAAAATTGGATTTATGGTTGAGCACCAGTGAGACCAAAACTGGATGGAATGAGGCTGGTCCGTCCACCCACAGCATAGACTGCACTGTTACATAACACACAGAAGGTGCTGGTCCACTTTAGATGAGTATCACCAGCACCTGCAATTTGCAGTGATGGTTATGACCGCCACACACCATGGTAGATAATCTAGCAGTCTATTCACACATTACTCATTATTCACACATTACATAAAAGAGCTGCTCTGAGAAGGCAACAGCCACAAAGTTCAAGATGCTGTAAAACCTGGATTTGAGGAACTAGAGAAAGCATAGGAAACTGTTCTCTACCATACTAGGGCAGTATAACATAGCATTACCTGCGCTTGACTGATAGCAGCTCAGGTGGTGGTTACAAAGAAACTACAGCGGTACCTCGCAAGACGAATGCCTCGCAAGACGGAAAACTCGCAAGAAGAAAGAGTTTTCCGTTTTTTGAGGTGCTTCGCCAGACGAATTTCCCTATGGGCTTGCTTCGCAAGAAGAAAGCCCATAGGGAAATCTCCGGGGACCTCTTTTAAAATGCTGGCGGTCGGGAGCAAAGACTTTCGCCCACCGCTGGCCTTCAGAAGAGGTCCTGGACCTCTTCTGAAGGCCGGTGGGGGGCAAAAGTCTTTGCTCCCCACCGCCTGCCTTCCCAGGACAGCGGAGACTTCTCCGCTGTCCTGGGGCGATCTTAAAATGCTGGCAGGCAGCAGTGAAGCCCGCCTGTCCCCGGAGGTTGCGGGGCGGGAGGTAGGGAGAAGGGCTTTTCTTCCCACCGCCAGCCTTCAGAACAGCCTTCTGAAGGCTGGCGGTGGGAAGAAAAGCCCTTGTCCCCCCCCCCCCCAGCCTTCAGAAGAGGTCGGGGGACAGAATGTCCCCGGACCTGGTCTGAAGGCAGTTTCCATAGGAACGCATTGATTGATTTTCAATGCATTCCTATGGGAAACCGTGCTTCGCAAGACAAAAAACTCGCAAGAAGAAAAATGTCGCGGAACGAATTAATTTCGTCTTGCGAGGCACCACTGTAGCAATGTTTGTACACATGCCTCACAAATGAAAATATTGAGGATCCACAACTGATCTTTCACAAACATCAGGAAAAAAACAAAGTGGGCTTTTTAATACATTTAGTACATTTAAGTACATTATTCTAGAATACTAGCTTATATGGTGCTGATATCGTGTAGCAACATGTCATAAAATCTGGAAGAGAACCCACCAGCAACTATTCCACTATAAAGTACGGGAAGGCCCATAATAAGCCAAGACCAGCAGTGAACCTCTTGTTCCTTGAGCTGAAAGACAAAGATATTTATTGAATGTTGGATAACAACTCTGTTCTTGTTAACTTTTTGAGTTAGAAGGTTGGTGTATGATTTGCAGGATTTGGCAACCATTCTTGGTGATGCTTCCAAACTTACCTAAGCAGTCCAAGTTTAAACCTTATCTGAAACTTGCTTATTGTGGATAATAATGTGTGAGAGAGCATTGTAAGTTAAACTGCATGATCCAGTCATGTGTTTCATGCTATGGACACATGAGGAGCTTAAAATGTTGTGAGGTTATCTTCACCCAATATGCATTACCTGATTTGTTTTCCCCTCCCACCCTAAACTCCTCTTCATTTGCACAATGGCTATCTAAACTGTACACACCTCAGCTTAACTGAGGCCTGTGTTTTCAGATTGGATGTAAGCTGGCCTGAGGGAAAACACATCACACAGGAGCATTTGTCAAGAAGCTATAGGATATAGATCAGAGGCAGGCAACCTAGGGCCCATGGGCCACAAGCAGCGCACAGGATTCGTTTAACCAGCCCACGAGCCACCCCCAAAACGAGCTGCCCGCTCGGCGAGTCCCCACGCACTGCACTAAACTGGCACAGCGCGACACGGGGACTTGCTTCTGCAGTGCCAGAAATAGCGTCTGTGCAGACACAGATGCCAGAAATTGCATCTGCGCAGGCACCAGAAATCGCGCACGGAGGGATCTCCGCTGGAGTGAACCGGCCCAGGCAAGGTAAACCTTGATATAGATGGATTGTAGTTAATGCCATGTGTCACTTCAGACACCAGCAGTGGAGTGAACTTTAATATGTACAAGGCCTCAGAGTCCACTGGATTTTAGTGGAAGAGAGTTAAACCCTTAGAAGTCAATGGGGCATCAGAGTGTTAACTGTGGCTGGATCTTGCTCAATGATTTGTCACACTGAATAATTTTTATTTCAGCTGTCAGCTTTCCGGATGACTTCAGCTAGATGCAGGAACGTCCCTCCTTAATAGTTCTCTCTGATGATTTCTGATGAGATAAATCATTTGGCACTCTTTTAAATACAGGTTTATGGAGCACCGTGGGGAGGGCAGGGTGATTTCATTTGTTGGCTTGCCTTTTAATTAGACTAACTAATGCACCTAAGATTCCTGGAAATGGAGAAATAGTTATGAATAAGAATGGCAATTGAACAGTTCATGTGGTAATGGTTAGATAGAGTGATAAAGAGCCTCACACCAGTTCTGTGCCATTGTTCTGGACACAGTGAAGGGGATGTTAGGGCTGCTGCTGGATCCCATAGACACAGGGGGGGAATTGCTTTGGGTGGGGGCTGCTTTACTTCAGCCTGCTTTGGGCCAGCTTTGCTTTGAGGCAGATCCGAGCAAGAGCCTGGCCTTGGTTTCCCAAAGCTTCAGACGTCTTCCTTCCTAGGCAAGCCAATGGGAAAATAAAGACTGCATGCCCCTGAAGAATGGCTGTGTGAAAGCTGAACACTCCCCCAGCCATTTTTCACATGCAAGTCAATAAAGAAATTTACATTTGCTTTCCTGGGAAGAGAATAATAGAATCATAGAGTTGAAAGGGACTGCAAGGGCCCTGTAGCCCAACCCCTGCAATGCAGGAATCCTGTCCACAGCCGTCCCTGGGTGGGCTCAAACCACCAACCTTCTGGTTTACAGCCAGATGCACTGACCCACAGGATTAGGGATTAGGAGCTGCACGTCTAAAAATGGCTGCATAACAGCCCTTCCCCACTTCCTTCCCCATCTGGGGACAACTGGATCCTTGGCAGAAATGGTGGGGTGCTGTATGCAGCTAAACAGATCCACTGCTTTTGTTGACTTTGGCAGTGGGGATGCACTTCCAAATACATTTGTGTGGGGAGGTCCAGCCCATCGGTCTTTGGATGCTTGCTGGCAAGTGGGATTCCATTTTCAGAGGATCAGTTATTATCTCCCAACAAGTCAGTTGAGACAGATTGGTCAGCCATGAAGACAGCATGGAATTGGGTTGGGAATAAAACCTCTGAAAGCTGATAGTGTGAGCTCTGAAAGGTATGCTTTATTTATTCATTTAGAGTGCTTATTGCCAGAATAGGCTTCTAAGTGGTTTGTGGTTTTCACAGATGCCCCAATGATTTAAAAGCTATAAATGAATCTAGAAGCTGGGACAAGCCCATTTAATTTCAGACCACTTTGGGGAAGATCTGCTTCACTTTAGAAGGCATCTGAATACCTCCAGAGTCACTAGCTTCAGTTTGGTATTTTTTATTTGACAGGGCTGCCACGCCAGATATAATATAAATTGCCTTCTGGAGTTGGGTCATCATAATACCTACTAATATTCCCGAATGTTTTTCTTTTCATTACTGATTTATTCTTTTTATGTATCAATTTGCTCTTGGGTGATGATTTGGTTTCTTTTGGTTGATCACCATACCTCTGGTCAGGCTCAATATGTGACCGTAGATGCAGAGCTAAACCACAGAACATAGGTGGGACCCCTGTGGCCTTTAGGTGTTATTGGCCTCCAGTTCCCATCAGCCCCTGCCAACAAGGCCATTGGTAAGAGATGATGGGAGCTGTAGTCTCACAAATTCCCTCCACCTACATCAACAGTGCAATTTTGTACCTATTTACTCAGAAGCAGGTCCCATTGACTTCAGTGGAGATTGGTCCCAGATAAGGAATACAATTGCAAACTTAATGTACTGATTTCCCATTAAATACGGTGGTTTTTAACTTCGTGATGAGGAAGCCTCATTTATTTAAATGGATATGAACATTTTTAATTTTGTCAAAGCTGAACATAAAAAGACCTTCCTTAAGGATGGATGTTCAATAAGGGAGACAGAGCAAAAGCAAAGTCTTGGCAATTGAGCCTATAAATTTATTGTCATTGGAGCTCATGCATTTTCCAATTGCTTGGATTGTTTACGAAGCTTTACTTTAATTAAAATAAAGTAATTTCTTTCTGCTAATGACTACTTCTCTTTAAAGTGTCACTGGAATTCTGAAGGAAATATACTTCTAGCAATTTAATCAAACCGATCTGTGTTCATCTAATGTTTCCATCTCGTAATTGTGGGGATATTCATAATATACCCTTGAGAAATCTGCTGTGTATGATTTATTGTTGGAAAGAGATGCATGCAGTACCGAATACATCTTGAGGTCTCCTGCCATTATCCATATGCCATATATTACTTGTGCATAGAGAGAACAAGTTGTTGTTTTTTACATGCTAGCCCTGCCTATGCTCATTTCTCACAGCTTTTGAAAAGTGCCCACATGCATACAAACTGTCCATGAGACTGCACCCCTGTTTTGCAAGTGTACCCGTCACATGTACAGAGCCTGTGCATGCGTGAAGGCAGAGGTGGGGCTGGTGGGCATGGTCTAGATCTCCCAGTACGTGTGTTCACGTAGGACATGTGTGGGAAGACCAGTCTGCTCTTTTATTTTTTAGTTTCTTACAGAAATCCTAGGCATCAGCACCAGGTGAAGAGAACTAAACACTGATAAAAGCGGATGCCCATTCTAGGGCGGGGCGGAGGCAGTCTAAAGAAATTGTGACTTGTCAATAGCAACCTAGTTACCAACTACTAATAGCTATTAGCCGCATGGGTACTAAGAGAGGAGTTGTTTTAGCTGAATGGGAAAAATAAATTGCAGCAACTGAAGCAGAGGAAGGAAGGAAGGGTTGAATTAGCTTTGGAAGAGTGAAGATTTCTCCCAAAAAAGCTTTGATAAGTAATTCCATGTTTTGATGCTTCGGACGTGAATGGCAACAGTGTGAAATGTTCTTACAGCGAAAAGTTTGGAAATAGTTCAGAAAAAGAAGCACCACAGGTCTATTCAGTATACATTGGAGGATGATTAAGTTAGCTTTCATGTCAGGAGGGAGGGAGAAATAGCAGGATATGGATAGATGATAGATAGATAGATAGATAGATAGATAGATAGATAGATAGATGATAGATAGATAGATGATAGATAGATAGATAGATAGATAGATAGATAGATAGATGATAGATAGATAGATAGATAGATAGATGATAGATAGATAGATAGATGATAGATAGATAGATAGATAGATAGATAGATAGATAGATAGATAGATGATAGATAAATAGATAGATGATAGATAGATAGATGATAGATAGATAGATGATAGATAGATAGATAGATAGATAGATGATAGATAGATAGATAGATAGATAGATAGATAGATAGATAGATGATAGATGATAGATGATAGATAGATGATATAAGCTCAAGGTACCTTATGTGGTCCCCCCTCCCATTTTATCCTCACAACTTCCCTGTGAAGTAGGCTGTGTGAGGCTGTCACTGACTCCAAGGTCACCCAAAGAACTTCATGGCTGAGCAGGGATTTGAACCCTGGTCTCCCAAATCCAATCCTCGTCCAATTCTCAAACCACTGCACCCCACTCTCCTGTTTCAGGATTACTGTCTTGCTGTCTAAAGTCATTAATCATTAGGATTCATTATTTAAATATGAAAGAAATGGACATCTCTCACGGCTGAAAAATAGGCTTTCTTCCCCACCGTCATTCTCTGCTGCCAGATCACACTGAACACTGTTTACAGGGATGTGAAACTGAATGTCTTCTGGCACACAATTAGACCATTTTACTGCCTTCCTCTGCAGGGAACTAGTAGACACTGTGCCCTCTTAAACAGGAGATTTTGACTTTGTAACTGAAGGTAACAGTAACAGAGCGAAGCCGAATTTCAGTTGGATAGATTTTGCTTGAACCAGGTAGGTCTCGAAAGTGAGAGGGAGGGAGAAGCTGCCAGCATCCCATATCCTCCAACATCCCTAACTCCCCCCCAACTGACCCTCCTCACCCCCCCATTTTTCTCCCCCTTGCCACAGAGCGTTTCCTAGAAGAAGAAGGGTGAATGCCGCCACACCAACGGGACAGAGCACCACCCCCTCCACTGTCCTGAGAAAATCCCTTAATCCCAATTAATCCCAACAAACTACCCTTGAGGAAGCACATGTGTCCGCCACCAGAGGTACCAAGCCACCCCAAACAACCCCATCCACACCAATATGTATAGAATAAAATGATAGATCTACGATATGAACAAATATTTTAATAATACAAAGATATAGATAAAGGGCTGTCAAGGAGCATGTGAAAAACATGATTGAAATGAAATGAACACATACCTCTGTCTGTAATTTTGACCTTTCCAAATCATCATTACTTATGTATGCTATATTCCTTTCCTTTTGCCTGCATGAGTTTTCTATAGAATTCTCTGTTAGCAACAATCCCCAACTCTAATTAATGTGGTACCAGATAGCCCAAATAGACCAGGCAATCTGCTGTTAGAGTTTAAAGTAATTCTGATGTTTTTTGTCATTATGATATCAACAAGAAACTATTTCAAGCAACAGCTACACCAAATAAAATACATTTATGATTCTAATCATCAGGCATAGATATTCTAGAATGTACATCAGAAATCCTAGAGTGTAAATAATAAACCATGATTTGGCATGTGTTGTAAATCTAATATGCTAGGGAAAGTGTGTCAGCTTTCTAAAGTATGCATTTCTACAAATGCATTCCTATAAATTCTCATTGGATTTCACACCTTTTCCCATTTAAAAATTGTAGGAAGGAATTGTTTGCTGATATACAGCCTTTGTTTAACATTCTATTAATATATGCAAGGGGAAACTACTTGTAATATAGAAATTAAATATACATTTTGATTTTGTTAAATATATCCCCTCAAAAGAAAAAAACAAAAACAAAATAGAAGTGTAAAAGAGACAGTTCTAATGAACAGTCAAAAACATCTGCCAGGGCCGAGACTTTGCAACTAATCTCCTGCATTCAAAACCATCCTGATATATGAAATTATTTTGGCAGAAGCTTAAGAACTAAAAAGTGATTTTGTTTCCCTCCTCAGCTTTAGTTATTCAATGTGTTTAGTTTAATGGTTCTGTAGCAAGTGACTGTAACTCTGCATTGCCCTGTGTATAAGATGTTAGGGGGGGGAATTTGCTCTATGACCAGTGAAAATGTGAAAATGATTTCTATTGATTATTTACAAGAACATACATGTAATAGCTACTCTCTTGTGATAGGGTCACCTCCAGGCAGTTGAACAGGAAAGCTTCTCAAAACTGGATGAGAATTTATCCCACATTTTACCTAGAAACTGAACATGTAAACATTTGCATAGTCTTATGCCCATGACCGCTGCTGTAAAATCAGAATCGGTGAAGATACAAAGAGTGAATTCGCAGATCACCTTGGGATTGTGGTCTCATGCAGTTTTAGACTAACAAACTGGTTAGTAATAACCATGGTTAGCTGAAAGAAGTCAAACTTCTACGCACCCTCAGTTTGAATTAGTTGTAAAAAATGCAAGTGTTAGTCCAATGTTCACAACCCTGCTTGCCAAAACCTGTCTTTTATTTTCTCCAAATCAGATTGTTATTTGTTTTCTTGACTTTTGTTACCTTGCTTGCAGCAAACCTCTCCCATTCTCTGGAGGTCATTTTGCTGTCTATTAAGTTCCATGACCCGGTATTTAAAAAGTGAGTCTTTATTATTATTTAGAGCAACAGCTACGTTGTTTCTCTGCTTGCTTTGGCCACACTGTCTCTAATCAGTTTGTTTAATTTTCTGGGTTTTCCCCTGAAGAAGAGAGGTATTCTTATCATTTGCCAGATGTAAACAGGAGAGGCCAAATACCTTAACAGGGTGCCAATGTTTCATTGAAAATAGTCAGATACTGAGGGTAAAGAGATACTTGTATATCAGTCTGACCTTTCTGGTTGAGTTCACATATGGAAAATGACTGACATTTGGACTGACTTTCTTGTGTGCATAAATATGTGATTTGATGAGGATTTGTAAGTGAGCTGATGAGGAGAGAGAAAATCCTCACAATTCATTTTCCACACTGAAATATCTATGCTTTAGTTTTAAATGGCTTCAGTTTTTTCAGCTGACCAATATCTTTTATACTTAGTTATTAGAACCACCTTTTGCCTCAGTTAAATTACTTGTGAGTACAGTGGTATCTCGGGTTACATACGCTTCAAGTTACAGACTCCGCTAACCCAGAAATATTACCTCAGGTTAAGAACTTTGCTTCAGGATGAGAACAGAAATCGTGCTCCGGCGGCAGCAGGAGGCCCCATTAGCTAAAGTGGTGCTTCAGGTTAAGAACAGTTTCAGGTTAAGAACGGACCTCTTGAACGAATTAAGTACTTAACCCGAGGTACCACTGTATATATTTTGTAAGTAATTTGATGAAGAGGGGAAGAAATCCTCACAATTCATTTTCCACACCTATGCTTTAGTTTTCAATGGTTTCCATTTCTTCAGGTGTCCAACAGCTTAATGATTAGAACCATCCTTTGCCTCAATTAAATGACTTGTGAATGAAGTTCTTGATGAATCTTTGCATTTAATTCAGCGGCCACCAGCCACATTAGAAGCTGCCTTAGACCAAGTCAGACCCCTGGTCCACCTAGAAAAGTATTGTCTTCACTAACTGGCAATGGCTATCCAGGGTTTCAGGCAGGGGGCTCTCCCAGCCCTACAGGGAGATGCCGGAGATTGAACCAGAGACCTTCCACATGCAAAGCAGAAGAGTATCTACCAATGAGCTGTGGCCCTTCCCCTCTGGTCACATAAAACAGAGCTGTAACTGCTTTTGTTAGCAAGATATGTTGCTTCACAAGTTTCAAGGAAGCCAGAAAATCAGAGCCGTCTTTCCCATTGGGCTTAGTGGCGCATTGTGCCAGGGCGCCAGGCTCTCAGGGGCGCCACAGCGAGTGGGGGAGCTGCGCGGCTTTGCCGGTGGCCCCCCATTCCCTGCACGCCCACCAGCTGCGCCTCATCAACCATATGGTTGGTGGGTGTGCAGCTTCCTTCCCAAGCCCCTGCGGGAGGAGAGCAATCCCCGCAGAGGCTTGGGAAAAGGTCAACAACTCTGGGAAACGGGGTGTGTGTGCCGGAAGGATCTTTGCACCACATCGCCGGATATGCTTAAGATGGCCCTGCAGAAAATGTACCAATGGAGAACTTCAGCTACCCTGAGGCTGACTGGGTGAGAGACTCCACTAAGCATGGAATCTCCAGCCACTTGCCGACATGAATTGCTGACAGCTTCCTCTTTCAAAAGGCAGAGGAAGGAACAAAGAGATTGGCTCTCCTTGACATAATCTTAAAGTCCCAATTTATCTCCCCAGTACCTTCTTTATAGTTTGGGAACTCAGGTGAATTCTGCGTTTTGGTTTTAATGGCAGACACCAAGTCTAAGGATGCAGAAATATAGCCAAGTAGTAGCCATCAAAACCAGGTCATAACTATTCAAGGGAAAGTGAATTTTGAATCAAAATTGTCTACATTTTAAACTATTCCTACCTCTCTTCTTTATATTCTTATTTTAAAAGGCATACTTTGTACGCAAACTTAATGACATTTTGTGAAGTTCTTTGCATTTGGGGAATAAGTTTCTTTTCAATCCAATTCAAGAGAATTAGCTTGTTTTAAGATTTCTTTAGGAAGAAACTCTACATGACTGAGGGCTGTAGATGAAACAGCCTTTTTTCTCTAGTAATTGTGTGAGTGTGCCCTGCTTGCCATAATATAATAAATATCTATTAACTCTTCCATGTTTAGAGAATAAGCTCAATTTAATAACATTAAGAGACAAATAAGTAAACATTAGCAATTTATTAATATTAAGAGAGCCCTGGGATTTCAGCGTCAAAGATAAATGTACAAGATTGCATTTGTGGAGCTATTCTACCAGAAAAACCTATTGTAAGGCTAATTGCATTCCAAATGTTTATTGAAAACATATACTGTAAATATTGAATTTTAGCAAGCCTGCTTCAGAATGGTATCTGTTAACTGTCAATGAAGGGTCTCTTTCGCAAACAACCAGCCAGTGGAATTTCCTATGCAATTACTGGCAAGCTGTATATTAGACATGCTCAGACTGTGACCGATTCAACCTGCTTACTCTTTACAGATGTCGGCTGCTCCTCATTTTTAACTGACAACGTTGCACAGAAGTACAGCATTGTTGGTTTTTTTAATTTAGGTTTCAAAACCGAAATTCTACACAGGGATGTGTGGTGCAATGTGATGTTAAGGGCTAGTTAATAATGTTAAGAGACAAATGTATTCCTGCCCGCTGCTTCAACTAAGCTTAGCACTTAGTATCCCCTTGATGTCCTATGAAGTGGTATAGAGAATTTTACCGCACAGCCTTACTGGATTGGAAATGGGGGAGAAGAGAAGGCATTACAAAAATCTCCTTGCCATTTGATAAAAGAAATGACCAACATACGTAGTTATAATTATGATGTCAGTTTCATAAATGCAAGTTATTAGTTGCAGACTTCCAGTGGTCAGGACATATGGGGCATCACAACAAAAGTCCAAAATTTCAACAGTTCTTTCACAGAAATGTTATTAATATTGTTTTGGCCCATACAATTTCCATAGAAATCTCATTAAACAGTTCCCAGAAATGCTGAGAATCCCAGCTAAAGAAATTGCTCAATTTCCTCTGAATAGATAAGGTTTTGATTTGGATAAAGTATTCTGCTGCTAGAAGGTTGGAAATGGTGTATCTTTTGACAAGTGCTTTTAGTAGAGACGTTTGAATTATGCAAAGCTGATGAAAGGAAGAGGAAGAAATAGGTATCTGTTCATCTGTTGACTCGGGCAAATAATAACTTAACCTGAAACAAAGGAAATGGACATGTGGATGGCAATGCAGTAGAAAAAGGCAGAGTAAGAATCTTCTGGAATCAATAGAAAATCAGAATGCTTTTAATAAAGCCTTTGCTTTCTCCCTAAATACAACTGGTGTCAGCAGATTTATATTCAGGGTTGAAGAGAGAGAGAATGTTTTAAAGATTTGGCTGGAAAGAAACCAGCCTCCGATATCTCCAAGATAGGAGCTGCTATCTGCCTCCCCAAGACTTGTTCATTTCCATAAACATCTATATATGTTCTCATTGGTTGAATATTTCTAATAGAATAAAATAAAAATTATTCGACAACTCTGCTATCCACCCAATGAGACTAGATGCAAAGATTTGGCTTTGTTGTTGTTCTTGATCTTTCACTTTCCATGAACGTAATGGTGAATTTTATGGTGGGCAAACCATCCATCTTGCCCTTCCCTTCATTCTTCAGGGGAGCGGCCCACCCTTTGTTTTTTATTAATTTAGTGGTGTATACATTTGCTATACATTTATATATTATTAAAAGCAATTAACATTTTAAAAAACTGTTGCAAAGTTTCTCTGGGAATTTGGGGAAGAGATGTGTTGGTGACATATCAGGTCCTAGTCACCAGGGTTATCCACAGACAGTCCCACCCCACCCCCCATTTAAGTGGAAACACTCTGAAAAGCTGCAAGGTCTATGCAGGGGTCAGCAAACCTTTTCAGCAGGGGGCCGGTCCATTGTCCCTCAGACCTTGGGGGGGCGGACTATATTTTTTTTGGGGGGGAAATGAATGAATTCCTATGCCCCACAGATAACCCAGAGATGCACTTTAAATAAAAGCACACATTCTACTTATGTAAAAACACCAGGCAGGCCCCACAAATACCCCAGAGATGCATTTTAAATAAAAGGACATGTTCTACTCATGTAAAAACACGCTGATTCCTGGACCGTCTGCAGGCCGGATTGAGAAGGCGATTGGACCACATCCGGTCCCTGGGCTTTAGGTTGCCTACCCATGTTCTATGGACTTTTCATCACTACCCTCCTTTTGTACTCCAGCCTTAGCCACCTTGAGCTGCATTTGGAGGAAAGGTGAGGCGGAAAAAAAATGTCAGTACAGCCATACCTCATGTTACGTTTGCTTCATGATACGTTTTTTCAGGTTGCGTCCTGCAACCTGAACCAGGGAACCAGGCAGAGGGCCTTCTCGGTAGTGGCGCCCGCCCTGTGGAACGCCCTTCCAGCAGATGTCAAAGTGATAAACAACTACCTGACATTCAGAAGACATCTTAAGGCAGCACTGTTCAGGGAAGTTTTTAATGTGTGATATTTTACTGTATTTTTGGTTTCTATGGAAGCCGCCCAGAGTGGCTGGGGAGGCCCAGCCAGATGGGCGGGGTATAAATAATAATAATAATAATAATAATAATAATAATAATAATAATAATAATAATTCTGATTGAGGCTGATGGGAGCTGTAGTCCAAAACCTCTGGAAGGCATCAGATCAAAAAAGGCTGTTCTAGTAGTCTAAGACATCTTCATATCTTCACTTTACAGACCAGTAAATGATAGCAAAAGAAGAAGAAAGTAGGTTACTGTAGCCTGGGGACTGATAATCTGTTGGATTGTACTGCTTTACCCATTAGAATTTCAGTTTTCCTGTTTTTATTTTTTTCTGCACTTCAATAAATGTCTTCAAGTAGCATTTACTGTAGGAAATTGTTGAGTAAGTGGTTTTTGAAAGGAGAATTTACTAACAATGGTTTATAGGCCACCTGTTTGCTCTGTAATTGACAGTTAATAAAATGTGGTGATTGCAGAGGTATAATTGCTTTTTACTGCCTTTTCTTAGTAGATTTAATATACAATGAGTTTCATGTGAAGACTGATAATGAGGGGTGCCTTGAAAAGAATTAATACAGCAGCACACACAGAGAGAGGGGGGGAGAGGGAGAGGGAGAGAGAGAGAGAAGCAAATCTGTTATGAATCCTTGTCAAAAAACAGTATAACAGCATATTTGGAAGAGATAAAGATAACAGAGAAATACCAGAACGTGTGTTCACTAGCCAGAATAGTTGTTCCTGAATGTGCTTACAGGAACGTAATGTGACATGTGGCATTATTTGAGAAGTCTATAAATAAGGAACACGCATTGGATGGTCTAAGTAAAATGTCCTAGGAGAAACAGCTAGTGTGTGACATCCACATTTTGTGGTTTGTGTGATTTGCCTGCAGTTGGTTTTGAATGGGAATAACTTTCCAATTTCCATCCAAATCTTCTGCTTTTGGAAGACGTATAATACAATGTTAAGGTGCTACACTCAATATGCCAGCAAATTTGGAAAACTCAGCAGTGGCCAGAAGATTGGAGAAGATCAGTCTACATCCCAATCCCAAAGAAGGGCAGTGCCAAAGAATGCTCCAACTACCGCACAATTTCACTCATTTCACACGCTAGCAAGGTTATGCTTAAAATTCTACAAGGAAGGCTCAAGCAGTATGTGGATCGAGAACTCCCAGAAGTGCAAGCTGGATTTAGAAGAGGCAGAGGAACCAGAGACCAAAATTGCAAACATGCGCTGGATTATGGAGAAAGCTAGAGAGTTCCAGAAAGACATCTACTTCTGCTTCATTGACTATGCAAAAGCCTTTGACTGTGTCGACCACAGCAAACTATGGCAAGTTCTTAAAGAAATGGGAGTACCTGATCACCTCATCTGTCTCCTGAAAAATCTCTATGTGGGACAAGAAGCTACAGTTAGAACTGGATATGGAACAATTGATTGGTTCAAAATTGGGAAAGGAGTACGACAAGGCTGTATATTGTCTCCCTGCTTATTTAATTTATATGCAGAATACATCATGCGAAAGGCTGGGCTGGATGAATCTCAAGCTGGAATTAAGATTGCCGGAAGAAATATCAACAACCTCAGATATGCAGATGACGCAACCTTGATGGCAGAAAGTGAGGAGGAATTAAAGAACCTTTTATTGAGGGTGAAAGAGGAGAGCGCAAAATATGGTCTGAAGCTCAACATCAAAAAAACGAAGATCATGGCCACTGGTCCCATCACCTCCTGGCAAATAGAAGGGGAAGAAATGGAGGCAGTGAGAGATTTTACTTTCTTGGGCTCCATGATCACTGCAGATGGTGACAGCAGTCACGAAATTAAAAGACGCCTGCTTCTTGGGAGAAGGGCAATGACAGGCCTAGACAGCATCTTGAGAAGTAGAGACGTCACCTTGCCAACAAAGGTCCGTATAGTTAAAGCCATGGTTTTCCCAGTAGTGATGTATGGAAGTGAGAGCTGGACCATAAAGAAGGCTGATTGCCGAAGAATTGATGCTTTTGAATTATGGTGCTGGAGAAGACTCTTGAGAGTCCCATGGACTGCAAGAAGATCAAACGCATCCATTCTTAAGAAAATCAGCCCTGAGTGCTCACTGGAAGGACAGATCATGAAGCTGAGGCTCCAATACTTTGGCCACCTCATGAGAAGAGAAGACTCCCTGGAGAAAACACTGATGCTGGGAAAGATGGAGGGCACAAGGAGAAGGGGGCGACAGAGGACGAGATGGTTGGATAGTGTTTTTGAGGTTACCAGCATGAGTTTGACCAAACTGCGGGAGGTAGTGGAGGACAGAGGTGCCTGGCGTGCTCTGGTCCAGGGGGTCACGAAGAGTCGGACACGACTAAACGACTAAACAACAAAACAACATAATACAATCCTGTGCCTGTCAGCTCCCATGTGTGTGGCTGTAGGACCAACTGAGAAGATAGACAAGAACTTTTACCATCTCAGTAGACACAGGAAACTCCTAACTCTGTCTGGCTGCAAAAGCCAAGTCCACCTGATGTGTAAACCTTACAATAACACTATCCACACTCTTTCATATGAATAAATTAAGGTAAAGGTACCCCTGCCCGTACGGGCCAGTTTTGCCAGACTCTGGGGTTGTGCGCCCATCTTGCTCAAGAGGCCGGGAGCCGGCGCCGTCCGAAGACACTTCCGGGTCATGTGGCCAGCGTGACGAAGCTGCAGCTGGCGAGCCAGCGCAGCACACGGAACGCCGTTTACCTTCCCACCAGAGCGGTACCTATTTATCTACTTGCACGTAGGGGTGCTTTTGAACTGCTAGGTGGGCAGGAGCTGAACCGAATGACAGGAGCTCACCCTGCCACGGGGATTCGAACCGCCGACCTTACGATCAGCAAGTCCTAGGCACTGAGGTTTTACCCAAAGCGCCACCCGCATCCGTAATTAATGAATAAATTACTTCCCAATAAAAAAACTGACCCTAGACCCTCTTGCTGTGTCTTCCTTGGTCTAGTGAAGAGGTGTGGAATCTGTGGCATTCCAGGCATGTCATTGTGGGACTCCAACTCCTATCAGCCATGGAAGATGGTCAGGTATGATGGGACACAGCCTTCCTGCATTGGTGTAGTGCTTGATCCTAGTCTTTCTTACTGTGTCTCCCTTGCTCTAGCAACTTGTCTCAGTGTGGGGATAAGCCACCTGGGTGCAAGACTTTATTTGAAGGTATAGGGCCTGTGCTCTGATCCGCCAAGTCTCTAATTTCAGACCTGTTGGTTTTAGGTTGCCACAATCTCAGTCTGCTTCTGCCTCTTTTTCTCTCACACACATCCATCCATCCATAATATGGGCTCAAAAATACTGTCATTTGGTAATAATGACTGAGATATACGTAGTAACTCACCCAGATGGAGCAGCTCTATGGCTGCAGCTCATAAGGTTACCAGACGTCACCGTTTCCTGGGGACAGTCCCCGGATTTACAAATCAGTCCCCTGACAGAATCCATCTATTTAGTAGGAAGTTGAAAAGTGTCTCCGGATTCATTGAAAAAAATCTGGTAACCTTACCATAAAGGAAATGATCAATGGAGCCATAGTTCCCCACCTGTGGTTTGCTTAAGTATATGAGGCAGAAAACATGGCCTTGCTGCACTTGTAGGAACCTTTTTCAGGCAGCTGTACCATATTGACAATGTGTTGGATTTTGCCATTGGCTCCCTCATAAACCGCTTTGCAAAGCTGGCTTAAAAGACAGCATATAATTTTTTTGCAAATAAACCAATGCATAATATTAAAGAGTATTCATTGGGTCAAGATCAGAAATGTCTGAGGGGGTTCAGCACATCCTTAAAAAGGTAAAGGGACCCCTGACAGTTAAGTCCAGTCGCAGACGACTCTGGGGTTGCGGCGCTCATCTCACTTTACCGAGGGAGCTGGCGTTTGTCCGCAGACAGTTTTTCTGCATCATGTGGCCAGCATGACTAAGCCGCTTCTGGCGAACCAGAGCAGCACCCGGAAACTCCGTTTACCTTCTGCCGGAACAGTACCTATTTATCTACTTGCACTTTGACGTGCTTTCGAACTGCTAGGTTGGCAGGAGCTGGGACCGAGCAATGGGAGCTCACCTGGTCGTGGGTATTCGAACCGCCACCCACATCCCCTCAGCACATCCTTATTTTCAGTTTAAATTTGGGGGAAGGGGAATTTGTATTACAGGTTTGTTGAAGCATGCATCTACCACTTTTGCCCTCTTCAGATATTGTAAATGAGGTAGAATGAGAACGAGTGTGCCAGCTGTACCCTCACCCCAATTGTGTCCCTGTTGCTCTTGAGTTGGAGCAATCATTTCTGCAGCAGGGAGCTTTCTCTACCAAGACTTGAGGTTCTAACTCATGTGATGAGCTCTACAATAAGTAAAGTTTCAGAAGTTCAAACTTGTGGGAGTTTCAACTTGTGACAGGGTGGTGGTGCCAAAGCACACTCATCCTTGTTCTCCCACATCCTGTGAGGGATTTAGAATGTCTCAACAGGGCTTTGGAGGGCAGCAGTAAGTAGGGAGTGGCATTTGTGAATGTAGATCATACTACAGAGAGAATGTTAATTTCACCTTGCATCACACTGGAGACCCATTGGGTTTTAGTTGAGCCGCTTCACACACTCAGCTGTGAGTCATCCAGAGTTGAATGATACATGCATGTGTGACCTGTCCAATGTCTGAGATGAAATATTTTCCAGCACCAAAGAACTTTGCTGACTATTCCACTCAGTCAATATCGCAGACTGTATTCTACCATCAATGAGTTTTGCTGCAATTTCTGCAAAACATAAGCCTTAGCTGGGGGGTGGGGGTGGGGGTGGGGGTGGGAATCCCTCCCAAGCAGTGCTAGAATTACACGGATGCATACTTTCTAATTGCTTAGACCACAGTTATTGTAACACATTGATAATAGCAAGGGGGGAATTTACAACCCTTCTGTAATTGTGAACAGTTGTATAAATTATGCCTATTTTAAAGGAAAATAAAGTTAAATGGACTGCAGTGATATGTTGCTAGAAGAGACATTCTTGAGTTTTTCCAATCTGGCTCACGATCTTAGTAGGAAATGGAGTGGGTGTGGTTGCCTGCTGGACAATCTTCATCTGGAGTTTGACAAGGTGTTCTCAATGGCTAGATTTTATTTTTTACTATGTGAAGCCTCTATGTGCAATTCACTGCTCTGATTTTTGAGACACTGGAGGTTTAAATTGGGATAGCTCAGTTGGTAGAGTATGAGGCTCTTAATCTCATGGTTGTGGGTTTGAGCTCCACATTAGGCAAGAGATTCCTGTATTGCAGGAGGTTGGACTAGATGACCCTCGTGGTCCCTTCCAACTCTACAGTTCTATTATGACCTCAACTTTCCAAGTCTCTGGGTAGACTTCTCTAAACAAGAATGTTTTTAGCAGGCACTGGAAAGAGTACAGTGAAGGCGCCCACTTTATCTCAATAGAGAGGGAGTTTCAAAGTGGAGGTGCAGCCACGCTAAGAGATGGAGTTCTTACAAATGTGGAGCAGGCTTTTCATGGCAGTGGTCAAGAGGCCTAAAGAAAGCTGGCCACTCGTGCGGGGAAAGGCCTTGGATGTGCAAAAGAAGTCTGAAAAGAGCCTCTGTGTTAGGCTGCTAGACTTGCACCAGGATTCACATCTCCCATGCATACCTTTCTAAGTTCTGGAGATGATGAAAGTAGTCTAGCTAAGGTTGGAATTATAATTATTGTAGATAGGCTTACTCTAATAGCATAGTTGATTCTTTATTCAGAAAACACATAGTTGTGAAATATAATAAAAGGTATTAGTCACTCAATATCCAACATCAGCATCCCCCCCCCGGGTTACATGTGTTGTTGATAAAAGCATAAATTCTTTTTTCCTCCTTAGTAATTTGTAATCTACTAAGGGGGTCACAACTCGGGCTTGTAAAACAGCCATTTTCTTTAATGTGATTTTTTAAGTCCGTACTGAGCGAAAGCTTGGCCATGATAAGTAATTCCCTTTAAATAATTCAATAGGCTGGATAAACTGGCAAACAATGATGACATGTGTGCATACCTTTGAAATGCTGCAATTCTCTCTATGAAACAAAACAGCTCACTTTCCTGTTGCTGCAGAATAGTTAAAACCTCTCAGTGTGGCCTGTAATTCCTGCAGGGTAACACCAGGCATTGTAGGATTTTCGCAAGTAGCAGGCAAGAGCTTGACAATAACTCGGCGCAAACAGCCGATTTTTCACTTGAGGTGATGCGGGTGGTAAATCGGGGGAGGAGCTTCCAGCCCATGGGGAACTGGTGTGCACAACCAAAGCACAGCATGGGGCTGTTTTAAAATCCTTTTGCAAATAGTCCCACACTGCTCTTTTAACTTCTGGTTTTTGAAGGTTCAATGGACAGAGTGGGGCTGTTTGAAAGCCACTCTACCCTACTCTTTGAACCTTGTTTTTGAAGGTTTAAAGAGCAGTGCAGGGCTGCTTGCAAAGGAGCTTTCAAACTTCCCGTAGTGATGTCAAATTTGGCCAGAAAAGCTTCCCCCTCTCTGGAGTGAATGAGATGCTAAGCAGCAGAAAGGTCTTTTGCTAGCTATCCAGAGATGCCCACTTGTCAATCATCTGATGTCACAATGACATCAAGTGACTCATTTTTGCTTGTGTGGTTTGCCATCATGCAGTACAGTTGCTCTGCAAGCCTCAATAATCAGTTGATTGCCAGGACCTGCAAAGCATCATGTACAGGGCTTTGCAGGTGCCACCAATCAGCTCATGAGTGATGCCTGCAATCTCCCTTTTGGTCCTGTGACATCATCTTTACCTGCCTGGTGCCATATATGGAGGTCTTTAAGCAGAGGCTTGACAACCATATGTCAGGAGTGCTCTGATGGTGTTTCCTGCTTGGCAGGGGGTTGGACTCGATGGCCCTTGTGGTCTCTTCCAACTCTATGATTCTATGATTCTATTCTATGATTCTATGATCTCACTTTATTGGCTGAGGGAGCCAGCATACAGCTTCCGGGTCATGTGGCCAGCATGACTAAGCTGCTTCTGGCAAACCAGAGCAGTGCACAGAAACGCCATTTACCTTCCCACCGGAGCGGTTCCTATTTATCTACTGTACTCGCACTTGACGTGCTTTCGAACTGCCAGGTGGGCAGGAGCAGGGACCGAGCAACGGGAGCTCACCCCGTCACGGGGATTCAAACCGCCAACCTTCTGATCGGCAAGCCCTAGGCTCTGTGGTTAAACCCACAGCACCACCCGTGTCCGGGCTGAGGGTAAATAGCTCTTATTCTTACCCACCCTAAAAGTAATCTTTTGTGGTTTTGACAGCGAATGCCTTCATTGTTAATTCAAGTAGGGGCATGTGTGTGTGTCTGTGTGTGTCTAAGGTTGCAATCTTGTGCCCACTTACCTGGGAGCAGATCCTTTTCAGTTTGATGGCACTTGTTTCTAAATAAGACATGCACAGGATTGCATGGTCAACCAACAGGTTTGGGAAGCCCTGCTCTGATGATATGAGCTGTCATGTCAGGGTATTTCAATACTTAATAGCACTGGATTACAAAGCAGTACAACCTTTGGCCTTGTTACAGTTTGGAAGACCTTTAATTACTTCACCTATAACACTATCAATTTTATTTATTATACTTTTGCAATGGATTACTTTTTAGCTTGATTTATTGGGATTTGGTTTGCTTTCTTTGGCTGCAGTTCGGCACCCAATTGCTCATGTTAAGTCCTATCAAAATAAATGTGGACCAACAGATGTGGAACTGAGCATTGTGTTGCAGTCTTGAGCACAGGATTCTCTCCTGCACACAGGAGAGTCTCCAGTAGACACAGGGGAACTCAATGCAAGCTAGGAGTGTTTCAGATATTTTGAACTTTGCAAATTTCTATATGAAATGACCCAATCAATGCCTCTTGGACTAATGTGACTTTAGATTATCTTCTTCTTCTTCTTCTTCTTCTTCTTCTTCTCTGGTGATCACTTGTAGCTGAGTAAGATTGTCTTCCATAAACACAGTTTTAACAATGAGTCCATAAGTGATCGAGGAGGCCAATTCTGGATCCACACATCCTTCCACAGAGGGGACATAGGTTTCTGGGTGGAAGTTGATCATGGTGCGGGTTTCCCCAGTGTGCCTTCCTCTTAGCTCATTTCTCCCTTTTGTCCTGAGTTCAAGTGTCTTCAAAGTCCATGATCAGAACTTAGGTAACCACCAGATTTCAAGTCCTGAATAACTCAAAGGAAGCTTATCTTCAATACCTTTTTCCCCTCGTCCTTCTTTGATCTCTGCATTCAGGGACTGGAAGGACATTGAGAGGGTGTATTGGGGGAAGCAGGACTGGAGTCTGATTGGGAAGAGGGGGACTCTGATTTGTAGGGAACTGTTCCTGCCAGGAGGCAAGAGTCAGAAGCATGGGAAGCTTCAGTGCCAGAAGGTGGAGCACAGGATGGGTCAGAAAAAGAAGAGGAGGAGGAAGAGGCAGGTCAGGAAAGTGAAGGGCCAGGTGCTTCTCCACCCTCTCCTGCACCACTGTCTCACAGAACCAGGAGGGGATTGAAAAGGGATGAGCAGAGGAAGCCCATCAGGAGGAGGTGCATAAACTGGTGGAATCGGAGTGGCCTCTTGTCGCTGCAACTGCTCAATAGAGCACAAACCTCGGAATAGTTGCCTAGATGTTAGACGGGGGGGGGG